>NC_083465.1:31755987-32055987 GCF_030014155.1 Tachysurus vachellii
CATGCTTGGTATATTGTACACCATGTATCCATTAACTTTATCCTCTGAGCTCCTATTATGAAGATAAAGCAATATTGTCAAGATACAAATGATTTCACAATCAGAATTTCACAGAGAAATTTGGAAACTGCAATCTTCTGTGTGAACTTACGTGAAGTTGGAGGTACTGGGCTCTAATAGAGCTGCACTAGTATAATTCTTCAGAAGTCCATTTACCTGGGGAGAAATATCAAGTTATGATTACTGTATAATGAGTTTTGTTGAGGTAAGAAATGGGTTAGAGATCAAACCAAATTCTGATCAGTTAAAATCTATCTGCTCTATGTCTCTAAAATGTTGAAGTTCACTAACAATTCCATTGATGGTGCTCTCCACTTGGTTGTAGGTGTTGTTCATGAGGTCAGGGTTTGTAGGGATGCTGATGTTACTAACTTTGAATGTAATGGTAACTGCATTGGAGGTGTCTGAGATTTCTGTGGAATAAATAAAATGTCCTTCAGTATAATTGTTGGAGTTACAGCTTTAATTAATAAGTGGCAATGAATAGTTTAGGTTTAAATGTATGGTACTA
The DNA here is from genome assembly GCF_030014155.1 of Tachysurus vachellii. Classification (NCBI taxonomy): domain Eukaryota; kingdom Metazoa; phylum Chordata; class Actinopteri; order Siluriformes; family Bagridae; genus Tachysurus; species Tachysurus vachellii. The sequence continues at coordinate 31,756,559 of NC_083465.1, forward strand.
TAAAAAAGGAGAACGTACCCTCATAGGTGATGTTCAGCACTGTTACAAGATCAGTGAGGTTTGTGAGTGTAGAGTTCAGCAGACCTTCAATAGCACTAAGGATCTCACTCTTACTGGGAACAGGAGAATACGAGTTGAACACCAGTCTGGTTTGAACCACAGCTGAACCATTGCTAGAGGGAAAAAAAATATTTTTATTGTTTTAAATTTGTTCCTCAGGAGGTCAATATGAACATGAATTTTCCTTAAATATCCATTAGAAAATGACTCCTACATTGTGGCTGGAGATCCTTGAGAAGTTGGCTCCAGAGTAATGGGATCAGGTACCTTTGGAGCTTTGCCTACAACAGAACAATTTTTAGCAACAGTGCAATTTCCTAGAATGTAAATGCCTTCAGAATAATTAGCAAGAGAAATTACACATAGTTTTGTTGAGCAATGATATGAAATTGTGGTGTAACCTACCGTTTCCAGGCTGACTGGGCAAGCTTGCTATATTGTATACCATGTAACCATTAACTTCATCTTCTGAACTCCTATTATGAAGATAAAGAAATATTGTCAAGATACAAATGATTCCACAATCAGAATTTCACAGAGAAATTTGGAAACTGCAATCTTCTGTGTGAACTTACATGAAGTTGGAAGAATTGGGATGGAATGGACCTACAGCAAAATTTTTTAGAAGTGCATTTACCTGAGGAGAAAAGGCAAGATATTGGAAGACTATAATGTCTGTCATTCAGATGAGAAATGGATTAGAGATCAAAGGTCTAATCGCATGAACTTTATCTACTAAACACAAGCTAAGTTTCACTCACAATTCCATTGATGGTGCTCTCCACTTGGTTGTAGGTGTTGTTCATGAGGTCAGGGTTTGTGGGGATGCTGATGTTACTAACTTTGAATGTAATGGTAACTGCGTTGGAGGTGTTTGAGATTTCTGTGGAATAAATAAAATGTGCTTCAGTATAATTGTTGGAGTTACAGCTTTAATTAAAAAGTGGCAATGAATAGTTTAGGTTTAAATGTAAGTACTATAAAAAAGGAGAACGTACCCTCATAGGTGATGTTCAGCACTGTTACAAGATCAGTGAGGTTTGTGAGTGTAGAGTTCAGCAGACCTTCAATAGCACTAAGGATCTCACTCTTACTGGGAACAGGAGAATACGAGTTGAACACCAGTCTGGTTTGAACCACAGCTGAACCATTGCTAGAGGGAAAAAAATATTTTTATTGTTTTAAATTTGTTCCTCAGGAGGTTAATATGAACATGAATTTTCCTTAAATATCCATTAGAAAATGACTCCTACTTTGTGGCTGGAGATCCTTGAGAAGTTGGCTCCAGAGTAATGGGATCAGGTACCTTTGGAGCTTTGCCTACAACAGAACAATTTTTAGCAACAGTGCAATTTCCTAGAATGTAAATGCCTTCAGAATAATTAGCAAGAGAAATTACACATAGTTTTGTTGAGCAATGATATGAAATTGTGGTGTAACCTACCGTTTCCTGGCTGACTGGGCAAGCTTGGTATATTGTATACCATGTAACCATTAACTTCATCTTCTGAACTCCTATTATGAAGATAAAGCAATATTGTCAAGATACAAATGATTCCACAATTAGAATTTCACAGAGAAATTTGGAAACTGCAATCTTCTGTGTGAACTTACATGAAGTTGGAAGAATTGGGATGGAATGGACCTACAGCAAAATTTTTTAGAAGTGCATTTACCTGAGGAGAAAAGGCAAGATATTGGAAGACTATAATGTCTGTCATTCAGATGAGAAATGGATTAGAGATCAAAGGTCTAATCGCATGAACTTTATCTACTAAACACAAGCTAAGTTTCACTCACAATTCCATTGATGGTGCTCTCCACTTGGTTGTAGGTGTTGTTCATGAGGTCAGGGTTTGTGTGGATGCTGATGTTACTAACTTTGAATGTAATGGTAACTGCGTTGGAGGTGTTTGAGATTTCTGTGGAATAAATAAAATGTCCTTCAGTATAATTCTTAGAGTTACAGCTTTAATTAAAAAGTGGCAATGAATAGTTTAGGTTTAAATGTATGGTACTATAAAAAAGGAGAACGTACCCTCATAGGTGATGTTCAGCACTGTTACAAGATCGTTGAGGTTTGTGAGTGTAGAGTTCAGCAGACCTTCAATAGCACTAAGGATCTCACTCTTACTGGGAACAGGAGAAGACAAGTTGAACACCAGTCTGGTTTGAACCACAGCTGAACCATTGCTAGAGAAGAAAAATATATAATTTTGATTGGTTCAAAATTGTTTTTCAGGAATTTAATAGAAACGTAAATGTTGTTTTAAATATCCATTAATGAAATTAATTGTACATTGTGGGTGAAGATCCTGGAGAAGTCTGCATTGGAGTGCTGCTTGTAGCAACCGTTGGAGCTGTGTCTACAACAGAACAATCTTTAGCTACAGTGCGATTTAATGGAAGATGAATGAATTCTAATCATTAGTAAGAGAAATTGGACATTGTTTTGCTAAGCAAGGATATGAAATTGTACTGTAACCTACCGTTCCCTGGCTGACTGGGCATGCTTGGTATATTGTATACCATGTATCCATTAACTTTATCCTCTGAGCTCCTATTATGAAGATAAAGCAATATTGTCAAGATACAAATGATTTCACAATCAGAATTTCACAGAGAAATTTGTGAACTGCAATCTTCTGTGTGAACTTACGTGAAGTTGGAGGTACTGGGCTGAAGTGGACCTGCACTAGTATAATTCTTCAGAAGTCCATTTACCTGGGGAGAAACATCAAGTTGTGATTAGTGTATAATGAGTTTTGTTGAGGTAAGAAATGGATAGAGATCAAACTAAATTCTGATCAGATAAAATCTATCTGCTCTATGTCTCTAAAAATGTTGAAGTTCACTAACAATTCCATTGATGGTGCTCTCCACTTGGTTGTAGGTGTTGTTCACTAGGTCAGGGTTTGTAGGGATGCTGATGTTACTAACTTTGAATGTAATGGTAACTGCGTTGGAGGTGTTTGAGATTTCTGTGGAATAAATAAAATGTCCTTCAATATAATTGTTGAAGTTACAGCTTTAATTAAAAAGTGGCAATGAATAGTTTAGGTTTAAATGTATGGTACTATAAAAAAGGAGAACGTACCCTCATAGGTGATGTTCAGCACTGTTACAAGATCAGTGAGGTTTGTGAGTGTAGAGTTCAGCAGACCTTCAATAGCACTAAGGATCTCACTCTTACTGGGAACAGGAGAAGACAAGTTGAACACCAGTCTGGTTTGAACCACAGCTGAACCATTGCTAGAGGAGAAAAATATATAATTTTGATTGGTTCAAAATTGTTTTTCAGGAAATTAATAGAAACGTAAATGTTTTTTTTAATATCCATTAATGAAATTAATTGTACATTGTGGGTGAAGATCCTGGAGAAGTCGGCATTGGAGTGCTGCTTGTAGCAACCGTTGGAGCTGTGTCTACAACAGAACAATATTTAGCTACAGTGCGATTTAATGGAAGATGAATGAATTCTGAATCATTAGTAAGAGAAATTGGACATTGTTTTGCTGAGCAAGGATATGAAATTGTGGTGTAACCTACCATTCCCTGGCTGACTGGGCATGCTTTGTATATTGTATACTATGTATCCATTAACTTTATCCTCTGAGCTCCTATTATGAAGATAAAGCAATATTGTCAAGATACAAATGATTTCACAATCAGAATTTCACAGAGAAATTTGGGAACTGCAATCTTCTGTTTGAACTTACGTGAAGTTGGAGGTACTGGGCTGAAGTGGACCTTCACTAGTATAATTCTTCAGAATTCCATTTATCTGGGGAGAAACATCAAGTTATGATCAGTGTATAATGAGTTTTGTTGTGGTAAGAAATGGGTTAGAGATCAAACTAAATTCTGATCAGATAAAATCTATCTGCTCTATGTCTCTAAAAATGTTGAAGTTCACTAACAATTCCATTGATGGTGCTCTCCACTTGGTTGTAGGTGTTGTTCACTAGGTCAGGGTTTGTAGGGATGCTGATGTTACTAACTTTGAATGTAATGGTAACTGCGTTGGAGGTGTTTGAGATTTCTGTGGAATAAATAAAATGTCCTTCAATATACTTGTTGGAGTTACAGCTTTAATTAAAAAGTGGCAATGAATAGTTTAGGTTTAAATGTATGGTACTATAAAAAAGGAGAACGTACCCTCATAGGTGATGTTCAGCACTGTTACAAGATCAGTGAGGAGTGTGAGTGTAGAGTTCAGCAGACCTTCAATAGCACTAAGGATCTCACTCTTACTGGGAACAGGAGAAGACGAGTTGAACACCAGTCTGGTTTGAACCACAGCTGAACCATTGCTAGAGGAGAAAAATATATAATTTTTATTGTTTCAAAATTGTTTTTCAGGAAATTAATAGAAACGTAAATGTTTTTTAAATATCCATTAATGAAATTAATTGTACATTGTGGGTGAAGATCCTGGAGAAGTCGGCCTTGGAGTGCTGCTTGTAGCAACCGTTGGAGCTGTGTCTACAACAGAACAATCTTTAGCTACAGTGCGATTTAATGGAAGATGAATGAATTCTGAATCATTAGTAAGAGAAATTGGATATTGTTTTGCTGAGCAAGGATATGAAATTGTACTGTAACCTACCGTTCCCTGGCTGACTGGGCATGCTTGGTATATTGTATACCATGTATCCATTAACTTTATCCTCTGAGCTCCTATTATGAAGATAAAGCAATATTGTCAAGATGCAAATGATTTCACAATCAGAATTTCACAGAGAAATTTGGGAACTGCAATCTTCTGTGTGAACTTACGTGAAGTTGGAGGTACTGGGCTCTAATAGAGCTGCACTAGTATAATTCTTCAGAAGTCCATTTACCTGAGGAGAAATATCAAGTTATGATCAGTGTATAATGAGTTTTGTTGAGGTAAGAAATGGGTTAGAGATCAAACTAAATTCTGATCAGTTAAAATCTATCTGCTCTATGTCTCTAAAAATGTTGAAGTTCACTAACAATTCCATTGATGGTGCGCTCCACTTGGTTGTAGGTGTTGTTCACTAGGTCAGGGTTTGTAGGGATGCTGATGTTACTAACTTTGAATGTAATGGTAACTGCGTTGGAGGTGTTTGAGATTTCTGTGGAATAAATAAAATGTCCTTCAATATACTTGTTGGAGTTACAGCTTTAATTAAAAAGTGGCAATGAATAGTTTAGGTTTAAATGTATGGTACTATAAAAAAGGAGAACGTACCCTCATAGGTGATGTTCAGCACTGTTACAAGATCAGTGAGGAGTGTGAGTGTAGAGTTCAGCAGACCTTCAATAGCACTAAGGATCTCACTCTTACTGGGAACAGGAGAAGACGAGTTGAACACCAGTCTGGTTTGAACCACAGCTGAACCATTGCTAGAGGAGAAAAATATATAATTTTGATTGGTTCTAAATTGTTTTTAAGGAAATTAATAGAAACGTAAATGTTTTTTTAAATATCCATTAATGAAATTAATTGTACATTGTGGGTGAGGATCCTGGAGAAGTCGGCCTTGGAGTGCTGCTTGTAGCAACCGTTGGAGCTGTGTCTACAACAGAACAATATTTAGCTACAGTGCGATTTAATGGAAGATGAATGAATTCTGAATCATTAGTAAGAGAAATTGGACACTGTTTTGCTGAGCAAGGATATGAAATTGTGGTTTAACCTACCATTCCCTGGCTGACTGGGCATGCTTGGTATATTGTATACCATGTATCCATTAACCTTATCCTCTGAGCTCCTATTATGAAGATAAAGCAATATTGTCAAGATACAAATGATTCCACAATCAGAATTTCACAGAGAAATCTGGGAACTGCAATCTTCTGTGTAAACTTACGTGAAGTTGGAGGTACTGGGCTGAAGTGGACCTGCACTAGTATAATTCTTCAGAATTCCATTTATCTGGGGAGAAACATCAAGTTATGATCAGTGTATAATGAGTTTTGTTGTGGTAAGAAATGGGTTAGAGATCAAACTAAATTCTGATCAGATAAAATCTATCTGCTCTATGTCTCTAAAAATGTTGAAGTTCACTAACAATTCCATTGATGGTGCTCTCCACTTGGTTGTAGGTGTTGTTCACTAGGTCAGGGTTTGTAGGGATGCTGATGTTACTAACTTTGAATGTAATGGTAACTGCGTTGGAGGTGTTTGAGATTTCTGTGGAATAAATAAAATGTCCTTCAATATACTTGTTGGAGTTACAGCTTTAATTAAAAAGTGGCAATGAATAGTTTAGGTTTAAATGTATGGTACTATAAAAAAGGAGAACGTACCCTCATAGGTGATGTTCAGCACTGTTACAAGATCAGTGAGGAGTGTGAGTGTAGAGTTCAGCAGACCTTCAATAGCACTAAGGATCTCACTCTTACTGGGAACAGGAGAAGACGAGTTGAACACCAGTCTGGTTTGAACCACAGCTGAACCATTGCTAGAGGAGAAAAATATATAATTTTGATTGTTTCAAAATTGTTTTTAAGGAAATTAATAGAAACGTAAATGTTTTTTAAATATCCATTAATGAAATTAATTGTACATTGTGGGTGAAGATCCTGGAGAAGTCGGCCTTGGAGTGCTGCTTGTAGCAACCGTTGGAGCTGTGTCTACAACAGAACAATCTTTAGCTACAGTGCGATTTAATGGAAGATGAATGAATTCTGAATCATTAGTAAGAGAAATTGGATATTGTTTTGCTGAGCAAGGATATGAAATTGTACTGTAACCTACCGTTCCCTGGCTGACTGGGCATGCTTGGTATATTGTATACCATGTATCCATTAACTTTATCCTCTGAGCTCCTATTATGAAGATAAAGCAATATTGTCAAGATGCAAATGATTTCACAATCAGAATTTCACAGAGAAATTTGGGAACTGCAATCTTCTGTGTGAACTTACGTGAAGTTGGAGGTACTGGGCTCTAATAGAGCTGCACTAGTATAATTCTTCAGAAGTCCATTTACCTGAGGAGAAATATCAAGTTATGATCAGTGTATAATGAGTTTTGTTGAGGTAAGAAATGGGTTAGAGATCAAACTAAATTCTGATCAGTTAAAATCTATCTGCTCTATGTCTCTAAAAATGTTGAAGTTCACTAACAATTCCATTGATGGTGCGCTCCACTTGGTTGTAGGTGTTGTTCACTAGGTCAGGGTTTGTAGGGATGCTGATGTTACTAACTTTGAATGTAATGGTAACTGCGTTGGAGGTGTTTGAGATTTCTGTGGAATAAATAAAATGTCCTTCAATATACTTGTTGGAGTTACAGCTTTAATTAAAAAGTGGCAATGAATAGTTTAGGTTTAAATGTATGGTACTATAAAAAAGGAGAACGTACCCTCATAGGTGATGTTCAGCACTGTTACAAGATCAGTGAGGAGTGTGAGTGTAGAGTTCAGCAGACCTTCAATAGCACTAAGGATCTCACTCTTACTGGGAACAGGAGAAGACGAGTTGAACACCAGTCTGGTTTGAACCACAGCTGAACCATTGCTAGAGGAGAAAAATATATAATTTTGATTGGTTCTAAATTGTTTTTAAGGAAATTAATAGAAACGTAAATGTTTTTTTAAATATCCATTAATGAAATTAATTGTACATTGTGGGTGAGGATCCTGGAGAAGTCGGCCTTGGAGTGCTGCTTGTAGCAACCGTTGGAGCTGTGTCTACAACAGAACAATATTTAGCTACAGTGCGATTTAATGGAAGATGAATGAATTCTGAATCATTAGTAAGAGAAATTGGACACTGTTTTGCTGAGCAAGGATATGAAATTGTGGTTTAACCTACCATTCCCTGGCTGACTGGGCATGCTTGGTATATTGTATACCATGTATCCATTAACCTTATCCTCTGAGCTCCTATTATGAAGATAAAGCAATATTGTCAAGATACAAATGATTCCACAATCAGAATTTCACAGAGAAATCTGGGAACTGCAATCTTCTGTGTAAACTTACGTGAAGTTGGAGGTACTGGGCTGAAGTGGACCTGCACTAGTATAATTCTTCAGAATTCCATTTATCTGGGGAGAAACATCAAGTTATGATCAGTGTATAATGAGTTTTGTTGTGGTAAGAAATGGGTTAGAGATCAAACTAAATTCTGATCAGATAAAATCTATCTGCTCTATGTCTCTAAAAATGTTGAAGTTCACTAACAATTCCATTGATGGTGCTCTCCACTTGGTTGTAGGTGTTGTTCACTAGGTCAGGGTTTGTAGGGATGCTGATGTTACTAACTTTGAATGTAATGGTAACTGCGTTGGAGGTGTTTGAGATTTCTGTGGAATAAATAAAATGTCCTTCAATATACTTGTTGGAGTTACAGCTTTAATTAAAAAGTGGCAATGAATAGTTTAGGTTTAAATGTATGGTACTATAAAAAAGGAGAACGTACCCTCATAGGTGATGTTCAGCACTGTTACAAGATCAGTGAGGAGTGTGAGTGTAGAGTTCAGCAGACCTTCAATAGCACTAAGGATCTCACTCTTACTGGGAACAGGAGAAGACGAGTTGAACACCAGTCTGGTTTGAACCACAGCTGAACCATTGCTAGAGGAGAAAAATATATAATTTTGATTGTTTCAAAATTGTTTTTAAGGAAATTAATAGAAACGTAAATGTTTTTTAAATATCCATTAATGAAATTAATTGTACATTGTGGGTGAAGATCCTGGAGAAGTCGGCCTTGGAGTGCTGCTTGTAGCAACCGTTGGAGCTGTGTCTACAACAGAACAATCTTTAGCTACAGTGCGATTTAATGGAAGATGAATGAATTCTGAATCATTAGTAAGAGAAATTGGATATTGTTTTGCTGAGCAAGGATATGAAATTGTACTGTAACCTACCGTTCCCTGGCTGACTGGGCATGCTTGGTATATTGTATACCATGTATCCATTAACTTTATCCTCTGAGCTCCTATTATGAAGATAAAGCAATATTGTCAAGATGCAAATGATTTCACAATCAGAATTTCACAGAGAAATTTGGGAACTGCAATCTTCTGTGTGAACTTACGTGAAGTTGGAGGTACTGGGCTCTAATAGAGCTGCACTAGTATAATTCTTCAGAAGTCCATTTACCTGAGGAGAAATATCAAGTTATGATCAGTGTATAATGAGTTTTGTTGAGGTAAGAAATGGGTTAGAGATCAAACTAAATTCTGATCAGTTAAAATCTATCTGCTCTATGTCTCTAAAAATGTTGAAGTTCACTAACAATTCCATTGATGGTGCGCTCCACTTGGTTGTAGGTGTTGTTCACTAGGTCAGGGTTTGTAGGGATGCTGATGTTACTAACTTTGAATGTAATGGTAACTGCGTTGGAGGTGTTTGAGATTTCTGTGGAATAAATAAAATGTCCTTCAATATACTTGTTGGAGTTACAGCTTTAATTAAAAAGTGGCAATGAATAGTTTAGGTTTAAATGTATGGTACTATAAAAAAGGAGAACGTACCCTCATAGGTGATGTTCAGCACTGTTACAAGATCAGTGAGGAGTGTGAGTGTAGAGTTCAGCAGACCTTCAATAGCACTAAGGATCTCACTCTTACTGGGAACAGGAGAAGACGAGTTGAACACCAGTCTGGTTTGAACCACAGCTGAACCATTGCTAGAGGAGAAAAATATATAATTTTGATTGGTTCAAAATTGTTTTTAAGGAAATTAATAGAAACGTAAATGTTTTTTTAAATATCCATTAATGAAATTAATTGTACATTGTGGGTGAGGATCCTGGAGAAGTCGGCCTTGGAGTGCTGCTTGTAGCAACCGTTGGAGCTGTGTCTACAACAGAACAATATTTAGCTACAGTGCGATTTAATGGAAGATGAATGAATTCTGAATCATTAGTAAGAGAAATTGGACACTGTTTTGCTGAGCAAGGATATGAAATTGTGGTTTAACCTACCATTCCCTGGCTGACTGGGCATGCTTGGTATATTGTATACCATGTATCCATTAACCTTATCCTCTGAGCTCCTATTATGAAGATAAAGCAATATTGTCAAGATACAAATGATTCCACAATCAGAATTTCACAGAGAAATCTGGGAACTGCAATCTTCTGTGTAAACTTACGTGAAGTTGGAGGTACTGGGCTGAAGTGGACCTGCACTAGTATAATTCTTCAGAATTCCATTTATCTGGGGAGAAACATCAAGTTATGATCAGTGTATAATGAGTTTTGTTGTGGTAAGAAATGGGTTAGAGATCAAACTAAATTCTGATCAGATAAAATGTATCTGCTCTATGTCTCTAAAAATGTTGAAGTTCACTAACAATTCCATTGATGGTGCTCTCCACTTGGTTGTAGGTGTTGTTCACTAGGTCAGGGTTTGTAGGGATGCTGATGTTACTAACTTTGAATGTAATGGTAACTGCGTTGGAGGTGTTTGAGATTTCTGTGGAATAAATAAAATGTCCTTCAATATACTTGTTGGAGTTACAGCTTTAATTAAAAAGTGGCAATGAATAGTTTAGGTTTAAATGTATGGTACTATAAAAAAGGAGAACGTACCCTCATAGGTGATGTTCAGCACTGTTACAAGATCAGAGAGGAGTGTGAGTGTAGAGTTCAGCAGACCTTCAATAGCACTAAGGATCTCACTCTTACTGGGAACAGGAGAAGACGAGTTGAACACCAGTCTGGTTTGAACCACAGCTGAACCATTGCTAGAGGAGAAAAATATATAATTTTGATTGTTTCAAAATTGTTTTTAAGGAAATTAATAGAAACGTAAATGTTTTTTAAATATCCATTAATGAAATTAATTGTACATTGTGGGTGAAGATCCTGGAGAAGTCGGCCTTGGAGTGCTGCTTGTAGCAACCGTTGGAGCTGTGTCTACAACAGAACAATCTTTAGCTACAGTGCGATTTAATGGAAGATGAATGAATTCTGAATCATTAGTAAGAGAAATTGGATATTGTTTTGCTGAGCAAGGATATGAAATTGTACTGTAACCTACCGTTCCCTGGCTGACTGGGCATGCTTGGTATATTGTATACCATGTATCCATTAACTTTATCCTCTGAGCTCCTATTATGAAGATAAAGCAATATTGTCAAGATGCAAATGATTTCACAATCAGAATTTCACAGAGAAATTTGGGAACTGCAATCTTCTGTGTGAACTTACGTGAAGTTGGAGGTACTGGGCTCTAATAGAGCTGCACTAGTATAATTCTTCAGAAGTCCATTTACCTGAGGAGAAATATCAAGTTATGATCAGTGTATAATGAGTTTTGTTGAGGTAAGAAATGGGTTAGAGATCAAACTAAATTCTGATCAGTTAAAATCTATCTGCTCTATGTCTCTAAAAATGTTGAAGTTCACTAACAATTCCATTGATGGTGCGCTCCACTTGGTTGTAGGTGTTGTTCACTAGGTCAGGGTTTGTAGGGATGCTGATGTTACTAACTTTGAATGTAATGGTAACTGCGTTGGAGGTGTTTGAGATTTCTGTGGAATAAATAAAATGTCCTTCAATATACTTGTTGGAGTTACAGCTTTAATTAAAAAGTGGCAATGAATAGTTTAGGTTTAAATGTATGGTACTATAAAAAAGGAGAACGTACCCTCATAGGTGATGTTCAGCACTGTTACAAGATCAGTGAGGAGTGTGAGTGTAGAGTTCAGCAGACCTTCAATAGCACTAAGGATCTCACTCTTACTGGGAACAGGAGAAGACGAGTTGAACACCAGTCTGGTTTGAACCACAGCTGAACCATTGCTAGAGGAGAAAAATATATAATTTTGATTGGTTCAAAATTGTTTTTAAGGAAATTAATAGAAACGTAAATGTTTTTTTAAATATCCATTAATGAAATTAATTGTACATTGTGGGTGAGGATCCTGGAGAAGTCGGCCTTGGAGTGCTGCTTGTAGCAACCGTTGGAGCTGTGTCTACAACAGAACAATATTTAGCTACAGTGCGATTTAATGGAAGATGAATGAATTCTGAATCATTAGTAAGAGAAATTGGACACTGTTTTGCTGAGCAAGGATATGAAATTGTGGTTTAACCTACCATTCCCTGGCTGACTGGGCATGCTTGGTATATTGTATACCATGTATCCATTAACCTTATCCTCTGAGCTCCTATTATGAAGATAAAGCAATATTGTCAAGATACAAATGATTCCACAATCAGAATTTCACAGAGAAATCTGGGAACTGCAATCTTCTGTGTAAACTTACGTGAAGTTGGAGGTACTGGGCTGAAGTGGACCTGCACTAGTATAATTCTTCAGAATTCCATTTATCTGGGGAGAAACATCAAGTTATGATCAGTGTATAATGAGTTTTGTTGTGGTAAGAAATGGGTTAGAGATCAAACTAAATTCTGATCAGATAAAATCTATCTGCTCTATGTCTCTAAAAATGTTGAAGTTCACTAACAATTCCATTGATGGTGCTCTCCACTTGGTTGTAGGTGTTGTTCACTAGGTCAGGGTTTGTAGGGATGCTGATGTTACTAACTTTGAATGTAATGGTAACTGCGTTGGAGGTGTTTGAGATTTCTGTGGAATAAATAAAATGTCCTTCAATATACTTGTTGGAGTTACAGCTTTAATTAAAAAGTGGCAATGAATAGTTTAGGTTTAAATGTATGGTACTATAAAAAAGGAGAACGTACCCTCATAGGTGATGTTCAGCACTGTTACAAGATCAGTGAGGAGTGTGAGTGTAGAGTTCAGCAGACCTTCAATAGCACTAAGGATCTCACTCTTACTGGGAACAGGAGAAGACGAGTTGAACACCAGTCTGGTTTGAACCACAGCTGAACCATTGCTAGAGGAGAAAAATATATAATTTTGATTGTTTCAAAATTGTTTTTCAGGAAATTAATAGAAACGTAAATGTTTTTTAAATATCCATTAATGAAATTAATTGTACATTGTGGGTGAAGATCCTGGAGAAGTCGGCCTTGGAGTGCTGCTTGTAGCAACCGTTGGAGCTGTGTCTACAACAGAACAATCTTTAGCTACAGTGCGATTTAATGGAAGATGAATGAATTCTGAATCATTAGTAAGAGAAATTGGATATTGTTTTTGCTGAGCAAGGATATGAAATTGTACTGTAACCTACCGTTCCCTGGCTGACTAGGCATGCTTGGTATATTGTATACCATGTATCCATTAACTTTATCCTCTGAGCTCCTATTATGAAGATAAAGCAATATTGTCAAGATGCAAATGATTTCACAATCAGAATTTCACAGAGAAATTTGGGAACTGCAATCTTCTGTGTGAACTTACGTGAAGTTGGAGGTACTGGGCTCTAATAGAGCTGCACTAGTATAATTCTTCAGAAGTCCATTTACCTGAGGAGAAATATCAAGTTATGATCAGTGTATAATGAGTTTTGTTGAGGTAAGAAATGGGTTAGAGATCAAACTAAATTCTGATCAGTTAAAATCTATCTGCTCTATGTCTCTAAAAATGTTGAAGTTCACTAACAATTCCATTGATGGTGCTCTCCACTTGGTTGTAGGTGTTGTTCACTAGGTCAGGGTTTGTAGGGATGCTGATGTTACTAACTTTGAATGTAATGGTAACTGCGTTGGAGGTGTTTGAGATTTCTGTGGAATAAATAAAATGTCCTTCAATATAATTGTTGGAGTTACAGCTTTAATTAAAAAGTGGCAATGAATAGTTTAGGTTTAAATGTATGGTACTATAAAAAAGGAGAACGTACCCTCATAGGTGATGTTCAGCACTGTTACAAGATCAGTGAGGAGTGTGAGTGTAGAGTTCAGCAGACCTTCAATAGCACTAAGGATCTCACTCTTACTGGGAACAGGAGAAGACGAGTTGAACACCAGTCTGGTTTGAACCACAGCTGAACCATTGCTAGAGGAGAAAAATATATAATTTTGATTGTTTCAAAATTGTTTTTCAGGAAATTAATAGAAACGTAAATGTTTTTTAAATATCCATTAATGAAATTAATTGTACATTGTGGGTGAAGATCCTGGAGAAGTCGGCCTTGGAGTGCTGCTTGTAGCAACCGTTGGAGCTGTGTCTACAACAGAACAATCTTTAGCTACAGTGCGATTTAATGGAAGATGAATGAATTCTGAATCATTAGTAAGAGAAATTGGATATTGTTTTGCTGAGCAAGGATATGAAATTGTACTGTAACCTACCGTTCCCTGGCTGACTGGGCATGCTTGGTATATTGTATACCATGTATCCATTAACCTTATCCTCTGAGCTCCTATTATGAAGATAAAGCAATATTGTCAAGATACAAATGATTTCACAATCAGAATTTCACAGAGAAATTTGGGAACTGCAATCTTCTGTGTGAACTTACGTGAAGTTGGAGGTACTGGGCTGAAGTGGACCTTCACTAGTATAATTCTTCAGAAGTCCATTTACCTGGGGAGAAACATCAAGTTATGATTAGTGTATAATGAGTTTTGTTGAGGTAAGAAATGGGTTAGAGATCAAACTAAATTCTGATCAGTTAAAATCTATCTGCTCTATGTCTCTAAAAATGTTGAAGTTCACTAACAATTCCATTGATGGTGCTCTCCACTTGGTTGTAGGTGTTGTTCACTAGGTCAGGGTTTGTAGGGATGCTGATGTTACTAACTTTGAATGTAATGGTAACTGCATTGGAGGTGTTTGAGATTTCTGTGGAATAAATAAAATGTCCTTCAATATAATTGTTGGAGTTACAGCTTTAATTAAAAAGTGGCAATGAATAGTTTAGGTTTAAATGTATGGTACTATAAAAGAGGAAACGTACCCTCATAGGTGATGTTCAGCACTGTTACAAGATCAGTGAGATTTGTGAGTGTAGAGTTCAGCAGACCTTCAATAGCACTAAGGATCTCACTCTTACTGGGAACAGGAGAAGACGAGTTGAACACCAGTCTGGTTTGAACCACAGCTGAACCATTGCTAGAGGAGAAAAATATATAATTTTGATTGGTTCAAAATTGTTTTTCAGGAAATTAATAGAAACGTAAATGTTTTTTTAAATATCTATTAATGAAATTAATTGTACATTGTGGGTGACGATCCTGGAGAAGTCGGCCTTGGAGTGCTGCTTGTAGCAACCGTTGGAGCTGTGTCTACAACAGAAAAATATTTAGCTACAGTGCGATTTAATGGAAGATGAATGAATTCTGAATCATTAGTAAGAGAAATTGGACACTGTTTTGCTGAGCAAGGATATGAAATTGTGGTTTAACCTACCATTCCCTGGCTGACTGGGCATGCTTGGTATATTGTATACCATGTATCCATTAACCTTATCCTCTGAGCTCCTATTATGAAGATAAAGCAATATTGTCAAAGATACAAATGATTCCACAATCAGAATTTCACAGAGAAATCTGGGAACTGCAATCTTCTGTGTAAACTTACGTGAAGTTGGAGGTACTGGGCTGAAGTGGACCTGCACTAGTATAATTCTTCAGAATTCCATTTATCTGGGGAGAAACATCAAGTTATGATCAGTGTATAATGAGTTTTGTTGAGGTAAGAAATGGGTTAGAGATCAAACTAAATTTTGATCAGATAAAATCTATCTGCTCTTTGTCTCTAAAAATGTTGAAGTTCACTAACAATTCCATTGATGGTGCTCTCCACTTGGTTGTAGGTGTTGTTCACTAGGTCAGGGTTTGTAGGGATGCTGATGTTACTAACTTTGAATGTAATGGTAACTGCGTTGGAGGTGTTTGAGATTTCTGTGGAATAAATAAAATGTCCTTCAATATACTTGTTGGAGTTACAGCTTTAATTAAAAAGTGGCAATGAATAGTTTAGGTTTAAATGTATGGTACTATAAAAAAGGAGAACGTACCCTCATAGGTGATGTTCAGCACTGTTACAAGATCAGTGAGGAGTGTGAGTGTAGAGTTCAGCAGACCTTCAATAGCACTAAGGATCTCACTCTTACTGGGAACAGGAGAAGACGAGTTGAACACCAGTCTGGTTTGAACCACAGCTGAACCATTGCTAGAGGGAAAAAAATATTTTTATTGTTTTAAATTTGTTCCTCAGGAGGTTGATATGAACATGAATTTTTCTTAAATATCCATTAGAAAATGACTCCTACTTTGTGGCTGGAGATCCTTGAGAAGTTGGCTCCAGTGTAATGGGATCAGGTACCTTTGGAGCTTTGCCTACAACAGAACAATTTTTAGCAACAGTGCAATTTCCTAGAATGTAAATGCCTTCAGAATAATTAGCAAGAGAATTTACACAGTTTTGTTGAGCAATGATATGAAATTGTGGTGTAACCTACCGTTTCCTGGCTGACTGGGCAAGCTTGGTATATTGTATACCATGTAACCATTAACTTCATCTTCTGAACTCCTATTATGAAGATAAAGCAATATTGTCAAGATACAAATGATTCCACAATCAGAATTTCACAGAGAAATTTGGAAACTGCAATCTTCTGTGTGAACTTACATGAAGTTGGAAGAATTGGGATGGAATGGACCTACAGCAAAATTTTTTAGAAGTGCATTTACCTGAGGAGAAAAAGCAAGATATGGGAAGACTATAATGTCTGTCATTCAGATGAGAAATGGATTAGAGATCAAAGGTCTAATCACATGAACTTTATCTACTAAACACAAGCTAAGTTTCACTCACAATTCCATTGATGGTGCTCTCCACTTGGTTGTAGGTGTTGTTCATGAGGTCAGAGTTTGTGGGGATGCTGATGTTACTAACTTTGAATGTAATGGTAACTGCGTTGGAGGTGTTTGAGATTTCTGTGGAATAAATAAAATGTCCTTCAGTATAATTGTTAGAGTTACAGCTTTAATTAAAAAGTGGCAATGAATAGTTTAGGTTTAAATGTAAGTACTATAAGAAAGGAGAACGTACCCTCATAGGTGATGTTCAGCACTGTTACAAGATCAGTGAGGAGTGTGAGTGGAGAGTTCAGCAGACCTTCAATAGCACTAAGGATCTTACTCTTACTGGGAACAGGAGAAGACAAGTTGAACACCAGTCTGGTTTGAACCACAGCTGAACCATTGCTAGAGAGAAAAATATATAATTTTGATTGTTTCAAAATTGTTTTTCAGGAAATTAATAGAAACGTAAATGTTTTTTAAATATCCATTAATGAAATTAATTGTACATTGTGGGTGAAGATCCTGGAGAAGTCGGACTTGGAGTGCTGCTTGTAGCAACCATTGGAGCTGTGTCTACAACAGAACAATCTTTAGCTACAGTGCGATTTAATGGAAGATGAATGAAATCTGAATCATTAGTAAGAGAAATTGGACATTGTTTTGCTGAGCAAGGATATGAAATTGTGGTGTAACCTACCGTTCCCTGGCTGACTGGGCATGCTTGGTATATTGTATACCATGTATCCATTAACTTTATCCTCTGAGCTCCTATTATGAAGATAAAGCAATATTGTCAAGATACAAATGATTTCACAATCAGAATTTCACAGAGAAATTTGGGAACTGCAATCTTCTGTGTGAACTTACGTGAAGGTGGAGGTACTGGGCTGAAGTGGACCTTCACTAGTATAATTCTTCAGAAGTCCATTTACCTGGGGAGAAACATCAAGTTATGATTAGTGTATAATGAGCTTTGTTGAGGTAAGAAATGGGTTAGAGATCAAACTAAATTCTGATCGGATAAAATCTATCTGCTCTATGTCTCTAAAAATGTTGAAGTTCACTAACAATTCCATTGATGGTGCTCTCCACTTGGTTGTAGGTGTTGTTCACTAGGTCAGGGTTTGTAGGGATGCTGATGTTACTAACTTTGAATGTAATGGTAACTGCGTTGGAGGTGTTTGAGATTTCTGTGGAATAAATAAAATGTCCTTCAATATAATTGTTGGAGTTACAGCTTTAATTAAAAAGTGGCAATGAATAGTTTAGGTTTAAATGTATGGTACTATAAAAGAGGAAACGTACCCTCATAGGTGATGTTCAGCACTGTTACAAGATCAGTGAGATTTGTGAGTGTAGAGTTCAGCAGACCTTCAATAGCACTAAGGATCTCACTCTTACTGGGAACAGGAGAAGACGAGTTGAACACCAGTCTGGTTTGAACCACAGCTGAACCATTGCTAGAGGAGAAAAATATATAATTTTGATTGGTTCAAAATTGTTTTTCAGGAAATTAATAGAAACGTAAATGTTTTTTTAAATATCCATTAATGAAATTAATTGTACATTGTGGGTGACGATCCTGGAGAAGTCGGCCTTGGAGTGCTGCTTGTAGCAACCGTTGGAGCTGTGTCTACAACAGAAAAATATTTAGCTACAGTGCGATTTAATGGAAGATGAATGAATTCTGAATCATTAGTAAGAGAAATTGGACACTGTTTTGCTGAGCAAGGATATGAAATTGTGGTTTAACCTACCATTCCCTGGCTGACTGGGCATGCTTGGTATATTGTATACCATGTATCCATTAACTTTATCCTCTGAGCTCCTATTATGAAGATAAAGCAATATTGTCAAGATACAAATGATTCCACAATCAGAATTTCACAGAGAAATCTGGGAACTGCAATCTTCTGTGTAAACTTACGTGAAGTTGGAGGTACTGGGCTGAAGCGGACCTGCACTAGTATAATTCTTCAGAAGTCCATTTATCTGGGGAGAAACATCACGTTATGATCAGTGTATAATGAGTTTTGTTGAGGTAAGAAATGGGTTAGAGATCAAACTAAATTCTGATCAGATAAAATCTATCTGCTCTATGTCTCTAAAAATGTTGAAGTTCACTAACAATTCCATTGATGGTGCTCTCCACTTGGTTGTAGGTGTTGTTCACTAGGTCAGGGTTTGTAGGGGTGCTGATGTTACTAACTTCGAATGTAATGGTAACTGCGTTGGAGGTGTTTGAGATTTCTGTGGAATAAATAAAATGTCCTTCAATATAATTGTTGGAGTTACAGCTTTAATTAAAAAGTGGCAATGAATAGTATAGGTTTAAATGTATGGTACTATAAGAAAGGAGAACGTACCCTCATAGGTGATGTTCAGCACTGTTACAAGATCAGTGAGGTTTGTGAGTGTAGAGTTCAGCAGACCTTCAATAGCACTAAGGATCTCACTCTTACTGGGAACAGGAGAAGACGAGTTGAACACCAGTCTGGTTTGAACCACAGCTGAACCATTGCTAGAGGAGAAAAATATATAATTTTGATTGGTTCAAAATTGTTTTTCAGGAAATTAATAGAAACGTAAATGTTTTTTTAAATATCCATTAATGAAATTAATTGTACATTGTGGGTGACGATCCTGGAGAAGTCGGCCTTGGAGTGCTGCTTGTAGCAACCGTTGGAGCTGTGTCTACAACAGAAAAATATTTAGCTACAGTGCGATTTAATGGAAGATGAATGAATTCTGAATCATTAGTAAGAGAAATTGGACACTGTTTTGCTGAGCAAGGATATGAAATTGTGGTTTAACCTACCATTCCCTGGCTGACTGGGCATGCTTGGTATATTGTATACCATGTATCCATTAACTTTATCCTCTGAGCTCCTATTATGAAGATAAAGCAATATTGTCAAGATACAAATGATTCCACAATCAGAATTTCACAGAGAAATCTGGGAACTGCAATCTTCTGTGTAAACTTACGTGAAGTTGGAGGTACTGGGCTGAAGCGGACCTGCACTAGTATAATTCTTCAGAAGTCCATTTATCTGGGGAGAAACATCACGTTATGATCAGTGTATAATGAGTTTTGTTGAGGTAAGAAATGGGTTAGAGATCAAACTAAATTCTGATCAGATAAAATCTATCTGCTCTATGTCTCTAAAAATGTTGAAGTTCACTAACAATTCCATTGATGGTGCTCTCCACTTGGTTGTAGGTGTTGTTCACTAGGTCAGGGTTTGTAGGGGTGCTGATGTTACTAACTTCGAATGTAATGGTAACTGCGTTGGAGGTGTTTGAGATTTCTGTGGAATAAATAAAATGTCCTTCAATATAATTGTTGGAGTTACAGCTTTAATTAAAAAGTGGCAATGAATAGTATAGGTTTAAATGTATGGTACTATAAGAAAGGAGAACGTACCCTCATAGGTGATGTTCAGCACTGTTACAAGATCAGTGAGGTTTGTGAGTGTAGAGTTCAGCAGACCTTCAATAGCACTAAGGATCTCACTCTTACTGGGAACAGGAGAAGACGAGTTGAACACCAGTCTGGTTTGAACCACAGCTGAACCATTGCTAGAGGAGAAAAATATATAATTTTGATTGGTTCAAAATTGTTTTTCAGGAAATTAATAGAAACGTAAATGTTTTTTTAAATATCCATTAATGACATTAATTGTACATTGTGGGTGAAGATCCTGGAGAAGTCGGCATTGGAGTGCTGCTTGTAGCAACCGTTGGAGCTGTGTCTACAACAGAACAATATTTAGCTACAGTGCGATTTAATGGAAGATGAATGAATTCTGAATCATTAGTAAGAGAAATTGGACATTGTTTTGCTGAGGAAGGATATGAAATTGTGGTGTAACCTACCGTTCCCTGGCTGACTGGGCATGCTTGGTATATTGTATACCATGTATCCATTAACCTTATCCTCTGAGCTCCTATTATGAAGATAAAGCAATATTGTCAAGATACAAATGATTCCACAATCAGAATTTCACAGAGAAATCTGGGAACTGCAATCTTCTGTGTAAACTTACGTGAAGTTGGAGGTACTGGGCTGAAGTGGACCTGCACTAGTATAATTCTTCAGAAGTCCATTAATCTGGTGAGAAACATCACGTTATGATCAGTGTATAATGAGTTTTGTTGAGGTAAGAAATGGGTTAGAGATCAAACTAAATTCTGATCAGATAAAATCTATCTGCTCTATGTCTCTAAAAATGTTGAAGTTCACTAACAATTCCATTGATGGTGCTCTCCACTTGGTTGTAGGTGTTGTTCACTAGGTCAGGGTTTGTAGGGGTGCTGATGTTACTAACTTCGAATGTAATGGTAACTGCGTTGGAGGTGTTTGAGATTTCTGTGGAATAAATAAAATGTCCTTCAATACAATTGTTGGAGTTACAGCTTTAATTAAAAAGTGGCAATGAATAGTTTAGGTTTAAATGTATGGTACTATAAAAAAGGAGAACGTACCCTCATAGGTGATGTTCAGCACTGTTACAAGATCAGTGAGGTTTGTGAGTGTAGAGTTCAGCAGACCTTCAATAGCACTAAGGATCTCACTCTTACTGGGAACAGGAGAAGACGAGTTGAACACCAGTCTGGTTTGAACCACAGCTGAACCATTGCTAGAGGAGAAAAATATATAATTTTGATTGGTTCAAAATTGTTTTTCAGGAAATTAATAGAAACGTAAATGTTTTTTTAAATATCCATTAATGAAATTAATTGTACATTGTGGGTGAAGATCCTGGAGAAGTCGGCATTGGAGTGCTGCTTGGAGCAACCGTTGGAGCTGTGTCTACAACAGAACAATATTTAGCTACAGTGCGATTTAATGGAAGATGAATGAATTCTGAATCATTAGTAAGAGAAATTGGACATTGTTTTGCTGAGCAAGGATATGAAATTGTGGTGTAACCTACCGTTCCCTGGCTGACTGGGCATGCTTGGTATATTGTATACCATGTATCCATTAACTTTATCCTCTGAGCTCCTATTATGAAGATAAAGCAATATTGTCAAGATACAAATGATTCCACAATCAGAATTTCACAGAGAAATCTGGGAACTGCAATCTTCTGTGTAAACTTACGTGAAGTTGGAGGTACTGGGCTGAAGTGGACCTGCACTAGTATAATTCTTCAGAAGTCCATTTATCTGGGGAGAAACATCACGTTATGATCAGTGTATAATGAGTTTTGTTGAGGTAAGAAATGGGTTAGAGATCAAACTAAATTCTGATCAGATAAAATCTATCTGCTCTATGTCTCTAAAAATGTTGAAGTTCACTAACAATTCCATTGATGGTGCTCTCCACTTGGTTGTAGGTGTTGTTCACTAGGTCAGGGTTTGCAGGGGTGCTGATGTGACTAACTTCGAATGTAATGGTAACTGCGTTGGAGGTGTTTGAGATTTCTGTGGAATAAATAAAATGTCCTTCAATACAATTGTTGGAGTTACAGCTTTAATTAAAAAGTGGCAACGAATAGTTTAGGTTTAAATGTATGGTACTATAAAAAAGGAGAACGTACCCTCATAGGTGATGTTCAGCACTGTTACAAGATCAGTGAGGTTTGTGAGTGTAGAGTTCAGCAGACCTTCAATAGCACTAAGGATGTCACTCTTACTGGGAACAGGAGAAGACGAGTTGAACACCAGTCTGGTTTGAACCACAGCTGAACCATTGCTAGAGGAGAAAAATATATAATTTTGATTGTTTCAAAATTGTTTTTCAGGAAATTAATAGAAACGTAAATGCTTTTTTAAATATCCATTAATGAAATTAATTGTACATTGTGGGTGAAGATCCTGGAGAAGTCGGCATTGGAGTGCTGCTTGGAGCAACCGTTGGAGCTGTGTCTACAACAGAACAATATTTAGCTACAGTGCGATTTAATGGAAGATGAAGGAATTCTGAATCATTAGTAAGAGAAATTGGACATTGTTTTGCTGAGCAAGGATATGAAATTGTGGTGTAACCTACCGTTCCCTGGCTGACTGGGCATGCTTGGTATATTGTATACCATGTATCCATTAACCTTATCCTCTGAGCTCCTATTATGAAGATAAAGCAATATTGTCAAGATACAAATGATTCCACAATCAGAATTTCACAGAGAAATCTGGGAACTGCAATCTTCTGTGTAAACTTACGTGAAGTTGGAGGTACTGGGCTGAAGTGGACCTGCACTAGTATAATTCTTCAGAAGTCCATTAATCTGGGGAGAAACATCACGTTATGATCAGTGTATAATGAGTTTTGTTGAGGTAAGAAATGGGTTAGAGATCAAACTAAATTCTGATCAGATAAAATCTATCTGCTCTATGTCTCTAAAAATGTTGAAGTTCACTAACAATTCCATTGATGGTGCTCTCCACTTGGTTGTAGGTGTTGTTCACTAGGTCAGGGTTTGTAGGGGTGCTGATGTTACTAACTTCGAATGTAATGGTAACTGCGTTGGAGGTGTTTGAGATTTCTGTGGAATAAATAAAATGTCCTTCAATACAATTGTTGGAGTTACAGCTTTAATTAAAAAGTGGCAATGAATAGTTTAGGTTTAAATGTATGGTACTATAAAAAAGGAGAACGTACCCTCATAGGTGATGTTCAGCACTGTTACAAGATCAGTGAGGTTTGTGAGTGTAGAGTTCAGCAGACCTTCAATAGCACTAAGGATCTCACTCTTACTGGGAACAGGAGAAGACGAGTTGAACACCAGTCTGGTTTGAACCACAGCTGAACCATTGCTAGAGGAGAAAAATATATAATTTTGATTGGTTCAAAATTGTTTTTCAGGAAATTAATAGAAACGTAAATGTTTTTTTAAATATCCATTATTGACATTAATTGTACATTGTGGGTGAAGATCCTGGAGAAGTCGGCATTGGAGTGCTGCTTGTAGCAACCGTTGGAGCTGTGTCTACAACAGAACAATATTTAGCTACAGTGCGATTTAATGGAAGATGAATGAATTCTGAATCATTAGTAAGAGAAATTGGACATTGTTTTGCTGAGCAAGGATATGAAATTGTGGTGTAACCTACCGTTCCCTGGCTGACTGGGCATGCTTGGTATATTGTATACCATGTATCCATTAACCTTATCCTCTGAGCTCCTATTATGAAGATAAAGCAATATTGTCAAGATACAAATGATTCCACAATCAGAATTTCACAGAGAAATCTGGGAACTGCAATCTTCTGTGTGAACTTACGTGAAGTTGGAGGTACTGGGCTGAAGTGGACCTGCACTAGTATAATTCTTCAGAAGTCCATTTATCTGGGGAGAAACATCACGTTATGATCAGTGTATAATGAGTTTTGTTGAGGTAAGAAATGGGTTAGAGATCAAACTAAATTCTGATCAGATAAAATCTATCTGCTCTATGTCTCTAAAAATGTTGAAGTTCACTAACAATTCCATTGATGGTGCTCTCCACTTGGTTGTAGGTGTTGTTCACTAGGTCAGGGTTTGTAGGGGTGCTGATGTTACTAACTTCGAATGTAATGGTAACTGCGTTGGAGGTGTTTGAGATTTCTGTGGAATAAATAAAATGTCCTTCAATACAATTGTTGGAGTTACAGCTTTAATTAAAAAGTGGCAATGAATAGTTTAGGTTTAAATGTATGGTATTATAAAAAAGGAGAACGTACCCTCATAGGTGATGTTCAGCACTGTTACAAGATCAGTGAGGTTTGTGAGTGTAGAGTTCAGCAGACCTTCAATAGCACTAAGGATGTCACTCTTACTGGGAACAGGAGAAGACGAGTTGAACACCAGTCTGGTTTGAACCACAGCTGAACCATTGCTAGAGGAGAAAAATATATAATTTTGATTGGTTCAAAATTGTTTTTCAGGAAATTAATAGAAACGTAAATGTTTTTTTAAATATCCATTATTGACATTAATTGTACATTGTGGGTGAAGATCCTGGAGAAGTCGGCATTGGAGTGCTGCTTGTAGCAACCGTTGGAGCTGTGTCTACAACAGAACAATATTTAGCTACAGTGCGATTTAATGGAAGATGAATGAATTCTGAATCATTAGTAAGAGAAATTGGACATTGTTTTGCTGAGCAAGGATATGAAATTGTGGTGTAACCTACCGTTCCCTGGCTGACTGGGCATGCTTGGTATATTGTATACCATGTATCCATTAACCTTATCCTCTGAGCTCCTATTATGAAGATAAAGCAATATTGTCAAGATACAAATGATTCCACAATCAGAATTTCACAGAGAAATCTGGGAACTGCAATCTTCTGTGTGAACTTACGTGAAGTTGGAGGTACTGGGCTGAAGTGGACCTGCACTAGTATAATTCTTCAGAAGTCCATTTATCTGGGGAGAAACATCACGTTATGATCAGTGTATAATGAGTTTTGTTGAGGTAAGAAATGGGTTAGAGATCAAACTAAATTCTGATCAGATAAAATCTATCTGCTCTATGTCTCTAAAAATGTTGAAGTTCACTAACAATTCCATTGATGGTGCTCTCCACTTGGTTGTAGGTGTTGTTCACTAGGTCAGGGTTTGTAGGGGTGCTGATGTTACTAACTTCGAATGTAATGGTAACTGCGTTGGAGGTGTTTGAGATTTCTGTGGAATAAATAAAATGTCCTTCAATACAATTGTTGGAGTTACAGCTTTAATTAAAAAGTGGCAATGAATAGTTTAGGTTTAAATGTATGGTATTATAAAAAAGGAGAACGTACCCTCATAGGTGATGTTCAGCACTGTTACAAGATCAGTGAGGTTTGTGAGTGTAGAGTTCAGCAGACCTTCAATAGCACTAAGGATGTCACTCTTACTGGGAACAGGAGAAGACGAGTTGAACACCAGTCTGGTTTGAACCACAGCTGAACCATTGCTAGAGGAGAAAAATATATAATTTTGATTGGTTCAAAATTGTTTTTCAGGAAATTAATAGAAACGTAAATGTTTTTTTAAATATCCATTAATGAAATTAATTGTACATTGTGGGTGAAGATCCTGGAGAAGTCGGCATTGGAGTGCTGCTTGGAGCAACCGTTGGAGCTGTGTCTACAACAGAACAATATTTAGCTACAGTGCGATTTAATGGAAGATGAATGAATTCTGAATCATTAGTAAGAGAAATTGGACATTGTTTTGCTGAGCAAGGATATGAAATTGTGGTGTAACCTACCGTTCCCTGGCTGACTGGGCATGCTTGGTATATTGTATACCATGTATCCATTAACCTTATCCTCTGAGCTCCTATTATGAAGATAAAGCAATATTGTCAAGATACAAATGATTCCACAATTAGAATTTCACAGAGAAATCTAGGAACTGCAATCTTCTGTGTAAACTTACGTGAAGTTGGAGGTACTGGGCTGAAGTGGACCTGCACTAGTATAATTCTTCAGAAGTCCATTAATCTGGGGAGAAACATCACGTTATGATCAGTGTATAATGAGTTTTGTTGAGGTAAGAAATGGGTTAGAGATCAAACTAAATTCTGATCAGATAAAATCTATCTGCTCTATGTCTCTAAAAATGTTGAAGTTCACTAACAATTCCATTGATGGTGCTCTCCACTTGGTTGTAGGTGTTGTTCACTAGGTCAGGGTTTGTAGGGGTGCTGATGTTACTAACTTCGAATGTAATGGTAACTGCGTTGGAGGTGTTTGAGATTTCTGTGGAATAAATAAAATGTCCTTCAATACAATTGTTGGAGTTACAGCTTTAATTAAAAAGTGGCAATGAATAGTTTAGGTTTAAATGTATGGTACTATAAAAAAGGAGAACGTACCCTCATAGGTGATGTTCAGCACTGTTACAAGATCAGTGAGGTTTGTGAGTGTAGAGTTCAGCAGACCTTCAATAGCACTAAGGATCTCACTCTTACTGGGAACAGGAGAAGACGAGTTGAACACCAGTCTGGTTTGAACCACAGCTGAACCATTGCTAGAGGAGAAAAATATATAATTTTGATTGGTTCAAAATTGTTTTTCAGGAAATTAATAGAAACGTAAATGTTTTTTTAAATATCCATTAATGAAATTAATTGTACATTGTGGGTGAAGATCCTGGAGAAGTCGGCATTGGAGTGCTGCTTGGAGCAACCGTTGGAGCTGTGTCTACAACAGAACAATATTTAGCTACAGTGCGATTTAATGGAAGATGAATGAATTCTGAATCATTAGTAAGAGAAATTGGACATTGTTTTGCTGAGCAAGGATATGAAATTGTGGTGTAACCTACCGTTCCCTGGCTGACTGGGCATGCTTGGTATATTGTATACCATGTATCCATTAACCTTATCCTCTGAGCTCCTATTATGAAGATAAAGCAATATTGTCAAGATACAAATGATTCCACAATCAGAATTTCACAGAGAAATCTGGGAACTGCAATCTTCTGTGTAAACTTACGTGAAGTTGGAGGTACTGGGCTGAAGTGGACCTGCACTAGTATAATTCTTCAGAAGTCCATTTATCTGGGGAGAAACATCACGTTATGATCAGTGTATAATGAGTTTTGTTGAGGTAAGAAATGGGTTAGAGATCAAACTAAATTCTGATCAGATAAAATCTATCTGCTCTATGTCTCTAAAAATGTTGAAGTTCACTAACAATTCCATTGATGGTGCTCTCCACTTGGTTGTAGGTGTTGTTCACTAGGTCAGGGTTTGTAGGGGTGCTGATGTTACTAACTTCGAATGTAATGGTAACTGCGTTGGAGGTGTTTGAGATTTCTGTGGAATAAATAAAATGTCCTTCAATACAATTGTTGGAGTTACAGCTTTAATTAAAAAGTGGCAATGAATAGTTTAGGTTTAAATGTATGGTATTATAAAAAAGGAGAACGTACCCTCATAGGTGATGTTCAGCACTGTTACAAGATCAGTGAGGTTTGTGAGTGTAGAGTTCAGCAGACCTTCAATAGCACTAAGGATGTCACTCTTACTGGGAACAGGAGAAGACGAGTTGAACACCAGTCTGGTTTGAACCACAGCTGAACCATTGCTAGAGGAGAAAAATATATAATTTTGATTGGTTCAAAATAGTTTTTCAGGAAATTAATAGAAACGTAAATGTTTTTTTAAATATCCATTAATGAAATTAATTGTACATTGTGGGTGAAGATCCTGGAGAAGTCGGCATTGGAGTGCTGCTTGGAGCAACCGTTGGAGCTGTGTCTACAACAGAACAATATTTAGCTACAGTGCGAGTTAATGGAAGATGAATGAATTCTGAATCATTAGTAAGAGAAATTGGACATTGTTTTGCTGAGCAAGGATATGAAATTGTGGTGTAACCTACCGTTCCCTGGCTGACTGGGCATGCTTGGTATATTGTATACCATGTATCCATTAACCTTATCCTCTGAGCTCCTATTATGAAGATAAAGCAATATTGTCAAGATACAAATGATTCCACAATCAGAATTTCACAGAGAAATCTGGGAACTGCAATCTTCTGTGTAAACTTACGTGAAGTTGGAGGTACTGGGCTGAAGTGGACCTGCACTAGTATAATTCTTCAGAAGTCCATTAATCTGGGGAGAAACATCACGTTATGATCAGTGTATAATGAGTTTTGTTGAGGTAAGAAATGGGTTAGAGATCAAACTAAATTCTGATCAGATAAAATCTATCTGCTCTATGTCTCTAAAAATGTTGAAGTTCACTAACAATTCCATTGATGGTGCTCTCCACTTGGTTGTAGGTGTTGTTCACTAGGTCAGGGTTTGTAGGGGTGCTGATGTTACTAACTTCGAATGTAATGGTAACTGCGTTGGAGGTGTTTGAGATTTCTGTGGAATAAATAAAATGTCCTTCAATACAATTGTTGGAGTTACAGCTTTAATTAAAAAGTGGCAATGAATAGTTTAGGTTTAAATGTATGGTACTATAAAAAAGGAGAACGTACCCTCATAGGTGATGTTCAGCACTGTTACAAGATCAGTGAGGTTTGTGAGTGTAGAGTTCAGCAGACCTTCAATAGCACTAAGGATCTCACTCTTACTGGGAACAGGAGAAGACGAGTTGAACACCAGTCTGGTTTGAACCACAGCTGAACCATTGCTAGAGGAGAAAAATATATAATTTTGATTGGTTCAAAATTGTTTTTCAGGAAATTAATAGAAACGTAAATGTTTTTTTAAATATCCATTAATGAAATTAATTGTACATTGTGGGTGAAGATCCTGGAGAAGTCGGCATTGGAGTGCTGCTTGGAGCAACCGTTGGAGCTGTGTCTACAACAGAACAATATTTAGCTACAGTGCGATTTAATGGAAGATGAATGAATTCTGAATCATTAGTAAGAGAAATTGGACATTGTTTTGCTGAGCAAGGATATGAAATTGTGGTGTAACCTACCGTTCCCTGGCTGACTGGGCATGCTTGGTATATTGTATACCATGTATCCATTAACCTTATCCTCTGAGCTCCTATTATGAAGATAAAGCAATATTGTCAAGATACAAATGATTCCACAATCAGAATTTCACAGAGAAATCTGGGAACTGCAATCTTCTGTGTAAACTTACGTGAAGTTGGAGGTACTGGGCTGAAGTGGACCTG
This sequence comes from Tachysurus vachellii, assembly GCF_030014155.1. Taxonomy (NCBI): domain Eukaryota; kingdom Metazoa; phylum Chordata; class Actinopteri; order Siluriformes; family Bagridae; genus Tachysurus; species Tachysurus vachellii. Next base: position 31,785,804 of record NC_083465.1, read on the forward strand.
CACTAGTATAATTCTTCAGAAGTCCATTAATCTGGGGAGAAACATCACGTTATGATCAGTGTATAATGAGTTTTGTTGAGGTAAGAAATGGGTTAGAGATCAAACTAAATTCTGATCAGATAAAATCTATCTGCTCTATGTCTCTAAAAATGTTGAAGTTCACTAACAATTCCATTGATGGTGCTCTCCACTTGGTTGTAGGTGTTGTTCACTAGGTCAGGGTTTGTAGGGGTGCTGATGTTACTAACTTCGAATGTAATGGTAACTGCGTTGGAGGTGTTTGAGATTTCTGTGGAATAAATAAAATGTCCTTCAATACAATTGTTGGAGTTACAGCTTTAATTAAAAAGTGGCAATGAATAGTTTAGGTTTAAATGTATGGTACTATAAAAAAGGAGAACGTACCCTCATAGGTGATGTTCAGCACTGTTACAAGATCAGTGAGGTTTGTGAGTGTAGAGTTCAGCAGACCTTCAATAGCACTAAGGATCTCACTCTTACTGGGAACAGGAGAAGACGAGTTGAACACCAGTCTGGTTTGAACCACAGCTGAACCATTGCTAGAGGAGAAAAATATATAATTTTGATTGGTTCAAAATTGTTTTTCAGGAAATTAATAGAAACGTAAATGTTTTTTTAAATATCCATTAATGAAATTAATTGTACATTGTGGGTGAAGATCCTGGAGAAGTCGGCATTGGAGTGCTGCTTGTAGCAACCGTTGGAGCTGTGTCTACAACAGAACAATATTTAGCTACAGTGCGATTTAATGGAAGATGAATGAATTCTGAATCATTAGTAAGAGAAATTGGACATTGTTTTGCTGAGCAAGGATATGAAATTGTGGTGTAACCTACCGTTCCCTGGCTGACTGGGCATGCTTGGTATATTGTATACCATGTATCCATTAACCTTATCCTCTGAGCTCCTATTATGAAGATAAAGCAATATTGTCAAGATACAAATGATTCCACAATCAGAATTTCACAGAGAAATCTGGGAACTGCAATCTTCTGTGTAAACTTACGTGAAGTTGGAGGTACTGGGCTGAAGTGGACCTGCACTAGTATAATTCTTCAGAAGTCCATTTATCTGGGGAGAAACATCACGTTATGATCAGTGTATAATGAGTTTTGTTGAGGTAAGAAATGGGTTAGAGATCAAACTAAATTCTGATCAGATAAAATCTATCTGCTCTATGTCTCTAAAAATGTTGAAGTTCACTAACAATTCCATTGATGGTGCTCTCCACTTGGTTGTAGGTGTTGTTCACTAGGTCAGGGTTTGTAGGGGTGCTGATGTTACTAACTTCGAATGTAATGGTAACTGCGTTGGAGGTGTTTGAGATTTCTGTGGAATAAATAAAATGTTCTTCAATATACTTGTTGGAGTTACAGCTTTAATTAAAAAGTGGCAATGAATAGTTTAGGTTTAAATGTATGGTACTATAAAAAAGGAGAACGTACCCTCATAGGTGATGTTCAGCACTGTTACAAGATCAGTGAGGTTTGTGAGTGTAGAGTTCAGCAGACCTTCAATAGCACTAAGGATCTCACTCTTACTGGGAACAGGAGATGACGAGTTGAACACCAGTCTGGTTTGAACCACAGCTGAACCATTGCTAGAGGAGAAAAATATATAACTTTGATTGGTTCAAAATTGTTTTTCAGGAAATTAATAGAAACGTAAATGTTTTTTTAAATATCCATTAATGAAATTAATTGTACATTGTGGGTGAAGATCCTGGAGAAGTCGGCATTGGAGTGCTGCTTGGAGCAACCGTTGGAGCTGTGTCTACAACAGAACAATATTTAGCTACAGTGCGATTTAATGGAAGATGAATGAATTCTGAATCATTAGTAAGAGAAATTGGACATTGTTTTGCTGAGCAAGGATATGAAATTGTGGTGTAACCTACCGTTCCCTGGCTGACTGGGCATGCTTGGTATATTGTATACCATGTATCCATTAACCTTATCCTCTGAGCTCCTATTATGAAGATAAAGCAATATTGTCAAGATACAAATGATTCCACAATCAGAATTTCACAGAGAAATCTGGGAACTGCAATCTTCTGTGTAAACTTACGTGAAGTTGGAGGTACTGGGCTGAAGCGGACCTGCACTAGTATAATTCTTCAGAAGTCCATTTATCTGGGGAGAAAGATCACGTTATGATCAGTGTATAATGAGTTTTGTTGAGGTAAGAAATGGGTTAGAGATCAAACTAAATTCTGATCAGATAAAATCTATCTGCTCTATGTCTCTAAAAATGTTGAAGTTCACTAACAATTCCATTGATGGTGCTCTCCACTTGGTTGTAGGTGTTGTTCACTAGGTCAGGGTTTGTAGGGGTGCTGATGGTACTAACTTCGAATGTAATGGTAACTGCGTTGGAGGTGTTTGAGATTTCTGTGGAATAAATAAAATGTCCTTCAATACAATTGTTGGAGTTACAGCTTTAATTAAAAAGTGGCAATGAATAGTTTAGGTTTAAATGTATGGTATTATAAAAAAGGAGAACGTACCCTCATAGGTGATGTTCAGCACTGTTACAAGATCAGTGAGGTTTGTGAGTGTAGAGTTCAGCAGACCTTCAATAGCACTAAGGATCTCACTCTTACTGGGAACAGGAGAAGACGAGTTGAACACCAGTCTGGTTTGAACCACAGCTGAACCATTGCTAGAGGAGAAAAATATATAACTTTGATTGGTTCAAAATTGTTTTTCAGGAAATTAATAGAAACGTAAATGTTTTTTTTAAATATCCATTAATGAAATTAATTGTACATTGTGGGTGAAGATCCTGGAGAAGTCGGCATTGGAGTGCTGCTTGTAGCAACCGTTGGAGCTGTGTCTACAACAGAACAATATTTAGCTACAGTGCGATTTAATGGAAGATGAATGAATTCTGAATCATTAGTAAGAGAAATTGGACATTGTTTTGCTGAGCAAGGATATGAAATTGTGGTGTAACCTACCATTCCCTGCCTTAGCTGGGATGCTTGGTATATTGTACACCATGTAACCATCAGGTTTATTCTTTGAGCTCCTATTATGAAGAGAAAGCATTATTGTCAAGATACAAATGATTCCACAATCAGAATTTCACAGAGAAATTTGGAAACTGCAATCTTCTGTGTGAACCTACGTGACTTTGGAGTAACTGGGCTGAAATGGACCTGCACCAGTATCATTTAGAAGTGAGTTTACCTGGGGAGAAAATTAAGATATTGATTTTTTAATATGAACTCCTTTGACAAATGTAATTGGACAGCATCCGGCTGTCAACTGTGAGCAAACGACAGGTCAGTCAGAATTTGATGGGTTGTTCAAACTTAAAAAGCTTTCAAGTTCTTTTTCTGAAGACATGAAATAAAATTTATTATGATTATTACTGAGCAAAATGGGCTGGACAATGGCCAGTATAGTGTTGGAGGATTCTCGCCTATATTTGCATGGCCTGGTGTCTAATCTTCACCAATTCCCCATTCCAAAAGTAAGAGCAGGGTGTGAAGGTCGAAATACTAGAGCAGTAGCACAGCTGTACAAAAAGTATTGCATTCTGCACAACATATTGGGAGACATATCAGAGTTCAAAAGAGGAGAAATTGTTGGTGTGTGCCTCGCTGGTACTCGTGGCCAGCATAGCTAGTCTTTGTGGTGTAGCGAGAGGCACGTTATCCACGGTAACGAGTCATACCACCGCAAAAGACCGATCACACCCAACAGGAGTAACTGTCCATGCAAGAGGAAGCTGTTTGAAAAGGATGCATGGGTACAAACCCCGACTGTATCCATAAAACTTCAAACCACAACTGCCCAACTCTCTGCAGATTTCAACGCGCACATCCACCCTTCTGTTTCCGCCAAAACTGTTCGTCAGAAGCTCTACAGGGTCAAAATTCATGTCTGGGCTTCTCTAGCCAAACCTTTGGTCAGTCGTGTCAGTGCCAAATGTCTGTTTCAGTGGTGACACCAACAGACATCTTGCGTGGTGGACAAGGTGAAACATGTATTGTTTTCTGATGTCTTCGTTGCCTTTCCCACATCCAGGATTGTTACTGTGTGGAGAATCCCAAAAGGAGCTTTTCAACCTGACTGCTGCATACACAAAGTGAAGCACAGCGGTGAATCAGTTGTGGTTTGGGCTCCGATATCATGGCATTCCCTAAGCCCACTACCTGTACTAGATGGGAGAGCCAAGGACTACCGAGCCAATTTGGAGGATTACGTGCAACCAGAGGTTCAAACATTGAACCTAGAAGAAGGTATCTTGTATGTGGATGATAATGCACTAATGGACAGATCAAGACTGGTGACAAAGTGGTCTGATGAAAATGAAAGTGTTGTTGAAACTCTCCCATGGCCTGCACAGTCAACAGATCTGAATATTATTGAGCCAGTTTGGTGTGTTTTGGAGGAGCGAGTCAGAAATCATTTCTTTTTTACCCGCATCATGGCCACTGTTCTGCAAGAGGATTGACTCAGAATCCTTCTAACCAATGTGTATGATTGTTATTTGTTTTTCCAAGATGAGTCAGTGCTGTATCACTGCAAATGGAGTCCATACACTCACTCACTCTCTCACTCATTTTCTACCGCTTATCCGAACTTCGTCGGGTCACAGGGAGCCTGTGCCTATCTCAGGCGTCATCGGGCATCAAGGCAGGATACACCCTGGATGGAGTGCCAACATATCGCAGGGCACACACACACACACTCTCATTCACTCACGCAATCACACACTACGGGCAATTTTTCCAGAGATGCCAATCAACCTACCATGCATGTCTTTGGACCGGGGGAGGAAACCAGAGTACCCGGAGGAAACCCCCGAGGCACGGGGAGAACATGCAAACTCCACACACACAAGGTGGAGGTGGGAATCGAACCCCCAACCCTGGAGGTGTGAGGCGAACGTGCTAACCACTAAGCCACCGTGCCCCCCGAGTCCGTACACCATACTATGAATTTTTTGTTGACTTAAACCAGGGTTATTGGTTTCATTGTCCAAGCCTTGTAATGTTCCACACGACATCTGAGACTACGATGAGTTTCGTTCAGGTATGAAATGGATTAGAGGAAAAAATTAATTCTGATAAGATGAACTCGATATAATAAACACATGCTGAAAGTTACTCACGATGTCATTGATGGTGCTCTCCACTCGGTAGTTGGTTTTATTCCTGTTATCATGGGCTGTGGTTTTGTTGATATCACAGAGTTCGAATAGAATGGTAACTGTCATGGAGATGTTTGAAATTTCTGTGGAATAAAAGAAATGTTCTTCAGTACAATTGTTGGAGTTACAGATTTTATTAGAAAGTGAAAATGAATATTGAGATTTAAATGTATAGTACTATAAGAACGGAGAGCATACCCTCATAGGTGATGTTCAGCACTGTTACAAGCTCAGTGATGTTTGTGAGTGTAGAGTTCAGAGCTGCAATTTTACTGAGGACCAAACTCACATTGAGGACAGAAGAGGACAAGTTGAATACCAGTCTGGTTTGAACCACACCTGAACAATCACTAAAGGGGAAAAAAAACATCATTTTAATTGTGTCAAAATTGTTTTTCTGGAATTTAATAAAAAGGTAAATGTTATTTAAATATTAAAGAAATGACTCACTCGTACGTTGTGGTAGAATTTTTTTTTTGTTTTGAATTGTTCTTTTCATAGATGTTACTGTAAATGTAAATATCCATTAAAGCTGTGACAACATTGTTGGTGGAGAGCTCTATGAAAGATTTCACACAGAAATTTGGGAGTTAATCTCTTCTGTATGTACTTACCTAGGAAGAATCAAATGTGATCCAGGTGTGGTTGTGGCAGGAGGTCTCTGGTTATGAAGTATGAGTAGTTTATAAAGAAACACACTTGGTGAATTGATATCACCTTCCTTATAGATATATGTTTGAAATGCATTTATTCCTGCATTATCACCCCTGAAATGTAAGAAAAAAAGCTGAATTAATACAGTTCAAGTTTTATTAACTAGAATTCAGATATGCATTAAAAATCAAAGAAAGATTCTGTCATCAGTTACTGGTAGTTTGCTTGTGTGAAGTTAACTGATGCCCCAGTTGGATCCATCAAGATTGTATTCATCTGAAAATAATTTAAAATATTTATTTAATAACTATCTGTTGCTTTAGCTGTATTCAAGTTTTATTGTAACATGAAACTACTTCTTTGACACACAACAATATATTTTACTCACCAGGCTGTTGATTTTGTACTGTATTAAGTCATATGTTTGGTTCCTCTGATCTAGCAATATAGGTACGTTCACATCGCTAATTTCAAATGCAAAGTCGATACTGTATGAGTTGCTTCCCGTTTCTAAAAGGAGAGATTGATTGAAGTTTTTCTGCTAAAAAAAGTTTTTACTTCATGGATGACTAATCAGAAAAGAGACTTACTTTGATAAGTTATGTTCTTTATGCTGACAGGTTCATTCAGTATTTGTGTGTCAAGATCTCTCTTTGTTCTAATTTTGGACTCCAGGAGAGCATTAGCAGCACTGACAACCTCAGCTTCAGTAGGTACATTAGTCAGGTTCTCAAATATAACTGTTATAAAAATGTAAACGTTTCCAATTCTGAAAGAGGAGTGAACATAAGAAGTAAAGAGAAGTTACTATTAAAATGCCTGGAGAATGAGAAGCTGATCAATGGAACAGAGAACTACTACTGTTTCAGTAACATCAATACACACACAAATATCTATATATCATGTGTGTGTGTTATATATTGTTATTATTTTTATATGTAGAACATAATTACAGTGTATATAGACTGGAGAATTTACACCTACATTGTTGTAGGTTGTGCAGAGGGCATAACTGGATTGCCTTTAGGACAAGCTGAATCTAGAAGAAAATGTTTACTATGAAAAACAATGCATAATAATAGACCAGGGACTTTTACAGGCACTGCATAGGACCAACACTTAAAAAATAGTTGTGCTGTAACCTACCACTCTGTGTCCCAAGCTCTTCGAAAAACCCGACTGGTGTTATTTTTGTTCCATCTTGGAAACTGTATTCCATATAAGAATGAATTGGTTTTTGTGAGCAGCTGTTAAGAACAGAAGAAAAAAAAATTGTCATGATGCTGATATGAATACAATAAGATTCCCAGCATAAAATAAATGTTTTTTTAACTTACCCACTGAAATTGAAATTCACTTCTTCGAATGGTTCTGCACCAGGCTTGTTTAGAAGTTTATTCATCTGAAGGGAAAAAAATGTGTTCAAATCTATAATGATATACATATAACTGTACAAAGTAAGATATTCCAAAGTCAGCAAAATTGTATTCAAATTGAATGAACTAATTACTCTTTTTAAATGAATGATAGTGGTGTCTGTGATGTGGGAATCAATGTCAACTGTATAAAAAAAATATATTGAACATACTGTAGCTTATGCATACTCACTGCATTGTTGACAGAGCTCTTGATGTCTTCTAATTTTTCCCAGCAGGCATCATTCCCATGCATTTTGATATTAGTCATATAAAATGTGATATTGATAGCATAGGAAGTGTCAGAGATTTCTGTGGAAGATAGTAAATTCTTAGTTTCTCTTGCTCAGGCATTATTCAGTGACAATATATTATTGAATAGAAAGAAAACCTTACTCTCATAGGTGTAGTTCATCACTATTACATTGTCAGGAAATGTTATGCCTTGATTGTTCAACAGAGTTTGGATAGCACTGATGACCATACTCTCACAGGGTAAGGGAGAAGAATTGCTGATCACCAGTCTGGTGAGAATCTCAGCTGATGTAGTTGTGGAGGGGGCGTGCTGATGTAGTGAAATGGTAGCAGGAACAGTTGTAGTTGTAGTTGTAGCTGTAGTTGTAGGTGCGTGACCATTGATTATGAGAAGCTGAATAATAAGTTCACTTGGTGCCTTGATGTCATTCCCATTAAACACATACACTTGAAAGGCTACAATTGTGGTGGAGTTGCCACTAAAATTAAGAAAAATCAAATTTAACAGAATAAACATGTGCACAATTTTTATTTGTACTGAAAAAGTAACAGTGAGGGGTGACTTATCACATACCTGAACTTTACTTGTGGGTAGGTAAATTGTCCAGGATTTGGGCCATTTAAGATTGAGCTCAGCTGTATATAATTGTGAAATGTTATATAATAATGTAATAATAATTACATAAATAACTTTAAATTGTTACATTTGTTTTAAATTAAAAGTTAGAATATTTTAAACATTGTGTAATTGTGTGAACAGAAGAGTATCTTTTACTCACCAGAAGGTTCATTGTGTTTTGTATTGCGTTGTAGGTTTCAAACAGCTGATTCATGTTTTCTGGAATGCTCACATTACTGATCCTGAATTCAAAGTCTATACTGTACGAATTGCTGCCTGTTTCTAAAAAGAAGGTTATACATATATATAATGTAGGGTTAAAAAATTGAACATGTACTATAAAGAAAAAATACTGTAACCCCATTATCCAAGATGGAGTCGAAAAGACAACTAAATTAGCTATTTTTTCAGATCGGTTATACAACACATTTCACTACATTTTGTACTGTGTATGATTGTGTATGTTACTAATAAAATAAAAAATAAAAAAAATAAAAAGGGTGTGAAGCAGGAGTACACAATTTCCTTCATGCCAGCTGACATGTTTTGTGAGATGTGAGGGAACCCTGAGGTAACCCACACTGATATAAGAATAATATCCAAAACATAACACAGACAGACCCTTGGGGACCCTTGATCTGTGAGGTGGCAGTGCTACCTGTACCACTATGTGGCTGGAATATGGATTTTTTTTTATTACATTATAAGCAAGAAACTTACTCTCATAGGAGATGCACTGTATGCTGAGATTATCTGGTATTTGTGTTCCAAGCTCTCTAGCTTTTTTGATGTTCCATTCAGCATCAATAGTTGTAAGAACCTCATCCTTACTTGGTACAGTGGTCAAGTCCCTGAACTCAATTTTAATGTGAATCACAATAGCTTTGGGTCTAAAAGAGGAGACAACATGAGAAGTGATTACTAAAATACTAATAGTCATAAAAAATAGTCCTAATAAAAATAGTTCTATTAAAATCCACTAGTATTAAACTGTTTTACAAAGAAAATTCTGAATATATTAAAAAATATCCATGAAATAACTGTATGACCTAAAATATGTGGACCTCTCACCATCACACCCATGTGTGGTTCTTTGTAATTGAATTGTAACAGCAAAGGGGGAATAAATCTAGAATGTGATGGTTCACACAGACATGGGTGTGAAGATCAGGTGTGCACAAAGTTTTGGCCACATTTAAATGTCAGAGCTTGAGCATACATGTTTGTATTTCTTGAAGGTGTTGGAGTAAATGTTGTGCTTTCTTTTGTTGTTGGGTTGTTCATCTCCACCTGTGTTGTAGTTGTTTCAGAAGCTGTTGTAGGTCACATTGCAAGGAAGCAGATTTATTAATTGGTACAATTACTGGAACAATTATTTTTATTATTATATATTATTTTATTCTCCTTTCATAAAGTATGAATCTGTGGTGTAACATACCACTAAGTTTATTTAGGAAGCTGACTGGACGTTTGTTATGCCCACATCCAAAGCTGTACTCTATATCAATTTCCAAATTCCTGTAAGAACAGTAGCAAACTGTAAATATGACAATCATACAATTTACTTCACAGTTTGATTTATTTAATCAATGCCTCTTTGAACTCACCTGAAGGAGGCGTTCTGGGATTCAAATGATTCTGCTTTCGGTTCATTTAATAACCTGTTCAGCTGGAGATGAAACTAAATCAGTTCTACAAGTAGTTGCCATAGCACATAAAAGTATTGTTGATTTATTATGTCATTTATTTCATTAGCAGTGCAATTGTCATAGATGATGATAACATCCTGTTCAACAGTTGTAGGACACCTGTCCATCATGTTTATTTAATACAGCGGATCAACATCTTACACAGGTAGCTATGTTTGCTTACTGTGTTGTCAATAAATGTTTGGATTTGCTTGTAGATATTTTTCCTGAGTCCATAATCCTCTGGCATGATGGCATTGACAGAGATTATGAAAAAAACTTCATAGGAGTTGCCTGAAGTTTCTGTGGAGCAAAACAATTATTGTTTTCTTTCTGTTTTGTCTTCAGTATACCTGACACAGACATAAGTTTCATATGGAAATGACAGAGAAATGAATGTTTGTCGATGCATGGTGTCATTAGAAATGAGAACATACTGGAGTAGTAGAAGCCTAGAACTTTCACGGTATTCGGGATGCTGGCAAATCGAGAGTTTAGCAGAGTTGCAATAGCATTGAGGACCAAATTCTCACTGGGAACAGGAAATGAGCAGTTGAACACCAGCTTTGCGGTGACTGTAGGTAAATCAGGTCTGGAAACACAAATTGTTATATCGAGTGTTATCCGATGTTGATAATCATCTATTTCAATTATCTATTAAATACATAACAGATGTTGAGCATACTTTGAGGGAGTGTTCTTCAATGATGATTTACTATTAGGTCTTGGAGTCGTTGTTGTTCTACTGCTTGTTGCTTGTGTTGTTGTACTTTTTACAGTACTGACTGATGATACAGTTGTTTTTCTATGAGAAGTAGATTCAGCTCTTGCAGCATTTGCAAAATATAAAGGATGTTCTGAATTTTCTTTATGCGTTTCTTTCTGTACATTTTTGTTATCATCATTCATCCTCATTTTTTCCATTTTAGAAGTCTCAGGATCCTGCCATTTTCTTGTCCTGCAGAGGGATTTGTTATAGGAAATACTGTTTATTGATATACTTTAACCACTATATTTCACATTTGTACCAGTCTTCAAACAGTAAGTTCACATGCAACAAAAAAGTACTTACGCTTGGGCACCAGTCCAGGTAAGCACCCACCATACACACACTGTCACAAATAAAGAATGTTATATATATTGATTTATTATTGACATATTGATGTATTGAAGCTTGATTTTACATTGTCACACAAACAATGAATCCAGAAGAAATGATCAAGAAAACCATAGTAATCATGAAACTATAACAATAATTCAACTTAAAAAAGGGGTTTACAGGATTTGTAACTAATGTTAAATGACTTACATATGGTGAGAAGTGTTGTTTTTCTGGTGCCATGATTTTTAGAGAAGGCAAACCTATTGATATAACAATATTAAACTTCATTTTAATATTAAAATTTATTTAAGCTTTTCTGATTTTTCATTGTTAAATCATCTGTCACTGAAACTTAATTTTCTCATTTTTAATTATGATTTTAAAGTGAATGATGAAATAAAAATTTCCACTATAATATATGTGCTATAGAATATACATTTTTAGTCTCATTTAATATGCTAGAGCATGCCGGATTCATTTAAAATTAATGATTTAATCAAACAAGAATTCAATAGTCTTTGTAATTCATTGTGAATCTTAAATATGTTTCTATCAATTTCAAATAAAAATAAAAACTAATGTCAAACCAATAGCTGTTGTGACGCAGAAAACACGCCACTTTACAGTGAATAATTTATGATTTTAATGTGCTACATATGGGGAAATAAATACCACATCTTAATAAATTAAAACATCAGAATTAACTACAAAAGTAATCTAAAAGTCAGCAATTGTGTTACCTTAGTTTATTCTCCAAAGTCATAACCATCCACTTTTGAGCAATAATTTGTCCACTGTATAACACTCAGCGATTTGTCTTAAAGATAACACACTCTGTCTTGAAAGGTGCTTTATCAAAATTGTAAATTGACGTTATTAGGAGTGGTTGTAGCTGTAACGTCAACAAGGGGTTGGTCACTTCCTCACTTGCGTTACTGAAACAAATTAGCTGGATTATCTAGATAGTGAAGATCAAAAGATGACGAAGACAATGTGAAGTATGCAAAGTATGTGGAATTATATTATATATATTATAAAGAGATTACCACTACCCAGTAACAAATTCTATACAATTTATTCAATGAATTTAATTTTGCATAGTGCCCTGAGATGATGGCTCTTATTTGTGAAACATTTTGAAAAGAAGAAATCTAAAAAGTCTTACATTCTTAATATCTAAATATATATTAGAACCATTTTTTATACCATTTTTTTCTTACTTAAAATTTGAAAAGTTGTCAACATGGCAGATATACCTAGCATAATAATAATAATGCAGTTATTTTGTCTTTTGAGTACTTGAATAATCTTAAAATTAGCTCCACAGTTTATCTTCTTTTCTCCATCTGGCATATTTGTTGCCACTCCTCAACTCTCTTTAGGGTGGAGCAGTGGACTCCTGCATATTGACAGTTCACTGAAAGGCTGCTAATACAGAAAAAATAATTTAGCCAGTACATATAAATCAAAGATTTTTTCCTATATTATATTTCAGTCACATGGAATATTGTGATTATAGTGAGTATTCGAATAAAATTGTTTTATCAAATGTTTCAAATTTAGTACACATTCCACTGTGAATGAACTGTAATTTTTTAAATCACTAATAATATTCCTTTTTATTGTTCTGAACAATACAATTTTATGACAATATTTTTTTAAGACACAAAGATTGGGTAGGTTTCCATTGGGGCAAAAAGGTGCTTTAAGGTGTGTGTATATTGAAAAGATCAAATTTAATAGATCTAATTACAGTATGCTTAAATTAGACTGTTGACGCTTTGGAAGGAGAATCTTTTGTTACACCCAAATTTGAGTGTGAGTCTATTCGTGAAAAAGCTGAACGTCATTCCTGAATAACATTTACACAAATTATTTAAATGATAAAGGTATATACATGTAAAGGTGATCGTTTTACACAACAATGTATTCCTTTTTATTTCCACAGTTTGTTTACAGCCATAGTTAATATCAAAGTATTTTGTTCTGTTTGCAATGTCAGTATCTTAAGTTCCCATATATTTTTCTCACATACCATTCTTAGTTACCCTAATTAATGGTTAATTAGCATTTTATCTCAAGTTCAGCTTGTAAATGTAGTACTGTAGGTTTTATTGAAATCTTCAATCATGGTGACTTATGAAGAATCATAGTGAGCATTTCTATCAGTGCTCTAGGCAATAGTCTGAGCTATATCTCACTTTAAACTATGTTTATGTATAATAGGAAGTGCTGGCTCTTAATAAGGTTGTCTGAAAAAATGTTCTAAATTAAGTCATACAGAGTAGGCAGAATTTAAATATTTATTTTTGTTCATGAGCTGTATTTTTTCTAATTCTTATTTTAGAGTTCAGCAATATATTCAAATAGTACTAGAGCCTGCAGGATGAAGAAGAAAACTAACAAATGGTCAAAACTGTCAGGAAAAAAGAAAAACATGTACAAATTCAATCAGATAAAAAAAAGAGAATTCAAGGCAAACAGTTCTAACACCTGTCACGTCAGTGTCAGAGAATATGCAGTAGCACTCCCAGAATTATAATTATGCCCCACCCTCTCAAGTAATTACTCACTGTCAGTCTTAGCAAATAATTTAATAATTAACATAATAATATGGAAAATATGAAAAACATGTGCCACCACCCAATAGATCTTGCGTCAATATTTGTTTGAATAGATACTGCTAGTACTTGATAGGAAGAAGGTCGGTCACCATTCACATCTGTAAGAAAAAAAAGATCTGATGACCTCTAATGAAGTTGCTCACTGGAAACATAATTGCACTCAGGAAGTGCCAGTGTATGTATTGTTCAGTAGCATGACTTTACTGTTATTTCACCATGAGTGCTTTTGTTCCTACCCAGTACTACCTAGCTGTGTGTGCAAATCACAGAGGTTAAGACATCACATTATCCTTAGTGTTAATGCTGAAAAATAAAGAACCATTCTCAACATGTGTAACCTTTAATTTACAGTATATACACTTGCATGAGCTGAAGAGGAAAAACAGGTTTCAGTGAGGGCCAATACGATCTCTCCATCAAAGCATGTTACCAATTAAAGAATGGTCATGTGGGCAAATCATTTGGTGAACTGATCCAAAGGAAAAATCAAAACAAAAAATGCCACAGAAATTTACCTCTTGTATGGAACGTAGTTTCTCATTGACAACCAAAAGGGCAGTCTCTGTGAAATGTTCTGCTTTGAAGCCAGACTGGTTGGAATCTTGAAGGTTGTTCTGTGAGAGACAGAGACGCAACTGATGATAAAAAGCATGTTCAAGGATTTTAGAAAGAAAAGCAAGAATTAGAGTTGATCTTTAACATTGGTGGTAAATTTACATTCGTATACAGAGCATTTATTTATACAACTCAGGGTTAAGACCTTGCTGATGGGCCCAGAAGGGGCATTTTGGTGGTCTTGGGATTTGAAATCTTAGCCTTCTGAACAGTAGTCCAATACCTTAACCACTAAACAACTAAAGAAGTAACTAAAGAAGTAAACGTAAAGAAGTATTTTCCTTTTTTCACATTATGAGACACCTTCCACCTCAACAGTACTGACATTATAAAACTCAAAAATGTTTTGCCTAGGTTCAAAGATCTCAAGTTACAAATTTATATTTAAAAGGTTTTTAATTTGTAATTCCAATAATTCAAAGGGCACTTAAGAGTCAGAAGTCTTGTTTTTCTTGTATTTCCAGATACCAGAATTTTCACATGTGGGAAACTTTGGAAAGAGCAAATGGTTGTGTATACAGACAGACCACTGCCAAGGTATGATGTTTGCATGCTGATATATATTAATGGACAGCCCATGACTCAAATGCAAATTTAAAGTATGTTGTATTTAATTTAGATGTGTTAGATACATGACAATGTGCAAAAAAATAATGTAACTCATGGGATTGCTGGGAATAAATGAACTTGGAGACTATCACTGTGTCTTTGAACTGCCATTACATCATCAGAGAAAATTTAAAGTGTTAAGTCCATAATGATCCTAGAAATTACACTGACCTACTCTGACCTATTAGTTCCTCATATGCTCTTGGTTGCATAATTCTACTTGACTATAAACTGTTGAAGAAAGAACATTTACATTATTTACTGTCTAGTGCCACCCAAATGAGAATGGGAACCCCTTGGGAGCCTGGTTCCTCTCAGAGAGTTTTTCCTTCCCACAGTCACCTCAGGCTATAGTACTGTAACTATAGTAATTAAATAGTATTTAGTTAATTTTAAACTTTCAGTTGTTTTCTATGTTTCATTCTGTACATGTATATAATCTTCTATAATTTGTATGGTTTGAATTTCTGCATTGCAATCTTGGGTCTCATGTTAAAGAATGTGACCTGTCTTGCTTGGTTGTCTTTCAAAAACATCAAAGGGACAGCTCAGGTTGTCTGTTTTTGGGGCCAAGGTCAGGGAGGTTAGATCAATATGGTTTGGACATGTACAGAGGAGGGGTGTTGGTTATATTGGTAGAAGGATGTTGGAGATGGAGCTGCCAGGTAAGGGGCCAAGAGGAAGGACAAAGAGGAGATATACGGATGTGTTAAATGAGGACATAAAGGTAATTGGTGCATGAGTAGTAAATGCCAAGAATAGAGTTAGGTGGAAACAGATGATTCGCTGTGGTGATCACTAATGAAACAAGCAGAAAGATTTAAACTCCTCTAGGTAGGCCTTTCTCATAGTTGTTGGAAATCAGGCCCACCACAAATGTGTAGTCAGCAAACTTGATGATGCTGCTGGAGTTGGACGTGGCCATACAGTTGTATGTGTACAGTGAGTACAGCAGGGGGCTCTGAACACAACCCTGGGGGCACCAGTGCTGAGAGTGAGAGAGGATGAGACATGTTTTCCCACCCATACTGTTTGTGGTCTGTTAGCTGCACACATCAGATTCAAAACACTGATGCTGAAAACCATAGAAATACATTTCTACTAGCAGCTAGAGAAGGAAACAAGATACACATATACATTGTTTTTGGTTAAAGGTCCATTTCAAAGAGAAATTTCCTTTATTGAATAGTTGAATCTAATTTATCTAAATTTGATCATTTCTCCTATGTAAATGTGTGATAGATACATGTGAAATGTGTTATATTGGTTACATTAAAAGAAATTCTTTAATGTTTTAAAGCACCCTTTTCCACCCAGGCAATACCAGTATTCACAGCTAGAAGCTGCTACATGCCCCTGGAATGTGGTCTAGCAGGTCTTCCCTATCTACATACCTTAAAGGCCATTATTTAAGCATGACAATATAATTAAGCAATTTATTCTATTTTGTTATTGGCTTGTTGTTGACAGCATATAATAAATTAACTAATATCCCATGATGACACCCTCTTTCACATACAAAGGTGAAATGTAAAAGCAACTTTACAGGTTTTATTCTGGGCATGCCTGCCACAATATCTCATGCTATATTGTTGATTATATTACACCCCATACTTTAGCTACTATATGTATATATAAGTATGTACAAGTATATTCATATATATATATAAATTATGTATTATAGAGACATGATAAAAATGTCTTTGTGCATTACAATTTCCCTTTAAATCCTTAGTTTACCTTTGTGATTCTTTCAGTGGAATAAAACATGACACAGAATTGAATTGGTATTTTCCAATACCAATTTTCCAATACCAATTGGTATAATTAGATTAGATTTACAAGTACAAGGTCTAGTTTAGGTCTAAATGAAGTTTAGGTCTACCCAGAGTGCAATAGCAGCAAGTGCAGGATATACAGTGTTTACAACAGTTAAATAAGTTAAATAAAGTGGTAATATTTAAGTCATTTACATGTGTGTGTACTATGAACATAATATAGAGATTTACTGAAATTTACAGAAGGATATTTGCAGTAACAAAATATATGGCTAAACCTATAAACAGTAATTTACATATGTGAATATACTATACAGATAAATATATATGTACTATGAATATAATCTACAGATGTTATTACTATAAACAAAAACAAAAATATACAGGAGGATATGTACAATGGTAAGGCAATGGTGAGCAGCAATGCAAAAAAAAGAGCGTGTGCAAATGTAAACAGTATATATATATATATATATATATATATATATATATATATATATATATATATTCTTTTTTTTCAATTCTTGCATTTTTACATATGTTGCAAAGAAGAATTGGTTAATGTGGCATGGGTGTAACATGTGCTAGTATTGTACTGACATTATGCACAGGTACACTGCTGCAAAATAAGAGCAACAATGTAACACCAGGCCAATAATTATTAAGGAATGACTGTAATACTCCACCTTTACATGCCCTAAAGAACATAATGTTCTCCAGTACATTCTCTTTGAGCAAGGAAAAATAAGATTTAAAATAGCATGCAGATGCAGGTAAGGCAGCTTCAATAACCAAAAACAACTAATTTGAAACTTTAGGTAAGATCAAGGTCATGAAACACGTACAGATCAGTCTATTTGCAAACAACAAACTGTAGGCTAGACAAGATAGTACAAGATAGACAGTACAGAAGGATTGGTAATGAGAACAGCAAGTGTGAGTGTAAGAGTGTTTTAAATTTGCTGACTAAGTGTGGCTGGCTGAACATACTTGTATTCAATTAGCAGCTGCGTGACTGTGAAGGAGGAAGTGAGTGTTCCAGTAAATATAGCTTACAGAGGCCCTGTTTTTGGCTCACACATGCTGTAAAATTTAGTTTGTGGATTGTGATGTGAAGTTCATGGCTTGTGATGTTCATTTACACCATTTGGCACCCAGCACTGTTCCTCTGGTTCATAGCCCCTCCCACTCAATGAATTACTCAATTCAACCCTTATGATGTGATTTAACGATGGATTTGACTAAGTATACTGGCTTACCTTTGAGATCAAGGAGAGGTGACAGGTAGTGACAGACAGGTTGATGGCAAGGGTACTGGGTGTGACTGGTCTGAAGGGCTATGCAGTGTAGTGAGAAACGTCCAGTTTGTATGTGACCTTGTTCACTTTCCTACATATCCATAAGGGACCAGCCTTTATTAAAGGCAGGTTGCATGATGTTTGAAAGTCAATGTTGACATTTGAAATCACCAAAACAAACACGCCCCTGACCCAAATGGGTGTCACCCCTGTTTTGATAGCTCCGCCCCACACATACATACGTAACCCAGGCAACTATTATGGATAGTTTTTTTTATTATTATTTTGTAGTACTGTGTGTTGTACCATGAAAGGTTTAGCTCCGTTTCACGTGGAAGACGACGTTCAACACCTAGAACCCGAGGCAGAGGTAACGGCAAGTATCCGCAATGTCAATGTTTCAATCGCTTTCGGCTAATGTCAGACATGCGCACTGAACACTCTCTCCACCACATATTGACAAGGCACACCCCTTCCTTCTCATTGGCTACACGTTTGTTTTGTTAGTCGGCCCGACTCAGTTTTCTTGAGCATTTTTCAAACATCGTTCACCGTGCCTTTAATAAGGTGTTGGACCACCATTTGCTTTTAATACGGCTTCCAACCTTCTTGGAATAAATTGATACAACTTACTTCCAAATTAACCTGGGCTCTCATAACACCTGTGCAGTGCCACAGACTGATCGACTCCATGCCACGCCGCATTGCTGCAGTAATTCAGGCAAAAAGGAGCCCCAACTAAGTATTGAGTGCTGTACATGCTCATACTTTTCATGTTCATACGTTTCAGTTGGCCCAGATTTCTAAAAATTATTTCTTTGTATTGGTCTTAAGTAATATTCTAATTTTCTGAGATACTGAATTTGGGATTTTCCTTAGTTGTCAGTTATAACCATCAAAATTAAAAGAAATAAACATTTGAAATATATCAGTCTGTGTGTAATGCATGAATATAATATACAAGTTTCATGTTTTGAATGGAATTAGTGAAATAAATCAACTTTTTGATGATATTCTAATTATACGACCAGCACCTGTATATACATGTACATACAAACACACACAGGAGATGTGCAGTGTGGAGGACACATCTGCTGTGAAAAGACAGGAGTCACTGTGTAGAGATGATGTACTGGGGGAGGGAAGAAGAGTTATTGGTGGAGCTAGGGAGCGGTTGGTCAGAAGCCACATTATCAAACCTTTTAAAAATCAGATTTAAATCATTGGCCTCATTTACATCTCCCTCCATTACCCAGTCACTCCTTCTTCCATGGCCAGTGATGGTTCTCATACCATTCCACACCTCTCTCATGCTATTTTGCACACTTCAGGTTCCTTCTATAACATTCCTTCACTTATTATATTGTTCCCCTTAGTTCAGTCTTGAAGTGGAAAAACTCACTACAAGCTGATCCAACTTTGATGTAATGTCTTTAAAACAAGTCAAAATGAGGCTCAGTAGTGTGCGTGGCCTCCACGTGCCTGTATGACCTCCCTATAACACCTGGGCATGCTCCTGATGAGGTGTCAGTCTCCTGAGGGATCTCCTCCCAGACCTGGACTAAAGCATCTGCCAACGTGGTGCAACGTGGCGTTGGTGGATGGAGCGAGACATGATGTCCCAAATGTGCTCAATTGGATTCAGGTCGGCGGAATGGGCGAGCCAGTCCATAGCACATGGAGGGTTGTGCGGCCCTCCAAAGAAATGCCACCCCACACCATTACTGACCCACTGCCAAACCGGTCATGCTGGAGGATGTTCTCCATGGCGTCTCCAGATGTAAACCTGCTTTCTCAGTGTGAACCTGCTTTCATCTGTGAAGCGCACAGGGTGCCAGTGGCGAATTTGCCAATCTTGGTGTTCTCTGGCAAATGCCAAACGTCCTTCCCCTGGATGTTGGGCCCTCATACCACCCTCATGGAGTCTGTTTCTGACTGTTTGAGCAGACACATGCACATTTGTGGCCTGCTGGAGGTAATTTTGCAGGGCTCTGGCAGTGCTCCTCCTGTTTCTCCTTGCAAAAAGGCAGAGGTTGCGGTCCTGCTGCTGGGTTGTTGCCCTCCTACGGCCTCCTCCACATCTCCTGATGTACTGGCCTGTCTCCTGGTAGCGCCTCCATGCCCTGGACACTACACTGACAGACACAGCAAACCTTCAATTCAATTCAATTCAAGTTTATTTGTATAGAGCTTTTTACAATGGCCATTGTCTCAAAGCAGCTTTACAGAACATAAACATAGAACAGAAGATAAACATAAGGAGTAATATAAAGAATTAATATAATAAAAATTCAAAATATATATAGTTCACAGTGTGTATTTATGTATGTATGTATGTATGTATGTATGTATGTATGTATGTATGTATGTACAGTACATGTATTTATCCCCAATGAGCAAGTCTGAGGTGACTCAAGCAGCAGTGGCAAGGAAAAACTCCCTTAATTGGTAAAGGAAGAAACCTTGAGAGGAACCAGACTCAAAGGGGAACCCATCCTCATATGGGTGACACTGGAGGGTGTGATTACAAATATACAGTCAGACAAGTGTTGTACTGGTGTAGGGATCACATGGAGTTCAGATCTCTTAGTATCACAGAGTCCAACTGGAGCTGGTAGATCTGTAGATGTCTCAGGATTCTTACAGAGTCGGCCTCATCTCAGTGGAGGTCCAAAAACTTCTTTGCACAGAAGATGTGCAACGTCTTCCGTGCAAACCTTCTTGCCACAGCTTGCATTGATGTGCCATTCTGGATGATCTGCAGTATCTGAGCTACTTGTGTGTGTTGTAGACTCTGTCTCATGCTAACACTAGAGTGAAAGCACCACCAGCATTCAAAAGTGACCAAAACCTCAGCCAGAAAGCATAGGAACTGAGAAGTGGTCTGTGGTCCACTTCTGGACTGTGGTCCACTTATGGTGATAATTTCCACCTGTTGTCTATTCCATTTGACCCCCCCACCAGTGACAATTACACGGACATTGATTGTTACACCTCCTCTGTACTGGATTACATCAATACCACCATAGACAGTGTCACTACTCAGAAACAGATCATCATATACCCAAATCAGAAGCCATGGATGAACAAGGTGGTGCGCCTCCTGTTGAAGGCACGCAATACTACCTTCAGATCAGGTAACGCACAGGCCTACAGCACATCCAGAGTTAACCTGAAGAGGGGCATCAAAGAGGCCAAGCACTGCTACAAGTGGAAGATAGAGGAGCGTTTTTTTTTTTCCAACTCAGACCCTCGACACATGTGGCAATTCATCCAGGTCATGAGTGATTACAAATCCACCCCTGCTGCCACTGATGTCCTCTTCTTGAATGAGCTTAATGACTTTTTTGAGAGACAACAGAGAAACTGCCACCAACCTCAAACCCTCGGCTGACCACCCTCCAATCATCCACAGATGTCTGCAACACACTGAGCCGGATCAGCGCACACAAAGCCGCTGGACCAGACAACATCCCTGGACGCGTACTCAGGGCATGTGCCTACTACAGCAATAGGAGCACAGAGTGCAGTTTCCATGGCACTGCACTCTGTGCTCACACACTTGGACAAAAAGAACACTTATGCACGTATGCTGTTTGTTGACTTCAGCTCAGCATTTAACACCATCATTCCATCCAAGTTAATAGCCAAATTAGTAGAGCTGGGCATTAACACCACAACTTGCAACTGGATCATGGACTTCCTGACCAACAGACCCCAGCAGGTTTGATCAGGCTCCATCTGCTCCAACACCATCACACTCAACACTGGTGTACTACAGGGCTGTGTGCTGAGCCCCTTCCTCTACTCCCTCTTCACCTCCAACTGTAGGCCTGTGAATGGATCTAACTCCATCATCAAGTTTGCAGATGACACTACAGTGATCGGTCTCATCACCAACAATGATGAGACTGCCTACAGGGAGGAGATCCAGCACCTAGCCACATGGTGCAATGACAATAACTTGCTCATTAACATCTCCAAAACAAAGGAGCTCTTTGTGGACTTCAGGAAAGAGACAGGAGGCACACATGACAACATCCACATCAATGGGATGGCTGTTGAGCGCGTTTCCAGCTTCAAGTTCCTGGGGATCCACATCTCGGCGGACCTGTCGTGGACTACCAACACCTCCAGCCTGGTCAAAAAGGCTCACCAGCACCTCTTTTTCCTGAGGACACTAAAGAAAAATCAGCTTTCCTTGGATATCCTGGTGAACTTCTACCGCTGTGCATCCTGACCAGCTGTGTCACAGTGTGGTATGGGAGCTGCTCTGTTGCAGAGCGTAGGGCATTGCAGCGGGTGGGGAAAACCGCCCAGTGTATCACAGGAACTCCACTTCCTTCCATGCAGGACATCCACAAGAAACGCTGTCTGCGTCAAGCTCGCAGCATTCTTAAGGACTCCTCTCATGCCTCCGGACCAGGACCAGCCGACTAAAAAACAGCTTTTTTTCTGTCTCTTTATTGAACTCTGCCCCTCGCTGATCCTACTGTCCTTCATTCTACTGCCAATGACGTACCACAGAAAGGCAGTCGCGGTCTAATGGAACTCACATTTCTCCACTTTGGCGTATATCTGATGCTGGATGAGGCGTTGCAATACCGCCCTCACGTGTTGAACGTGTTCTTCCTTGCTTTCAGAGTAGACGAGGATGTCGTCGATGTAAACGATTATCCAGTGGTCTAGCATGTCCCGGAACACATCATTAATAAACGATTGGAAGACCGCTGGACTGTTCCATAGGCCGAACGGCATGACCAAATACTTGTAGTGGCCTGATTGGGTCGAGAAGGCGGTCTTCCACTCATCCCCTTGTCTGATGCGGATAAGATTATAGGCGCAGCGGAGGTCGAGTTCCGTGAAATACCGCGCGCGGCGGAGTTGTTCCAGGGCTGACGGCATGAGCGGAAAGGATCTTTGTATTCGTTTGGGAGACCGGGGATGTCGGAGGGTATGGGCGTGGTGTCTGTGGTGTTGAGCTGGCAGAGCTCCTCCGAGTCCCGGCAGTGTGTAGTACATGCATTGCCCCAGCTGTTGATGTGCAGCTCGGGCCAGGAAATGGTCGGGTTATGGAGCTGGAGCCATGGTAAACCGAGGATGAGGGCGTGTCGTGGAGAGTGGATGATGTGAAAGGAGAGATGCTCCTGATGTTGGTCGCCCACCTGCAGGCTGAGATCCCTGGTGAGGTGGGTGATGTGTCCCTCTCTAAGTGGCCTTCCGTCTATCGCCTCCACTGCTAAAGGGGACACACAAGGGATTACCGGAACGTTATGAGTTTGAACGAATTTCCAAGATATGAAATTCCCAGCTGCACCCGAATCGATAAATGCGTAGCGTTCCACACTCTCTCCTCGAATCTTGAGCCGCACGCTGATTTGAGCGCAGCTCTATGATTGTGGGATGATGGAACTTTGACTCACTGGGTTATTGCGCCCTCGCGGAGGTCTGGTCAGGCAGGTCGGCAATCAGTGTCCAGGTTCTCCGCAGTAGAGGCAGAGACGGAGGCAGAAGCAGCGTTCTCGCTCCTCGGGCGTGAGGTGCGTGTAGTCTATCTGCATTGACTCTGGGTATTCGGGACCTGCAGGATGTGTGCAGCGCATGAGGGGGTGCGTTGGGAGCGCATCAGGTTGTCTAACTGAATGGAGAGATCCACAAACTCGGACAGGCTCCTTCCCTCTTCCCAGCAGGCAAGCTCGGCTTGGAGGTCTGGGTTTAAGCCCTTGCGGTAGAGCAGTCGCAGGGGGCATTCCTCCCAGCCTGCTTCCACGGCGAGAGTGCAAAATGCCAGTGCGTACTCCGCCGCTGTGCGATCGCCCTGCGAGATGGCCAGCAAGAGCTCCTCCGCGCTCAAAATGTCAGGGCAGGCAGCAAACAATCAAAAAAGTCAGAATCAGGAAACAAAGTCACAACGGGAAATCAGAATACAAGAAAACGCTCAGAATGACAGTACAAAGACAAGTCGAGACCTCGCACTGGTATGAAGTTCAAGTGCGGTTAAATAGAGAGTGGAGATGAGAATCAGGTGGCGGTGTAGAGTGACTGATGGCTGACGGAAGTGCAGTCCGGAAGCGCGCGAATACTCCGGGGACGCGTCTCTATGGTGCCGCTCGGACGGCGGCTCATTGCTCGTGACAATAGTACACACACATCTGTAAATCACTTCCGTATTAGCGCTTTATTTAACTTATTTAAATCTTGTAAAAACTGTATATCCTGCACTTGCTGCTACTGCACTCTGGTTAGACCTAAACTGCATTTTGTTGCCTTGTACTTGTACATGTTTAATGACAATAAAGTTGAATCAATAAAGTGGGCAGTTTGATTTCACAGAAGTGTGATTGACTTGGAGTTACATTGTGTTGTTTAAGTGTTCCCTTTATTTTTTTGAGCAGTGTATTTAGGTTTCATTTTCTCCTCTCATCCAGACACTATATCATTAATTAATCCTGCCTGTGTCTATGATTTGATCATGTCAATCAATTCATGGAGCCTAAAAATGAAACTTGCTAAACTTGGTAATTGTGTGACTATAATTCATTATTTATGGTAATTAAAGGAAAATACCATTATTTCTGCTGCTTTATCTAACAACTCTCATGGTACCTTACATTCTAACTACCACATTTAGTGGCTACAGAAAACAACAGACCATGAGAAAGCTTTCATATGCATGACTGTTCATACATGTCTAGCAATGAAGCTGTGACTGAAATAGCATTTCAGAGTTTCAAAAATAAAACCATGTTTTACTGATGACGAATGGCTCTCTATACGTGAGGAAGTTTTTCATAAATCAACCTCAAGCTCTGTGAATGAGCAAAACTCTAAATTCATATACGGGATATACAGAGCCTTGCAAAAGTATTCATACCCAATGAACATTTTGACACGTTACGACAAAGAAAAATGTATTTTATTGGGATTTTATGAAATAGAACTAAAGAAAGTGGCTCATAATTGTGAAGTGGAATGAAAATTATAAATGGTGTCCAGTTTTTTTTTTTTTTTTTTTACAAATAAATATCTGAAAAGTGTGGTGTGCATTTGTATTCAGCCCCCGTTACTCTGATACCCATAACTAAAATCCAGTGAAACCAACTGCCTTCAGAAGTCACCTAATTAGTAAATAGAGTCACCTGTATGTAATTTAATCTCAGTATAAATACAGCTGTTCTGTGAAGCCTTCAGAAGTGTGTTAGAGGACATTAGTGAACAAACAGCATCATGAAGACCAAAGAACACACCAGACAGGTCGGGGATAAAGTTGGGGAGAAGTTTAAAGCAGAGTTAAGGTTATAAATTAATATCCCAAGCCTTGAACATCTCATGGAGCATGATGTACAATCCATCATCATTAAATGGAAAGAGTATGGCATGACTGCAAGCCTACCAAGACACGGCCGTCCACCTAAACTGTCAGGCCGTGCAAGGAGAGCATTAATCAGAGAAGCAGCCAAGAGGCCCATGGTAACAGCTCAGGTGGGAGAAGGGCACCTATTAGTCGTACACTCCACAATTATTAAGCTTCGCGTTAGTTCAGGCAGGCCTCGGAGTCAAGCGCATCAGCTGCTAATCAGCTGTTTCCGGCGCGCCCAATCTGGTACGACTTCCGTAATTTACCTTTTAAAATTCCCTTCTCTCGAGCCGCTCTCACGCATCACTGCTGCTGCATTTCCAATCGGCAACGCTGCTCCCTACTCGCATGCTCGTACCACTATTACTAGCTTTGCTCTCACTACTCACCATGTCTGATCCAAGCTCCGAAGAAGATCCGCGCCTCGCAGAACATTCCCAGGGCCCTCCGGTTCGCAGAAGCCCACGGCTGGCCATTCAAACATCTCCTCCGATTACTGATTGGCCCATAGAGAAAATCCTCGCAACCCTGTATGACCGGAATATTCAGGCGCCGCTCGGAATCAACCCCGACCAACTTTTCCATTTTCTCCTGGAAAACATCCCTGAACCAACCCCGACTCAAGCCACCCCTACTTCAGGCCCAAAAAAGGCCACTGCTAAAAGGAAGCACTGCTCACGCGCCAATATCCCGCAAGCCACAAAGAAAAGGACCGATCGCCCCGACCTCTCCTCACCAATCCAAGATGATCCCGTAATGTCAGCCCTCCAGAACATTCTTCTCGTCCATCCCCAACATGGCCTCTGTGTTGCTAAATCCTGCTCCTCCTTCTACACCAGCAAACTCGGGTCTGATCCTCCCTCCGCGCGGGACCCTAGCAATGGCCCTCCCACCACCTGCTGCCGGCGCCCCTTTCTTCCCACCTGCTGCTGCCATCTCTCCCCAACTGCGCGCCCAGATCCTCGCAGGTAATGACATTAATCTCGTTAAAATCCTGCTGTGCTCAGAGGTTCAGGATAAATGCATGGTCGACTGCGGTGACGTCTCAGTACTCTTAAAAGATAATGACCTTAGGCTGTCTAACTGTCTAACTATGCCCAAGTTTAGGGTTAGTCTAACCCTAACCCTAACCCTAACCCCTTCTCTATGCCTGAGATCCGCTAAACCTACTACCTCGGCAGATCGCTTACCCAAAGCCAACGACGAAGAAAAGGTCAAACCATGATTCATACTCCAATGTGTCATAATTTCAATGAAAATGTGTGCAGGTTTCCCAGTTGTAAATTTATCCACGCTTGCAGCTATTGCAGAGACGGGCATCCAAAGTACGTATGTCCCAGGAGGATGCGCGCTCCCTCCAAAAAGTCAAAATAAAGCCAACGCCTGTCAACGTTCCCGAACTTGACAAAGCTTTGATGAAGCATCCTAATCGCTGTTTTGTACATTTTTTGACTTCCGGAATCGTTCACGGTTTTACGGCCGGTTTGACTGCGCTCCCCCTTCACTCTTATATCTGTAACAATCTTCAGTCTGCCCTCAAGGAACCCGAAGTAGTCGATAGTCTCCTGGCTAGAGAGGTAGATAAAGGATACATGATCGGCCACTTCGACAGTTCCCCATTTCCAGTCTTTAGGATAAACCCTCTAGGCGTAGCGACAAGGAACTATTCAGAGAAAAAACTTCTAATCATAGACTCATCAGCTCCCCATAACAACCCTCAGGTTCCTAGCATTAACAGCTTGTTCCCTCTCCCTAACTTTTGTCTGTTCTGCACTTCGTTCGACAACGCAATCCAATTCATCAAAATAGCCTGAAAAGGGGCTTGGCTGGGCAAAGCCGACGTCGTAGATGCTTTTAAAATTATGCCGCTCCATCCGGCCCAATGGCACCTGTTCGGAGTTCAATGGCGCCACAAAATGTACTTCGCCATCAGACTCACATTCGGCTCTCGCAGCAGCCCTCGCAGTTTATTAGAAGCGCTCTGCTGGATTCTCTTAAATAATTGCAAGCTGCCATTCGTTCTTCACCTACTAGATGATTTTCTCGTCGTAGACTACCCAAACTCCCAACCAGAGCGATGCATTAACATCCTAAAACAAACTTTCAAAAAGCTAGGTATCCCCCTCTCAGATAAAAAAAACCGTGGGACACATTAGAATTCCTAGAATTCCATTAGAGACTTCATGCTAGCCTCGCTGCCCGTCGATAAACTCGACCGTATCAGGAAAGCCTTAAAAGACATCTTGCTACGTGACGCCATTACAAAAAAGAACTGCTCTCCTTTTTTAGGACACTTAAATTTCGCTATGCGGATCATCCAGCAAGGTCCTAGGGCTCCTTCATCTCTAGACACCTCGATATCTCTAAAATGGTCGAGAATCTGTACAATTCTATCAAGCTGGACGTAGGCTGCAAATCCAAACTGCATTTATGGTCCCTCCTATGCGAAGGATGGAACGGAATTTCTTTCTTTCACAACGACGTGGTAGAAACTTCCGTTGTGCTCAAGTTTTTTACCGACGCCGCTCCCTCGAGAGGATTCGGAGGTTTTTAATAACCAGTGGTTCGCCAGAGCTTGGCCGAAAGAATTGTTAGCTCTTCCTCCTAACGTCCTGTCCACAGCTTTGTTAGAATTATACCCTATGGTCGTGGCGTGCATCCTTTGGGGTAACCAGTGGTCCAGGAAACAAATCCTCATCTATTGCGACAACGAAGCTACCATCCATATCATTAACAAAGGGCGCTCCTTAGTCCCCTTTATCAATAAGTTTCTAAGGCCCCTTACATGGACATGCATTACTAATAGCTTCACGCTGCGCGCAGCTCACATACCTGGCCTCGACAATACTTTAGCTGATTGCCTGTCTCGTTTCAAATTTCAGGAGTTCAAAACACTGTGCCCAGATGCCTCTCCTTCGAGCCTGCCTTGCCCAGCATTCACCCTGTCTGTCCTCGACTAAGCTCCACTCTGCAGTCTTACCTTTCCACAGCTTCACTGTACATGGGATCAAGCATAGCTAAATCCACATTAAAAATGTATGACGCTTGGACTCGCTTCTCTAGCTTCAGTGCCTATTTTTCAGTCCCCGTCTTGCCAGATAACATTGCAATCGTGAGCGCTTTCATCACACATTGTTACTTAGCAAAAAAAATGCAACCTTCCTCCATTAAAAGTCAAGTTTCAGGCATCCAATTCCACCTAAGATGCCTGGACCAATCCATCTGCAGTCTGCTGGGGCATCCATCCATCCGCATGCTCCTCGATGGCATCAGAAAAGAAACACCAAAAGGCAAAGACACTTTTCTCACTCTCCCATTAGTCAAAAAACTGATCACTAAACTGAGCGGCCCCCCCGACCTGAACACCATGTTCAAGCATAAGGGTGTCCATCAGTACACATGGCATCAGGACACCCTAGATCGGAAGTCGATGATCATCTTTGTGGTTGTTTCATCTGACCTCCGGCCGTATGTCTTGGACACTCGGGTAAAGAGAGGGGCGGAGCTGTCAACTGATCACCACCTGGTGGTGATTTGTATCCGATGGCCGGGGAGGAAGTTGGACAGACTTGGCAGACCTAAACGTACTGTGAGTGTCCGCTGGGAATGTTTGGCAGAGTCTCCGGTCAGAGAGATCTTCAACTCCCACCTCCGGCAGAGCTTCAACCAGTTCCCGAGGGAGGTTGGAGACATGAGTGGACCATGTTCTCCACCTCCATTGTCGACATGGCCGCGCGGAGCTGTGGCCGTAAGGTCTCCGGTGCCTGTCGTGGCGGCAATCCCCAAACCCGGTGGTGGACCCCGGAAGTAAGGGATGCCGTCAAGCTGAAGAAGGAGTCCTATCGAGCCTGGTTGGCTCGGGGGACTCCGGAGGCAGCTGATAGGTACCGGAGGGCCAAGCGAGCTTCAGCCCGGGTGGTTGCAGAGGCAAAAACTCGGGTCTGGGAGGAGATCGGTGAGGCCATGGAAAAGGACTATCGGTTGGCCTCGAAGAAATTCTGGCAAACCGTCCGACACCTCAGGAGGGGGAAGCAGTGCCCTGCTCACACTGTTTATAGTGGGAGTGGGAATCTGCTGACTTCGACTGGGGACATTCTCGGACGGTGGAAGGAGTACTTCGAGGATCTCCTCAACCCCACCGACATGTCTTCCACTGAGGAAGCAGAGGCAGAGGGCTCAGTTGAGGACTCCTCAGCCTCCGCGGAAAAGTCTATGCCATCGTACTGGAGAGGAGAATCCGGCCGATAGTCGAACCTCGGATTCAGGAAGAGCAATGCGGGTTTCGTCCCGGTCGTGGAACACTGGACCATCTCTATACCCTCACCAGGTTGCTGGAGGGTTCATGGGAGTTTGCCCAACCAGTCCACATGTGCTTTGTGGATCTGCAGAACGCATTCGACTGTGTCCCTCATGGTAGTGTTAATTTCATCAGACGAGACGAGACGAAATATGTTCGTCAACAACCTTTTTTTTCATGACTAAGACGAGACGATGACAAGACTGCACCACTGTCCAAAAACGCTGACTAAGACTAAATTAATATGCATTATTGTTGACGAAAAAAGACAAGACGAAAATGTTTTGTATAAAATGAAAACTAAGATAAAATCTCTCTTCAATTTCGTCTACAATTGTCTCTGCTTTTTCATCAGCTGTTATGCCTTTAAAATATTCACAACGAGTTCGCGGCTTCGCGCTGTTGCTCAAGTTACAGGTCTGTGAAGCGGATCCCGCTTATTATATTGCTACCTACTAAATAAATCGATAATTTGACTCAAAATGATGATTTAAAAAGGAGTTTATTGATTTAAAAACGATTGTATTGTTTCCGCTAAGGAAAATGGTGCACTCCGTCTCTACGGTTAGAATCCTGTGTGTCCATGGCAACGGTGTGTTATAGTTCGCAGCGGTCTGTATGCACTGTTTAAATGAGTGTTCTCAACTTCTCACTGATACTTTTGTGATTCGCTGAGTTTTGACAAGTTTTATAGCCTTGATATTGTTTCTTATTCAAAAGTGGTGACAGAAAAAACTCAGCACCCTCAACCTGAAACCTCTTCCCATGCCTCTGTCATCACATCATAATCAAAATATGAATAATTAGGCTTAAAAACAAATGTATATGTAAGGGAATCAAGTTTAACAATTACATGTAATATTGCTCCAAATATCATCAATGATGGTGTGTGCAATACCATATATATATATATATGTATATATATATATATATTATATATATATATATATACATATATATATATATATATATACATATATATATACACCTACAGTTTTGATCTTAGGCTTTTCATTAAGTTATTTATTTCCACTATAACACTTGTGTTCCTGATATTATTGCATTTAATGAGGCCTCGTTGTATTTATTCTTACAATAGATTCCAGATGTGCTCAAGCTACAATTTTTTGACTAAAAATAGACTAAAATTAAAAGACTTTTAGTCGACTAAAACTTGACTAAGATACCTTGAGTTTTCTTTTGACTAAAACTAGACTAAAATGACGAGACTTTTAGTCGACTAAAACTAAGACTAACAAAAAAGATATGTGAATGACTACATATGACTAAAACTAACAAGGACATTTGGCACAAGACTAAGACTAAGACTAAAATTACCATTACCTCGTGGTGATCTGTGGGGGGTGCTCTGGGAGTATGGGGTCCGGGGCCCTCTGCTAAGGGCTGTCTGGTCCCTATATGACCGGAGCAGGAGTTTGGTACGCATTGCTGGCAGTAAGTCAGACTTGTTCCCGGTGCATGTTGGACTCCGGCAGGGCTGCCCTTTGTCACCGGTCCTGTTCATTAGTTATATGGACAGGATTTCTAGGCACAGTCGGGGGCCGGAGGGAGTCCTGTTTGGGGACCACGGGATTTCGTCTCTGCTTTTTGCAGATGATGTTGTCCTGTTGGCTTCTTCAAATCAGAACCTTCGGAGTGCACTGGGACGGTTTGCAGCCGAGTGTGAAGTAGCGGGGATGAGAATCAGCACCTCCAAGTCCGAGGCCATGGTTCTCAGCCGGAAAAGGGTGGCTTGCCCCATTCAGGTTGGTGGAAAGCCCCTGCCTCAAGTGGAGGAGTTTAAGTATCTTGGGGTCTTGTTCACGAGTGAGGGAAGGATGGAGCGGGAGATCGACAGGCAGATCGGTGTATCTTCTGCAGTTCAGTGGGTATGAATACTTTTGCAAGGCACTGTATCTTACCCCAGTATGCCTCCAAAAAATGTACACAAATGTATCTAAGCTGTTTTTCAAATGTAAATCTGAAATAGGAACATTGGTGCATATATTCTGGGACTGTAAGAACATTCAACCTTTTTGGCACGATGTACATGATATGGTTCAGACGTTGCTTGGCAGAGAATTCACTATATCCCCTACTATATATTTACTTAACTGCAAAACATCATTAGATTTCTCTACTGATTCACACTCTTTGTTAAATTTCATTACTTATTTAGGAAAGAAGTGTATACTTATTCTATGGTCATCACCACAGGTAGCAACTTTGGAGATGTGTTTGGCACAAGTGGCCAATCTTCTCCCTTTGGAAAAACTTACACATGACTTGCAGAACAAAGCCGAATGATTCTGGCGGACATGAGCCCCTTCATGGAAGTGAGACAAGTGAGAACCCAACGCGGACCTTTTTTGATTTTCCCTTTGCTTTTCCACAGTCAGTCTCATATTAAAAATGCATTGTTGTTATATTGTTATTAATATGTTTAAATGTATGCTGTGTGTCCTGACTGATTGGCTCTGTTGTTGTTTTGTTGAAGTTTTAATAAGAAATCGATAAAACTATAATAAAATAAATAAATAAAACCAATGTCACAGAGTCCTCTGCTGTTGAGATCCTCTGTGTTTTTCAATGCTGTTATTTTTTTGGGGGGGGGAAATCTTTTCCAACCCATCAGTTTTATTTTTAAATTTGATTATATTGTTATATGAAATCAAGTATCTTTATTCACATTCTCTGGATTTTTTTTTTACTGTAATCAACTTAGTGTTTACATAAAATCAAGCAGACATGGGTGACTCGAGTCATATGACTTGACTCGAGTCAGACTTAAGTCGCAAATTTGAGACTTGAGACTTGCTTGACAAATATTAAAAAAAAGACTCGACTTGACTTTGACTTGAGTCAATTCATGACTTGAGACTTACATGTGTGACTTACTCCCACCTCTGCAATCAAGTTCATTTTAAGTGCCAAAGTGTACATGACAAATGAATTTATGCTATCGTCTATTCCTTTTGGCTTTTTAACCACCACTTGTTCTGACACTGAAAAAGTTTAATGTGGTGTAATTTTTCAACATTATTTTTTACTAAATCCAAGTCATTATTTTAACTGTACTAATGTTCTGGGGATTTTCAGTAGCATATTCAATCCCAATTTGGAATCAAAAATTATCATGCAATGGGAATATCTGGCGAACTCCTTGTGAATGTATGCATGATTCCTCCTTAATACATTTCAGTTTCTTCATTAGTGTTACATATGTTTATTTAACCTCTTTTTAATTACTATAAATTTTAGATGGCATTTTGAATAATATATGAACACTGGAATCTGTGTATCTTTTGTTGTGACACTGCCCTTTATATTGTCTCATAAAATTAAAAAAATATTTTTTAAAAATTTAGCTATCTGGTATTTACTGTTAAAGATCTGTATATACAACACCATGATCTTTTTCCTGTTTGTGTATTTACATTTACATTTACATTTACGGCATTTAGCAGACACCCTTATCCAGAGTGACTTACAACTGAGCAACTGAGGGTTAAGGGCCTTGCTCAGGGGCCCAGCAGTGGCAGCTTGGTGGACCTGGAGTTCGAACTCATGACCTTCCGATCAGTAGCCCAACACCTTAACCACTGAGCTACCACATCCCCCGTATGTATGTATGCCTTGGTCATAAAAATGGAGCCCTTGGCATTTGAATAAATTACATAATGGTAGTTTTATTCTGCCACAGACAGTTTATCTTGCAAAAAACATCAAATGTAAAATTGTACAAATCAGCAATTTGGCCCATATTTCATGTGTGTACCGCCATCTAGTGTTTGGAAATTCACAATATGTTGTTTCTTGAGCAGCTACAGTTAAAATGCATCTAAACTCAGTTTATCCACAATATGAATTTTTTTTGGTCCTAGACATCTACTTTATTTTAAGAATGTGACATGTCAGAACAAAAGAAAGAATAATTTATTTCAGCTTTTTTTTTTCTTTTTTCATTGCATTCCCTGTGTATCAGTTTACATACCACTTGGGTACACTTGGGCAGTGTTTGGTAGCATTACCTTTGAGTTGTTTAACCCTCTGGGGTCGAAAGACGCGCCGGCGCGTCTTTGGCGCATTTTTCCTCTTCAACGTGAAGTCCACTTAAAATACTCCGTCATTCATGGTCATACACATACATGTAATACATCATTCGAAACTGTGAAGTGTCTACTTTTAGTGCCTTCATATTAACAACAAAATGCTGTGCTTTTGGCAAATAAAGAAAATAACCAGGGTGTGCATTCAGACATCTCTGTGAACTTGACCTTCTTCCTGAAACACGTTACAAACATGAACTGATAACTCCGCCTATACTTATCACACGAACATGATACATATGTCTAATGAAAGCCTGAAATGTCTACTTTTAAATGAGCTAATTAAAATCGAAAGCAAATATTGTCTTTTTGTGTAATCTGTATGTAAGTAAAGACAGGTACAGTTTTTCTGGCTCGACCTCATTACCACTAATGTGATCCCACCTACCGTAATTAGACTTAAATTTTGGTATATAATTGGTGTAACTCAGTCAGGTATGTAGGCCTCAATGCTGCACTAACTTTTTCAGATATGCCCCAAAATTTTGTGGCAGATTGTTTTTACGGGTTTTGTGATGGCAACTCCAGTACCTTGACATGGTCCTTAAGCCATTTTGCCAGATATTTGGAGGTGTTCTTTGGGTCAATACAGATGACTCATTTGAAACCATGCTTTTTTTTTGGCTGATGTCTTCAAATGTTGCTTCAATGCATTTCCTTCCTGAGCGGTAATTAATTAAATTCACTTCATGTGATTTTAACAATGGATATTTTCTTAAAACAGCTTTACAAAAATATAAAATTTTAATAAATATACAAAGTTCCAAATTTATATTTATCCTTAATGATAAATATAATGTGGACAAGGAAAAACTTACTGAGAAGATATAAGAAAACACTGAACTTCAACCAGAAGAAGGAACAATCAAACTGGGAACTAAGGACACTGGGAGCTCTAGAGTAGCTGAAAGACTGTCCAATAATTGCAGGGCTTTGTAAGAAAAACATCTGCCCCCTGCTGTAGCATGCGCAACCGACTGCTGACCATCAGTATCCATGTCAACGCTTTTCTCAAATGTTGAAGAGTCTATCAGGAGTCTTTACTATAAAAGAACGTGGATGTTCATGCTTTTCCAGAACAACAGCTTCCAGGAATCTCCCTTTTGCATCCTTATTCCTTCTCCAGGTTGGAGATCAGGTAAGTATTTAGCCATCCTTTCGTAATACTGCAGATCATGTCATCATGCAGATGATGTAGGCAGCTTCATCCTGAGACAGCTCCCCAACAGTAATTGTGCAGGTGATAATCCTATCCCTTCTATTGGCATGTTGAGGGATTCCAGTAGTGCTATATACTGATCACATTGACTACTCTGTGATTTCTGATTGTTGTTCCTGTTTTCATTGCAGGTAGCACATCTGAATACTGCATCTTCAATTTGTATCAACATACCTGGCCAGTACAAAACTTCTCTGCCTCTTGCCTTACATTTGCCAATTCCTAGGTGTGACTCATGTATTTTGTTGATCGTTTCCCATCTTAGCTAATTTTAACAATGAGCTTATTTGCTTTGAATAACAGGCCATCTTCATGACTGATTTCCTCTCGAAATGTCCAGGATGGCTGTATTGATCTTGGCATCATAGATCGTTCTTTCGCCCATCCATTCAGCACTGACTTTTTTAACATTTGCATCTCTGCATCGTCTGCTGTTGCTTTTGCTGCTGCTGTTGATGCTGTTGAAAGCATCCAGATTCTGTTCTGAAATGGGAAGTTGTGATGTAATCCAGTTCACTGCTAGATCCTCTTCCAGCGGATTTTCCTTCTGCTTGTGGAGATAAGCACGACTTAGAGCATCTGCAATGTATAGCTCTTTACCGGGTTTGTACATCACCTTCAGATTGTATCTCTGTAGTCGTAGAAGCATTCTTTGTAATCTCATAGGAGCCTGATGAAGCGGCTTCTTAAATATACTCTCTAATGGCTTGTGATCACTTTCAATCATGATTTACTTTCTGTACACATACTGGTGAAATTTATCACATCCATAAACTATTTGTACGTATCTACGCTGACAGTCGTTCAGAGCTCTCAAGCCATATGCCACTGGCCTTCCTTCTTGCAGAATCACAGCTCCTATTCCTCCTATTCCTATTCCGGAATCGACCGACAATGTGACCGGTTTGTTCACATCAAAGAATTTTAAAGTAGGTCTTTGAGTAACCAAATATTTCAGTTTTTCAAAACTTTGCTGTTGAGCATCCTCCCAGTGCCGCTCTGTCTCTTTCTCCAGCAATGTCCTCAAAGGTGCACTTATTTTAGACATATTGGGAATGAACTTTGCCAGATATTGGGGGGTGGTAGCCTAGTGGTTATGGTGCCGGACTACCAATTGGAAGGTTGTAAGTTCGATTCCCATGTCCACCAGGCTGCCAATGCTTGG
Source organism: Tachysurus vachellii (assembly GCF_030014155.1). Classification (NCBI taxonomy): domain Eukaryota; kingdom Metazoa; phylum Chordata; class Actinopteri; order Siluriformes; family Bagridae; genus Tachysurus; species Tachysurus vachellii. Next base: position 31,821,792 of record NC_083465.1, read on the forward strand.
CCCCTGAGCAAAGCCCTTAACCCTCAGTTGCTCAGTTGTATAAAATGAGATAAAAATGTAAGTCGCTCTGGATAAGGGCATCTGCTAAATTCTGTAAAGGTAAATATTGCACAACTCCTAGAAATCTTTTCAGTTCTTGTTTGCTTGTGTGTGGTGGTGGAATTTCAGTCACTGCCCTTATCTTTTCTTCATCTGGCTTAACCCTCTGGGGTCGAAAGACGCACCAGTGCGTCTTTGGCGCATTTTTTCCTCTTCGACGTGAAGTCCACTTAAAATACTCCGTCATTCATAGTCATACACATACATGTAATACATCATTCGAAACTGTGAAGTGTCTACTTTTATTTGAGTGCCTTCATATTAACAACAAAAGGCTGTGCTTTTGGCAAATAAAGAAAATAACCAGGTTGTGCATTCAGACATCTCCGTGAACTTGCCCTTCTTCCTGAAACACGTTACAAACATGAACTGATAACTCCACCAATACTTATCACACGAACATGATACATATGTCTAATGAAAGCCTGAAATGTCAGCTTTTAAATGAGGTAATTAAAATCGAAAGAAAATATTGTCTTTTTGTGTAATCTGTATGTAAGTAAAGAGAGGTACAGTTTTTCTGGCTCGACCTCATTAACACTAATGTGATCCCACCTACCGCCGTGCGCGCCATTCATATGAAAATTACCTGAGCGGGCTATGCAAATAAGATCAACGCTCCCAAAAAGTGCTATAAGAAGTAAAAAGTTTTAACAGATTCATTCACTTATCAACGTGCTGGGAAGATGAAACGCTTTACAGCTGAGGAAGCTCTACAGATGATCCTGGACAGCGAGGAAGAGTTCACCGTTTCCTCAGATGAAGAGCAGGACTCAGACGACGAACGTTTGTATTTTGAAGAGCGACTTGATCCAGCTGAGGATATAATTTCTAAAGAGTAAGTTTTCCTTACATTTGTTGAAATCTTGTGTGATGTAAAATTATATATACTGTATTGTATACAGACTATTTGCAAGCAGATATTAAGAGTGACTTTATAGAAACGTCTCATAATTGGCAACTTTTATTTACCTTAAAATGTTAGTGTTTATGCCTCAACTAGTCTTGTTTACGTGACTATCTGTTCGGGTGTAAATGTATCGATGTGGTGTCGATGAGCTGTAAATGTGCCCGGAGATATGTCATGTGTTAATGTTTAGCCATAAATATGTCCGGTAATGGCCCGTTAACAAACATATACAGCGCATCTCTGTACCCAATTATTTTATCTCAGCTATGTTTAACTGCCTTAGTTATTGCTTTATAAGTTTGTTACTGTGGAGAATACATTATATTAATTATTAAAAACTTTTGTAGGAATGTGGCTGCATCACTCTTGTCTTCACCTGCACCGGCTGCAACATTTTCACGTTCGTTTGATGCTCGCACGGGGCCACGCAGCAACGACAACAACAAGGAGTACGTCCACATGTAACCATTTTATTCTATTATGCGTGCAGAATATTTGTATTACTGATGTGGAAAATACATTATATTAATTGTGTTGCTTTGTACTTTGAAAATACATGATACTAATTATGATATTTTTTTTAGGAATGTGGCTGCAACACGTTCACCTTCGGCTGATACGCGCACGAGGGCACGCAGCAACGCGAGCGACATTCATCCAGTGTAAGCCACATTTACCCTTTTTTATGTTCTCAGTATTAGTAATACTGGTGTGTTGCTTTGTACTTTGAAAATACATGATACTAATTATGATATTTTTTTTAGGAATGTGGCTGCAACACGTTCACCTTTGTCTGATACTCGCACGAGGGCACGCAGCAACGCAACTGGGAACAAAAAAGAGTACGTCCACATGTACCCATTTTTCTGTTATATTGTATATTAGTATATATTAGTTATATATTATTATTACTAATGTGTTGCTTAGTACTTTGGAAAATACACGATGAGACTAATTATGTTTTTTTTTTTTTTAGGAATGTGTCTGCATCACCTTTACCGTCACCTGCAACTCACACACGCCATAGGTCTCTTTCAGTTCTCAAAGAAACTGAGACTAATGTGTAAGTACAGTTTATTAAAGTGTCACTCCTACAGTAAAATACTGAGTAATAATTTTATTTTATATTTTATTCTAAATTAAAAAAATTTCTAACCCTAACCATTTATTAATTTATTGACAGATTTAACACTGACAGTGATAATGCACCTGTTGTAAAGAGGCTCAAGACCAACATCCAGGCAATCAGCAGGCAGTCCGTTCTGTCATGGAAAACAGAGACTGATATTGATGTGGTTCCACACACATTGAGATTCTTTCCTGCACGGGAACCTGGACCACAGCTGAGTCCTGCAGATGCACACACACCCCTGAGTCTCTTCAAAATGTTTTTTCATGAGAATGCAGTGTCAACTCTATGCCATAACACCAATGCTCAGGCTGCCAGGGCAACAGCAAAGGGTTGCAAGTACAAATGGAAAGATGTCAGCGCCGCTGAGATGTACCGCTACATTGGACTGCTATTTTATATGGCCATGCTAAAGTTGATCTCCATCAGGGACTACTGGAGACAGGACGATGTTTTCTCTGTGGCTTTTCCAGCCAAAGTAATGTCAAGAGATAGATACCGCACTATTTCATGGAATGTGCACATGAGTCACCCAGAAGAAGACAAGGTAAATGACAGGAAAAGGGGCACAGCCGAACATGACCGTCTTTTCAGGGTCAAACCTCTTATGGACATTATCCGTCAAGCTTGTATAAACCTCTATCATCCTAAAAGAAACTTGGCTGTCGATGAAAGAATGGTGGCATGCAAAGCAAACACAGGAATGACGCAGTACATGAAAGCTAAACCAACCAAGTGGGGCTTCAAGTTGTTTGTGCTTGCAGATTCCTCAAATGGATAGACTGTGACCTTTTCATTGTACACCGGGAAAAATAACTTTCCCACAGGCCATGGACTGTCATATGATGCTGTGACGTCTCTTTTGGACTGTAAAACTTTAGGCTCTGGGTACCATGTGTACATGGACAATTTTTACACAAGCCCAAAGCTCCTGACAGACTTGTTTGCCATGAAGTTTGGTGCTTGTGGGACTTACAGAGACTTTAGGAAGGAATGCCCACGGGATGCAGCAAATTCACTCTCCAAGCAATCTGCCAGGGGCTCAATCAGATGGATTAGGAATGGACCTCTACTGTTTGTGAAGTGGATGGACACACGAGAGGTATCTGTCTGTTCAACAATACACCCTGCTTATACAGGAGAGACAGTTCAGAGGAGGGTAAAATCACAAACATTGCTGCCACCAATGCCTTCATTATTCACAACGAACTATATGGTAACATGACCCACAAACAGTTCATGGAACAGCTCGTTGTAGAGCTCTGTGACATAACACATAGAGCAGAACCAAAACAGACCAGGAGTACCCATGTGCCAGTTCCAGTAGCTCAGCTGACCTCAGTGGTAAGCTATACTGCCGCTGTTGGTCGCCGGAAATGTGTGCGCTGCATACCAGTGCATGGGAAAAGACAGGACACACCTTGGAAATGCAAAACATGTAATGTTCCCTTGTGTGTTCGGTTAAATAGGAACTGTTTTGAGCATGGCATAACGACATTTAAACTCAATTCTCAAAGATATAAAGATAAATAAAGCTTCTTGACTCTTGACTCTATTGTATTGTTCATGTTTTTTTTTTACCATTGGTAAAATAAGTCTTATTTCGTCAAGTACAGATATAAAAGTATTTTGTACTTTATTGTACACTACTTTATCAAACTACAAGCAAAACATTTTCTCTTTGAGTCTCCCCACACTGATTCTTTTGTCAACACAATCCAGACTAAGCCATTAGGGGGTTGGGCCTCCTCAGGTGTGAATCATCAATATTCATGACCATTGACCCGCTCTCGCATATTTACACAACAAAAACTGTCTTATAAAAGTTAAATCAATGTATTTTTTCATGTGAATGAGTGGGTAAAATGGTTTTTACATCTTTTTGTAGCAAATTCTCAACTCTACAAGAGTAGAGAACTTTGTTGTTTGTGAACAAATGTTTAGTATGTGTTTCTTGGCCTTATTTCAGCAACTTTTCTTTTTCTTTTTTTACTAACCACGCATAAACATCATTTACTTAAAAATACAAACATGTACATAAATTTTACTTACATAATATTGTAGCCCAGTTTGTGCTGAATACAGTGTTATGTGATATTAGCCATTCATATGTTTTGAAGTAACTGAAAAAAGACCAAATGTAAGAGCATGTCAGAACCTCTGCCAGTGTCACAAAATGGTCAGACCCCAGAGGGTTAACTCCTTGGGCACTCAGTATGTGTCCTATTTATTTGATCTCTTTCATTCGTATTTTGCACTTGCTTTTGTTGAGTTTTAAATAGTTTTTTTTTTGCACATTCCAGCAGCTTTGTTAGCCTTTCATCGTACTCTTCAATGGAGTCTCCCCACACCAGTAAGTCATCGATGATATTTAGCACACCTTCCAGTATCATTTGTGCTATGGATCTCTGAAAGACTTCTGACGCTGAGGAACTTAAGAAAAAGGTATCGCCTAATTGGCGTGTTCATTTTGCAAAGCTTTGAACTTTCATGATCCAACTTTATCTGCCAAAACCCTTGATTTGCGTCTAACACAGAAAAGTACTTTGCATTTGGCATTCTTGAGACCACATCTTCTACTGTCAGCATTGGATAAAGCTCTCTTTTTATTGCCAGATTGAGATCTTTAGGATCCACACAAATGCACATTTTCTTCTATGTGACTACAGTACACTGTAAAAAATATCCGTATATTTAACAGTGATAAACAGTAAAATTGTGACAGTAAAAATCCATAAACTATAAAATATTTTAAAACTGTAATGTGAATTTCCCATAAATAAATGAATCTGTGAAAACCAATCATTTGTATATTGTTTCTCAGAAAAAAATTCTTAACAATACCGAAATGCACTATTGCAGTGTTTTTTTAAATGGAAAATTTTCATAAAGTTTATAACGGTCAAACACTATGATTTTTACATTTATTTGTTGAAAAAAAATACAGGTTTTAATTGTTGAAGGCAAGTATGATTGTGGAATATTTTCACATAATAATGAATTAAATAGCACTATTAAGAAATCAAAATCACTTTACACTGAATTCATTCTTGATTCACTCCACCTTCACACATTGGTCGTGTTAATAAGCAGTGTACAATGTAACATTAAAATAATAATCTCTAATAATAATAATTGCTTGTTCTATTTATTTATTTATACTTAAATAATAGTATACCTCTATTTTTTTAGGGAAAATAGAACTGTATGATTTTAAAAGTATCTCATCCAAAATTGTTTCCCAAGGCGCCTGAATTCAAACGGGCCAATCAGCCCACTGCATCAGGCTCCGAAGTGGGCAATTAACGTCTTTGCAGCCCCGCTCACTTTGGACTACGGCATCATTGTTTTCACCAAGTTTTTTTTCTATTTTCTTGGATTTAACCTCAACCACAGGTCGTCTTCAGTTACTTTGGTAAGAAAATTGCACGCAATATTGTCTGAACTTACAGTATTTAAATATAGTACTGACACTGATTGGTCGGCGCTGTTTTTTGTTTACTGTGTTTTGTGTATTGTCTTTTTTGTATTTTGTGTATTGTCTTGTAACCTTTTGTCTGCACTGTCTTTTGTCCTGCAATGTCTTGTTTGTATTGTCCTGCACTGTCTTGTCTGTCTTGTCCTGCACTGTTTGCACCAGGTTGCACAGTTGCAATTTATGTATCTAGGATTACTTACTAAGTCCTAGCTCTGTCTTTGTTTTATGTAGCACCTTGATCCTGGATAAACGTCTCATTTTACTGTGTACTGCAACAGCTATATATGGTTGAAATGACAATAAAAGCTTCTTGACTTGACTTGAAAAATTATCTAAATTTGTTTATTTATGAACAGTATTGTGTTGCAGACAGCGAACATGCAAAATTATGTTAGCTTTAGCTCAAGGTCCTGCACTAATGTTAGCTATCTCAGACTAAAAAACAGCCTTCTAACACCAGTAGTGGATGTTTCAGGGACATGTGGATTAATGTAGGCCGTCTTATAAGTGTAACTCCATTTTAAGGCTTTAAGTAAAGGCAGCCTGGATTTTCCAGCTTTTTATGATACCAGGCTAGAGCTGTAAGTTAGTTAACCTCACAGCTGTGTTCTATGGAATATGTATTCTTGCTGCATATGTGGAGAATCGGTTCAGTCCGTGAAAGCTTATATTTTTCATTGCTGACTGCATCGTAATGAACCCTGGTGTATTTTTAAATGTGTAGAAGTAAGCTGTAAGCAGGTGTTTTCTCGATATGCCGCTTTAAAGTCTCACTTCTACTGCCACCACACTAGTGCTGCAGCCGTCTCTCACGATACTTCCCTTATGGTATTGACTTGTACCGTTTCACTATGTGAACGCCAGTGTGAGGAAACTAAAGCTTTGATTGCTCACTTAAAGGAACACATAGATGAGGGATGACATGTGACTTGTCCAGTGAGAGGATGTCAAAGTCTGTTGGGATGCGACTTCCGGTGGCGCTGCTCTGTTGCGACCCGGGCTAGCTCGTGTTTGTCTGTTTGTTTGTTTATTTAATGTACTTCGTTTTAGCGGGTTTTTGATTATTGATTATTTATTATTGTTTTTTACGTTATTGCTTTAGACGCGGTGTTTGGATGCCACACGATGCTGTTTTTATTAAGAGACGTGTTGCTGATTTCAATGGTATGGATGATTGCATGCAACGCGATGCAGGTGAATCAGGAGTTCGGGTCAGAGGCGGTCTTACGCTATACCAGAGACCAACTCTTTCTGTTCCGGCCTAGCCACACAATCACCCTCCAGTTACCGAGGGAACTACAGGAGAGAGCATTGGCGGAAGGTCGTCGGTCACGGATACGGAAGAGGGGAAAGCGTGGTGGTGTGCGGCAGAGAGTACGGAGAAAGGCAGAAAGACCACCACTTCCCTCAGTGCTTCTCTGTAACACCCGCTCACTGAGAAGTAAAGTCGAGGAGCTCAGAGTTAACACCAGAGTGCGATACAAGTATGTCTGCTTGTGTTCACCGAGACGTGGTCACGAGAGGACGTGCCTGACTCGTTGGTTGCACTCGATAGCTTTTCTCTGGTACGGGCGGATAGGAACGACAACTCAGGCAAGACCAAGGGTGGAGGTATTTGTGTCTATATTAACCAAAAGTGGTGCTCGCAATTCTCTGTGAGAGAGCGGGTTTGTAACTCCGACATTGAACTATTATGCCTAAGTCTGAGGTCTTTTTATCTTCCACGTGAGTTTGGGAATATTTTATGATGTACTGTTTATATTCCACCCAGTGGAAATGCTGCAAATGCAGTTAAACTTACAGCAGACTGTGTTCACAAACAACTACAACGCACTCCTGAAGCATCCTGTCTTATTTTAGGAGATTTTAACCATTGTGCGCTTGAAGCTGTGTTGCCTGGATTTTATCAATATGTGGACTGTAATACTAGAGGCAAAAACATCTTGGACAAATGTTATGGTAATGTTAAGAATACTTATATAGCTAAGGTTAAACCACCATTGGTCTCCTCTGATCATAATGCTGTCCATTTAATCCCTACATATAAGTCTCTGCTTAAAAGCAGCAAACCACAAACTAAGACTGTGTACGTGTGGAATAATGATGGAATTGAAACTTTAAAGGGATACTTCTCCTGTACCAGTTGGGACATCTTTCAAAGTTTGGATTTGGAGGAGGCTGCAGAGACTATCACAGACTATATACATTTCTGTAAAGACAATGTGTTAGAACAAAAAACAATAACCATATACCCAAACAATAAATCCTATATTTCTAAGGAAATTAAAGAGTGTATAGTACGAAAGAGAAGGGCATTAAGGGGAGGGGACTTGGTAGCTATGAAAGATGCACAGAAGGAACTTAACCATAAACTAAGTGCAGCTAGGAGGAAGGAGAGAGAGAAATTTGAAGGGCACTGTTTGAATAGGAACAGTAGGAAAATATGGGATTCTATGAAGATTATGACAAATATGGCTCCAGCAAAAAGGTCGATCAATGTCATGGATGAGAGTGTAGAGGCAAATGAGTTAAACACTTTTTATTGTAGGTTTGAAGGGGAGGATTTTACACAGGAACAGGAAAATGCTCTGGAAGTTTTATCTGGACTGGACTCTTCTAAAATAATTATAGCTCAGCATATGGTGGAGAGACTATTTTCACATGTTTGCTCCAGCAAGGCTGCTGGGCCTGATTTTATTTCTGGGTGGCTACTGCAATCGTGTAGTAAAGAACTAGCAGAAGCCTGGTGTCCCATCTACCAGAAGTCTGTTGACACACACACAGTCCCCTTAATTTGGAAGAGTTCTATTATTATTCCTGTCCCTAAAAAGGCTAGCTGTAAGGAGAATAATGATTATCATCCAGTTGCATTGACCTCGATAGTGATGAAGTGTTTGGAGAAAATTATGACTAATCATGTAAAAACTGAGGTTAGCAGTGTTTTGGATCCATTTCAATTTGCATATAGAAGTAATAGAAGTACTGATGATGCTGCTATAACCATCACACATTTAATAAAAAGACATCTAGAGGATACTAGCTCATATGCACGTCTTGTGTTCTTAGATTTTAGTTCAGCTTTCAACATGCTGCAGCCGCATCTTTTAACTAAGAGGTTAATGGATCTTCAAGTCCACCCTCTTATTATTAAATGGTATCACTCCTTTTTAACCAACCGTAGGCAGCAGGTTAGTGTTAATGAAACACTCTCTGAAGTTAGAACTCTGAGTACTGGAGCCCCTCAGGGTTGTGTTAGTTCACCAGTGTTGTTCACTCTGTATACAGATGAGTGCAGAAGGTGCTACCCCAATAATTATATTATTAAATTCTCAGATGATACTGCAATCTTGGGGTTATTAAAAAAGGATGGAGACCTGTCTGAATATTTTTCAGAGATTAGAGGTTTTGAGAACTGGTGTGATGATAACCACCTAGCTTTAAATGTAGGTAAGACAAAAGAAATGGTGTTTGATCCTAGAGGAGTGGGTGATCACAGGCCACTGAGCATCCACAATCAAAATGTAGTACAGGTCTCATCATACAAATACCTTGGTGTCTTTTTTGATGACTCACTAACATGGCAGATACATGTGGATAATCTTTGTAGTAAGATTCAACAAAGATTGCATTTTTTACGTCGTCTGAGAGTCCATGGGGTTGACCAAAAATTTATGGTCATCTTTTACCAGGCAGTAATTGAGAGTTTAATCAGGTACTGTATCACAGTATGGTTTGGGAATCTATCTGTGCAGTCGAGATCAAAGATGACACGAATGATACATACTGCTTGGAAAATTATAGGAGTGAAAGAATTGACACCATTGCAAACTATGTACGAACATGCCACTGTAAGACACGCTGAGAGGATTGTCTGTGATTTTTCCCATGTTTTGAATATGGAGTATGAGTTGTTGCCTTCTGGCAGGAGTTTCAGGGTTCCTCGCTGCAGATTAAATAGATTTAAAAACTCTTTTATCCCAGTGTCAGTGAAGTTGTTAAATAGGGGAAGGACATAGTTGCTATTTTATGTATTCAATATCCTGTGAATTGTATCTGTCTAATGTATGTTCTGTATGATTGCAGCAGGGGTGATGGCCCAAGACAAATTTCCCTACTGGGGACAATAAAAGTTTACCTTACCTTACCTTACCTTACCTTACCTTACCTTACCTTACCTGTTCTCTGTAAAATCTTTATTTACCTCCCATATGACTAGAAAACACAAAGGTTTAGAAAATGTGATTTGGGGTTCAAAAAAAAAGTGCCACCATTCAGGAAGCTGCCAGTGTGTCAGATACAGAAAATCCTTGTATGTATGGACATAATTTCAGTGACCTGTATCTCAGAAATGTATGCATGTTTTACATTAAACTACAGGGACAGCATCTTCTGCCAGCATCTACCATTCAAACAATTGTTTAAGAAATACAAAATTTACATGAATTGGGACAGATGTATACAATGAATAGACTAAGCTCATTTCTAAAAGATATGTTAGTTTCAGATGAGGATGTTATAAAAATCTGTGACACAGTAAAACAATCTGACTTGTTCTCTGCTTGTCACACAGGACCTATGAGAACTGCTTACTCAAGAGTTCAGTGCTTTAAAGCTGTGTTTAGGTATGTTGAACCAAAAAAAGTATTCCTGGGCAGAGACGAGAACAGAACTGAGAGATTTGCTTATTATGTTCCTGTGTTAAATACTTTGAAGAATATACTGGAATCTAGTTTTTGGCAAGGTCTCATATCAGTGGATCCTGATGTTTCAAGATCAGATGTTCTCAGTGACTGTTGTGATGGACATTTTTTAAAGAAAATCCAAATTGTCTCAAGCTGGTTCTATACCAGGATGCATTTGAACTAGTGAACCTACTTGGTTCTGCAAAAAAGAAGCACAAGGTTTTGGCTGTGTACTTCTCTCTACTCAACATTCCTCCACATGCCCGGTCGAATGCTGATCATATGCAGCTAGTTTTACTGTGTAGGGAGAAGGATTTTAAGGAATTTGGCCATGAAAAAGTTTTTTCAGAACTCATGAATGATTTGAAAGTACTAGAGGAGAATGGCATAACGATGGCAGACAAAACTGTTGTGATGGGAGCCCTCTACTGCATTGCTGGAGACAACCTGGGCTCTCATTGTATTGGGGGTTTTACAGAACATTTCAGTTCATCAGTGTATTTATGCAGATATTGTCTGTTAACTTGATCCCAGAGGAATCCAGAAACCTATAGATCTGCCACAGAACAGCTGGAAAGAGAAGACGTGTCAGAAGTACAGGGGATAAAGTTCAGGGGTCTCATTTATAAAACTGTGCATAGGATCCCTACTAAAAGTTTACGTATGCTCAAAAGCCAACAATGGCGTACGGCAAAAAAAATTACGATTTATAAAACCGTGAGTACGCACTCCTCTAAGCAATGTTCCCTTTATAAATCACAGATCACCCACAGATGTGCGTACGTGAACCAGCCTCAAATCCCGCCCTGTACACGCCCATTTTTAACCATAAATAGTCAATGCAAATCATTGCGCGGGCACGAGAGTGGACCTCGTTATAATGAGTTTCCTCTGCGCTCTGCGGGTTTAAAAATGGGGTGAGGAGCCAGCGTCTCAGGGGGTAGCCACTGTCGACTGCAGGTTATAATTATATTAAAAGCAACATTGTTATAATTATATTAAAAACAAAATTGTTACAGTTTCTACTTTTTAATATTGTTAAACTCACCAAGAAGCCAGCCGTCATGTTACTGCGCCTGCATTTAGACTGTTCCCTACACTGCTATGTGTCAAGATAAAGGAATCATGTGTTGAACCAGGCCAGCATGCCACAATGTTTGTGAGGGTCATGTTGGAGTCACATATGATTTGCACATTAATAGAATGCACATGCTTTCTATTAACATAAGGAAATTCATTTTCAGATGGTGCCCTTATAGCAACATGAGCGCAGTCAATTGTGCCGATTACATTTGGGAAACCAGACATTGCTGCAAATTGCATTTTAATTTCGGCCTGTTCTCGCACAGTGTAGGGGAACCTGAAGTATCGACTACCCATATTAAGTATACCATTCAAAATGACAGATATTATGGCACTCAGGGACGGCTGGGTGACCTATAGGGTGAGATGATAGATTCCAATAGAATTATTTCATATACAAAGAGGTCTTAGAGACTCCCGCCTCCACCTTGTGTGTGTGGAGTTTGCATGTTCTCCCCGTGCCTCGGGGGTTTCCTCCGGGTACTCCAGTTTCCTCCCCCGGTCCAAAGACATGCATGGTAGGTTGATTGGCATCTCTGGAAAATTGTCCGTAGTGTGTGATTGCATGAGTGAATGAAAGTGTCTGTGTGCCCTGCGATGGGTTAGCACTCCATCCAGGGTGTATCCTGCCTTGATGCCTGATGACGCCTGAGATTCCCTGGGACCCGAGGTAGTTCGGATAAGCGGTAGAAAATGAATGAATGAATGAATGAATTTACCTGTCTGCCAATTCCCGCTGGAAACAGCCGGTTGCCAAGAACCCCAGAGTGGTGAGGACTTGTATTTGGACTGGGATGGCGCGAGAGGATGCCCAGGGCATGGCCAGAGACGCAGCGTCTCGTTCCCTTCTCAGGGAACCGGGTTACATACGTAACCTGGTGTAGTTCCCTTTCGAGGGAACTCGACGCTGCGTCAGTGCTGACGCTATGGGAACGCCAATACCCACGTCGCCACGCACCGGTCGATGACTGTGCCAGAGGCCATGAGAGAGCACGAGCAGACTGGGAACAGACCATCAAGGCCCTGCAGGACCTGGGACCCTGGAGTAGGGTCCAAGACCAGGTTACAGAACCAGATAAAGGTGTGCAGAGAGGACCAACCTGCCGCAAAACAAACATCTTCAAAGGGTACACCCCTGGCCAAGGCACTGGATGAGGCAATACCCCTAGCGGAATTAGCCCTGATGCCGAGAGGTGAGGCAAGACCGCGCACCTCATAGGCCTGAGCTAGTGGCCTCCACTACCCAGTACACCAGGTGCTGCTTGGAAACCGGATTACCCTTATTCCGGCCCAGGACAGACAAAAAGGGCGGAGGAGTTACTCCACGAGCTAAATTGGTGGACATAAGTCCTCAAGGCCCTCAGTGGGCAAAGCAAATGCAGCCTCTCCTGTTCCACTGACTCATGGGGTGGGGGACAGTAGGCCAGCAGTATGAATGGACAGTCAGCCATCCTGGGCACCTTAGGGACATATCCTGCCCCAGGGTGCAGAATAGCCTTGACCATGCCAGGGGAAAATTCTAGGCAGGCGGGGGCGATCGACAAAGCCTGCGAATTCCCCACTCTCTCGAGAGAGGCCAAGGCTAGGAGCAGAACCAACTTCAGGGTCAGAAACTTCTCAGAGGCTGATTCCATGGGCTCAAAGGGGGCTACCAGCAGCCCCTCCAGGACCACAGAGAGGTCCCAGGAAGAAAGGCACGGTCTGCAGGAAGGCCTCAGCTGCCTGACACCACGCAGAAAGCGAGAGACCAGAGGGTGCCTACCCAAGGAGGCCCTGAGGACAGGCTCATGGTTCACAGCGATGGCGACCACGTACACCTTCAAAGTAGAGGGGGACAGGCCCCTAGAAAAGCAAGACTGCAGGAACTTCAGCACTGTACTGACCAGGCAGTGAACTGGATCCTGACAGTGTTCATCGTCCCAGAGGCAAAAAAGCCTCCACTTCAGAGCATACAGCTTCCTAATGGAGGGAGCCCTAGCATTCAGTAGAGACTCAGTCACCTCAGATGAGAGGGCTGCCTCTAGGAACTGGTCCCCCTCAGGGGCCAGACCCGAAGCATCCACATCTCGGGGCAGGGGTATAGGATTACCCCCTGCCCCTGAGAGAGAAGATCCTCCCTGACGGGAACCTCCATACAGTGCCGTTCAGGAGGGAGGCTAGGACCGTGAATCAAACTGGAGAGGGCCAACATGGGGCAACTAGGAGTAGGTTGACCTGAAATCCTGAATTCAGGGGCACAAACGCAGACCGCCCTGATGATTGATATGGGGAACCACCGCAGTGCTGTCTGTCCTTACTAAGACATGGCAGCCCCTGAGGTGTGGAAGGAAGTGTTAGAAACACAGCCCTCATCTCCAGGCAGTTTATGTGCCATGAGAGATAAGGGCCCTCCCATAGACCCTGGGCAGGATGGCCATCCTATGCCGCTCCTCAGCCCGAAAGCGAGGCATCCATAGAAAGAGTCCTGGGATGGTGACACGCCCCTAGAGTGGGACCCAAGGCCAGAAACCAGGGTCTTACCACATAAGAAGGGTACAAAGCCCACAGCGCATAACCCTTATAACCCTCAGGGGATGTCTGCGAGGATGAAAGCCCGCACCCCTGAGCCAGAGCTGGAGTGGCCTCATGTGAAGCAGACCCAAAGGGATAATGTTGGCTGCTTCCAACATGAGGCCGAGCACCCTCTGCGCCTCGGCGACAGAGAGGCCTTGGCCTAGCCAAACAGCTTTCACCGCTGGCAAGATGGAAGCCACCCAAGCGGGAGACAGATGTGCCCGCATCGTGGGGGAGTCCCAAACTAGCCCCAGAAAGGTGGTTCTCTAAAAAGGAGAAAGCACACACATATCTGGGTCCAACCTGTGGCCTAGAGACCTCATATGGGCAAGCACAGCATCTTGATGACAGGCCGCCATAGCCTTCGACTGGGTCAGAATGAGCCAGTCGTCCAGTTAATTCAGTACACGGATGCCCCGGAGACAAAACAGTGCCTGGGCAGCGTCCATGCACCTTGTTAATGTGCGTGGTGGAAAGGGCTAGGCCAAAAGGAAGAACACAAGAACACTGGTACACTTCACCCCCAAAAGTGAACCTGAGGAACTTCCTGTGCTCTGGCAGGACACCTATGTGAAAAATAAGCGTCCACAAGGTCGATCGTCACCAATCAGTCTTTGGACCTGATCTGGGACATGATAACCTTGAGCGTGAGCATCCCGAACTTGTACGTCTTCAGAGTACATTTCAGAGCCCGGAGGTCCAAAATTGGACACAGCTCCCCGTCCTTCTTGGGGACAACAAAATATCGGCTGTAGAAGCCGGATTCCCGCTCTCGGAGGGGAAAAAGCTCTAAGGCCCCTTCCCTCAGGAGTGAGAGACGTCCCTCTTGGAGTTACACCGCCTGGTGCCTGCCAACAATCGTGGGAAACCTTGGAAGCACGGAGGACAGGAGGAGAACCGGATGCTGTAGCCTTTTCCTACGGTATCCAGAACCCACTGAGACATCCCTGGCAGAAGTTTCCACGCTGCCTGGCTGTCTGATAGTGGTGTCAACCTCGTGCAGACCTCCCGAGTGCCCTGAAACTGGCAGGTGCCAACTCAGGGAGCTCTGTGCAAGGAAGAGGAGTGGGCACAGACCCTACTGCTCCCCGAAATGCCGGAGGCGGCGGGGCAGGCAGTAGAGGGGCCTTCCTGAATAGGATGCTCCTAGGAACCCCAGCCCTCGAGCGTCAGGGCTCCTTTGTAGCCCGCCTGGCTGAGATGACAGACCTAAGGTCCCCTCTCACCTGACGGGACTGAGCCCGGGTATGGGCATTTGCCACTCTCGGAGACTGTGGAGAGTCAGCTTGAAAAAAAAACAAGAAATGAAGATGTTTAAGAAGAACTACAGTACAGATGTTGTGAAAGAACTAGTCAAGTGCACCTATTACACCCAGCGTAAAGACATCAAAAAAGGGGCAGACATCCAGAAACTATGCCAGGAATGGCCCTTTCTCTTCAATGATGCACAAAAAAGCAAGCTAGTCCAGAACGCTCTTCTCAAGCTTCAGACTGAAAGAGGTCAGTCCAGTGGTTGCTTGCAAGAAGTCATTGAGATGCTGCTTCTTTCACTGGCTCATTCTGATGAGAAGGAAGAGCTTCTGTTCCACTGTGTTGAGATGACAAGCCTTGCAGAGGATGTTCAGATGGAGAAAGTGCCACCAACACCCTTCATTATTGTTTGTGGTAAGTAAATAGAGAAAAATTCAACTGTTTTTTCTGATGTAACTGCAATGTTATTGTACTCTTGGCTTGTTTAGTTTTGTTACAGTATATCATTTCCCACAATTTTATGTAGTTTTATTTTTATGTTTATGTTAATTTTATGTTTTATGTAGTCCAGAGGACTTCAATACATTCAGTCATTTATTCATTCTCGCACACATTCGCTAGCTTACGTACTGAAACACTGGCTAACACAACTTCAGAAGCTCAGCCAGTAAGATGATTCATCCTATGATGTATGTAACCATTGAAGATGGATCCTGCCTTAATTAAAAAAAAAAACAAAAAAAAAAACACACCTTTGACACTTTTTCATTGTAACTTTGAACAAATGTTTTAAACTCATGGTATCTTAAGTATGTAACTTAGTGAGCCAGCATTAATGTATTCAATGTTAGAGATTTAAGCACTTATGTACGTCGCTCTGGATAAGGGCGTCTGCCAAATGCTGTAAATGTAAATGTAAATGTTAATTGGTAATAAAAAAAGAACTAAATACATGGCTTGATTAATTATTGTGCCAAATATAGCATCCAAAAAAGAAACTTTACCAACTTATTTTATTATACATTGACATAGATCAATATTTATCATTTTCAGTTTTAATTTAAAATTAGCACTATTATTTAATTTTCCCTTTTATTTCCAATCTTATTGTTTAATAATTACTTCTCTTTTTATGTAATATTTTTATTTGGCACATTAATTACTTTATCAAGCCATTTTTTATTTCTTTACTACCAATATTGGCAGGGTCCATCCTCCAATTTGTTTCAAGTATCTGCATTATATATAACTGTCATTGAAGCCCCTGTTATTAAACATTTGAATTTTTTTTTTAATTATTATTCCCAGGTTCCTCCTTCTTCGCTGCTGAGACATTCATGTTGAGCATCGACCAGAAGATTGTCAATAACCACATCACAACCTTCACCTCCGCCATCTGCCTGATGTTTGGCAGTTATTACTGCTTTAACATACACTACCCAGTGGAACTACGATCAACACTGGAGTTTCTCCAACAGTAAAATTTCTGTTTTTATGGACACCTTTTTTGGATTTAGCAAACGTATCAATTTGATATCCCATCTCAGGTTGTTAATTTTCTCAATCTTTCTCTCACTCTTTTTATTTCCATAAAGGTGTTTCTTTTCCATAAATCCTGAGAGAGGCACCAAGGTTGAATCCAAGAAGAAAAAAGTGTTCTCAGTCAATCGCAGAGTCCTCACGCTCATCTCAGACATTGCTGACCATGAGTGGATCTAGTAATACCCCGCTTGTTGTGGACAACGGTTCACATAAAGGTGAACCTTTATAAAGGTGTGTTACAGATTCTACAGATGTTTTTGTTGTTGAAACAATTGTTACACTTCTGAATGTCAGTGAAAGTTTTTAACAATTTGGAGTTTTACTAAACAAGACTTGTTAAAGTACTTGCTAATTTTTTTTGATTGTTAGTTCCAGGGGTTTCTTAGATTATAATTTTCCTACAGTAATTGTGCATTCTAATGATGTAAAAAGGTGGCTGCATGTACATCACTAGCTAGCATTTTGTAAATCAAAAACTTCTGTAAAATTCTCAAAAAAGTGTAAAGTTTTTTTGTTTTCCTTTTTTTTCAGCTACATGATGCAGTTTGAAGATGTACAGTTTCAGCTTTACTGCACAGTTCTGTGTGTAAAATAAGTCAAAGTAATTTATTGAAATAGTAAAATAGTTTATTTTCCTATAACTACATTTGCATGTTTTAAAATAAGGAACATTTAACTTGTTTTAACATTTTTGTAGTTCAAACAGCACCAATAACACTTACAATAACACAACTGGTCTGACATTTGGATCAATTTGTATGTGGTGTTCTCCCGGGTAAACATCCTAATTCTTCAAATAGATCATCAAAATCCTTGAAAATGTCACTGCTCTTTTAAATTTCATTCAGCCTTCTAATCACGCCCATTCTTTGACATGTAGCATGTTCTAGAATGGCAGGTGCATCATGCTTCATTATTTCAAACAGGATTTTGTATTTTTGTCCTTTGTGCACACAATTCAGTGCTCTCTTGCCCAATGGCGCCATCTTGTGTTCAGAATATGTAACAAGTTTGCAGCTTGCCCTCTGCAGTCTCCCTGATATGTTAATTTGTTCATTCATTCATTTTCTACCTCTTATCCGAACTATCTCAGGTCACGGGAGCCTGTGCCTATCTCAGGCGTCAACAGGCATCAACGCAGGATACACCCTGGACAGAGTGCCAACCCATCACAGGGCACACACACACACACTCATTCACTCACACACTACGGGCAATTTCTCAGAGATGCCAATCAACCTACCATGCATGTCTTTGTGCCGGGGTAGGAAACCAGAGTACCCGGAGGAAACCCCCGGGGAGGGCACGGGGAGAACATGCAAACTCCACACACACAAGGCGGAGGCGGGAATCAAACCCCCAATCCTGGAGGTGTGAGGCAAACGTGCGAACGACTAAGCCACCGTGCCCCATCCTGATATGTTTAGCAAACTTGTATACTCTTTCTGACAGAACATTACATTCAGCTCCTGTATCCAGTGTCAATTTTACATTCTTTTTTTATCTGGATTGTCTCGACCCGTTGTTCATCCTCTTTACTTGAGTTGATGGACATTACATTGCTTTCTTTTTCCACTCAAGTCAAGTCAAGTCAAGTCAAGAAGCTTTCATTGTCATTACAAACATATATAGCTGTTGCAGTACACAATGAAATGAGACAATGTTTCTCCAGGATCAGTGTGCTACATAAAACAAAGACAGGGCTAGAACTTAGTAAGTTAGTCCTAGCCACATAAAGTGCAACTGTGCAACCTGGCGCAAACAGTGCAGGACAAGACAGACAAAACAGACAAGACAGTGCAGGACAAAAGACAGTGCAGACAAAATGTTCAAGACAATACACAAAATACAAAAAAGACAATACACAAAAGACAGTAAACAAAAAACAGCGCTGACCGACCAGTGTAAATACTGTATGTAAATACTGTAAGTTCAGACAATATTGCGTGCAGTAATACTAGAGCAGGGGTCACCAACCTTTTTAAGACTGAGGGTTACTTCAAGGGAACTGAGTAGTACGAAGGGCTACCGGTTTGATACAAACTTCCTCAAGAGCAAAATTGCACAGATCACTTTTTAATAATAATAATAATAATAATAATAATAATAATAATAATAATAATAATAATAATAATATGGTGAAGAGACTGCTCACATGTCAATGTTAATTATTCTCCACAATTATTAACAATGATTTATACAACAATGATGGAAGGAATATTCACAAGTAATTTAGTCTTTTTCAAAAAATGTTCACATTTCTGTGCACCATTTTTAGTTTAATGTTATGGTGTTTTCAATGAACACATGTTATCTCTTCTTTGTCTGTAAATGTCTGTTAGTGGGAATCCTGGCACTGCATTCTGCACACCAGTGTACTGTAATCTGGTGAATAATTTGACACTGCAAGTCTGAGTGAGTCTTGTAAATGTGCATCAGTAAGGCGTGTTCTGTGTTTGTTCTTGATAAAGTTCATTTTAGAAAAGGCTGATTCACAGAGATAGGTTGAACCAAAAAGGCAGGCAAATTTCATAGCTGCTGTGCATACACCACTGTACTTTTCTGTGTCCACAAGGCACCAAAAGTTTGATGCAGACTGATTTTTTTTGAGGTGGAGGTCATTTTGCAACGTTAGGATTTCTATCTCTACCTGTCCAGTATCCAATTTGAACAGAGCACTTCGTTGCTCAGCAGTGCATGTCATGTCCACTTGCATGAAAGGATTTGTAACGGCTTTTTCTGTCCTTAATGCGCTGCCGGGTGGGTAGTTAGCATTGAAACTTTCGTGACGCAGACTGAAGTGTCTCGCCACATTGTGCCGCTTTGCCGTCGCAACAGTCGTCCCGCAAATGAGACACACACACTTTTCTTTGACTGACGTAAAAAGAACTCTTCCTCCCAAACACTGTGAAAATGGTATGTTTCCTGTCGCTTTTCTGCCATTTTCTGGGGGGTAAATCACAACTAACTCCTTATCGTTGCTGCACCACTTCCTTGTGTCAGGAGTCGGACGTGACGTGTGCGCAATATTGACATTTGACTTCAGAAAAGGCCAGAGTTGTTTATATACATAAAACATTTTTGTTTTAATTTTTTTTAATTAAATAAAATGAAATTAAATATCGTCATTTTAAAATCTTCGTTAATGCAAGCGTTTTTTATTCAAAAACTACAGCAAGAAAATTTTTTTAGGCGTCGCTATATTTTGACCAGTGCTATTTTAGAATGTGCCTCGCGGGCACCTTAAGTGCTCCTTGCGGGCGACCAGGTGCCCCAGGCACCGCGTTGGTGACCCCTGTAATAGAGTGTGCAAAGGGCAAAAAAGTAAAAAAGTGTGCAAAACAGCATGTAAACAGTTTGATGAATGTAAGCATGTAAACAGTTTGATGAATGTAAGCAGCATGTAAACAGGTTGATGGATGTATATTAGAAGTGTGTGTATGTGATGTAGGTCTGTGCAGCCCATGCAGATGATGTGTGTGTGTGTATGTTGTGCTCAGTACAGTTCAGTTCAGTTATTAAGAAGTCTAATGGCTTGGAAGAAACTGTTACACAGTCTGGTCATGAGGGCCTCCACTGTTACTGTACCAATTAACATGTTACCATCTTGTTCAATCACGTGCATTCTTTTACTCTGACTCTGCAGGTCTTTGGTATTACACATCTTTGCAAAATGATTTTTCTTCTGACAAGACTTACAGTACAGGTTTTCCCGTAGGCTGGGCATTTTCTGTACTCTGCTGCCTTCCTTTCTCATCACTGACATCTGCTCTGATTTGGTGTCTCTTTTCTTTGGCTTTATAGATTCAATTTTGTGTACATTTACTTCATCATTGAGTGCTTTCATCTGACTCGACATGATCTCGCTGGCCCTGCAAATGTCTATGGCCTTGTCCACTGTGAGATCCGTCTGCCTTTTAGTTGATCCTCTCTTATGCCACATACAATCCTATCACAAATTAATAAATCGTGCAGATCACCAAACTCACAGTCTTTTGCTTTATTTCTCAGATCAGTGACATACATGTCGATTGTTTCTGCAGGCCCTTGCAATCTCGTGAAAAACATGTGTCTGATGTACGGTAGGTTTTTCAGAGGCTGACAGTAATTTTTAAACTTGTCTTTTAGTACTTGTATTTTATTTCTCTCCTCTTCTGAGAACTCAAATGTATTCCATACTTTTATGGCCTCTTCCCCCGCCACGTGGGCCACGTGCAGAAATGTAGCACACTGCACCGTCTCAGACTTCTCTGCTACTCCGCTAGCTAGCGACAAAAGTTCCAACCTCTGTATCCAGTTCTTCCAATTGTCTGAGAGATTTCTTTGCAGAATCAACGGTGGTGGTGGCTGTAACTGTGCCGTCCTCTTTTCTGTGTTTATATCAGTTTTATTCTTGTAACAAGTGGATTGTTAGTTTTCCAGTCCTGTTCCCAAAGGGACAGATTTGAGTGATGCACGGAGAGAGAGGGAGGGAACTTTTAGCAACGCTGTACTCACGCGGAGGACAGTGAGTACAATGATGACGCAGTTTGATAAACATTGCAATCCGCAACTGAATGAGACTGTTGAGCGATATAAGTTTTTTGTTAGAGACCAAGGACAAGATGAAAATATTGATAGATATGTCACTGATTTGAGAGTATTGGCCAGCACATGCAATTTTGGTGACATTAAGGACTCACTAATAAGAGACCGCATTGTGTGTGGTACACAGAGCCCTGTGATGAGGGAAAGACTGTTAAGGGAAGAAAACTTAACGTTGGATAAGTGCATGCAAATATGCAGAGCTACTGAACTGTCTAAAGAGAACAGCAAAACCATACAAGGTAAAACGGTGGAAGAAATACATGCAATGAAGAAGAATCCAAGGAGAGACAAAAAGGAAGGAGATTAACTGTAACTTTTGTGGCAACATACATGTGAAAAATAAACACCGATGTCCAGCCTATGGAAGGAAATGTAAGAAATTTGGAAAGGAGAACCACTTTGCTCACTCCGTCCAGGGTGTATCCTGCCTTGATGCCCGATGACACCTGAGATAGGCACAGGCTCCCCGTGACCCGAGGTAGTTCGGATAAGCGGTAGAAGATGAATGAATGAATGAATGAACCACTTTGCTGCAAAATGCAAGTCCAGGTTTGAGAAAAACAAGAAAGGCAGACCGGTACACACAATTTCAGAATCAAGTGAGTCATGTGAGGACAACAGGACAATAACAGATGTCAGTGAAAACCAAGAGACAATAAATCAAGTGAAAGAAGCACACAGCAAAAGTCAACATCTCTTTGCAGGTATGTTGGACAAAAAGCTAGTTAACTTTCAGATAGACTGTGGTGCTACCTGTAATGTTATCGCAATGCAACTGTTGAACCCAAATATACAATTGGATAACACAGAAGAAAATACTTGTCACGTACAACAAAAGCCGATTACGACCACTTGGAAAATGTAAAGTCAAACTCCGAAATCCGAGAAATGATAAACTATATAGACTTGAGTTTCAAGTGGTGGACCAGGAGGACAGGATCCCGCTACTGGGAAGAAAAGCTAGCGAAGCCATGAAGTTGATCAAAGTACAGTATGAGAACATACTGGCAATTGACAGTATAGTGAAAACACAATGTACAGACAAAACGACTGACAACAGTGAGCAGCTGACAAAATAAAAAATAAAAACAGAGTTTGGAGATGTTTTCACAGGCGTTGGCTGCCTAGAAGGCGAGTACAACATTGAAATAGACAAAAGTGTACCACCAGTAAAACTGCCTAAACACAGAGTGCCTGTTGCAATGATGACCCCACTGAAAGAGGAACTAAAGAATCTTGAAAGCCAAGAAATCATAGCACCTGTGGAGCGCAGCACTGACTGGATAAGCAGTATGTGTTAGTGACAAAACCAAATGGAAAGACAAGGATCTGTATAGACCCCAAACCTCTGAATAGAGCACTAAAAATGAGCCATTTTCCTCTACCAACCATTGATGATATCCTGCCAGGACTCTCAAAATCCAAGGTATTCACTGTTTGTGATGTAAAGCATGGATTTTGGCATGTCAAACTGGATGAAGAGTCCAGTTACCTCACCACGTTCGCAACCCCATTTGGACGGTATCGTTGGCTCAGGATGAGCCCAGCATAAGCCCAGCTCCAGAAGTTTTCCAAAGGAAAGTCATACAAGCACTAGAGGGCTTACCGGGTTTGTATGTTATTGCAGATGATATACTGATCACGGGGGAGGGTGACACACAAGAGGAAGCAGACAGAGATCATGAGAAAAACTTGAGATGTTTTCTAATGAGGTGCACACAAAGAGACATTAAACTCAATGCAGACAAGTTTAAACTGAGGAGAGAGTCTGTACCCTACATTGGATACTTGCTGACAGCAGAAGGCCTCTGCATTGACCCGGAGAAAGTGCGGGCAGTGCGGGAGTTGCCGAGGCCTACAGATGTTAAGGGGGTACAGAGACTTGTAGGTATGCTGAACTACCTTTCAAAGTTTTGTGATCATCTTTCTGAGGACAGTGAAGTTTTGAGACAACTTACACACAAGGAGAACATGTGGGAATGGACTGAGGTGCACGAGACAGCTTTTAAAAGTTTGAAAGACAAAATAACAAATGCACCACTGCTCAAGTACTATGACCAAAATGAGGAGTTAACCCTACAATGTGATGCCTCAGAGACAGGACTAGGAGCAGCCCTGACACAGAAAGGTAAACCTGTGGCATTTGCGAGCAGAGAGCTGACAACCACAGAACGGGGTTATGCACAGATCGAAAAAGAATGTTTGGCCATAGTGTTTGGAATGGAAGTTCCATCAATATACTTATGGTAGAAAAGTGACTGTTCAAAGTGACCATAAGCCACTGGAGAATATTGTGAGAAAACCGCTACTTAGTGCACCAAAGAGATTACAGAGAATGTTACCCAGGCTGCAGAAGTACGACATTAATGTGATCTATGTGCCTGGGTGAGACATGCTACTAGCTGACACACTAAACAGAGCTTACTTACCTGACAGCAATCAAGGAGACACAGAGGCAGATCTAGAGACTACAAACAACAAACAGGGACTGATTAACAACAGGCAAAGACAGGAGAAATACTACAACCGCATAGCAAAAGACTTGGACTGTTTCACATCAGGGGACAGTATTCGAGTCCAACCATTTGAGCCTTGGAAAACTTGGAAAACAGCGAGAGTGATTAGACCAGTGAGTCTCAGATCTTATGAGGTTGAGTTAGAGTCGGGTAGTGTCCTGAGGGGAAACCGTCGCCACCTCAGGCACAACTACTGCCCACCTTCAACATTTGCACAAACAGGAGTGTTGGCAAACACACAAACTGTAGCTGCTAAATGTGGTCAGGGTAGTGATCAAAGCACTGTTACTACGAGGTCGGGTCGTCAGGTTAAAAGGCCTACCTATTTGAGGGATTATACTATGTGAGATTATTAATTGACATGTTTCGTCATTTTCTAAGTATGGTTGTGAGTTGCGGTTGCACTGTAAAAGAGAGGGGAAAAGGGTGAATGAAGAATTGATTGCACAGTTAATTTGCAAGGAGTATATTGTCAAGAATAAGTTTACAAAATATGCACTTGAAGTTAATGTTCTAAGAGGACATTTCATAAGTTTATTTTTTTGGGTTCAGGCAAGATAATTACAGGCATTTTCTGAAGCATTAATGTTTACATCTGAAGGTACAAAGAAAATGTTAATTTTGTTTACAAAGAAAATGTATAACTTGTGAAAGAAAAAAAAAAGAGAGAAAGGATGTAACAAGTGGATTCTTAGTTTTCCAGTCCTGTTCCCAAGGGGACAGATTTGAGTGATGCACGAACAGAAGTGAGTGACTTACAGACAGAGAACTAGGTTCTGGCACTTTTAATGCTGTTGTGCACATGCGATAAATAAACTAAGCAATGATACTGCTTTAATCGTCCATTCTGTATAGTTTGATAAAACAGAACAGAATTAAACAATTCTGACACCTACTTTAAAACAGACAAACAAACACGAGCTGCTGCTCCTTCACATTCCATTATTTTCCTGACTTCAGTAACAAAACATACACATATGACTCTGGATGTCATTGTATCAGATGACCACTAGATGTCCTCATAACCTCATATATGTATAACATACAATATGTTACACAGTACATTTATATTTCTGAATAATGCACTTGTGTTCATAATAAAATGATCAGTAAGTGTATGTTACCTATTTATATATTTATTTATTGTTTATTAGAAGAAGATACTGTAGTGTTGTCTATTGTTAATAACACAAACTTGGGCTGGTCCAGCAGTTCTCTGCAGTCTTCAAGCAGCTGCTTGCTGTGACTGTATGGATAAACAGATGCATTGTTAATGTATGATCAGATTATGTCTGCCAATTTTCAAATAAAAATTCAATGTGCAATTTCCAGGTTTTATGACTTCTTTTATTGATATACTTACACTTCTCATATGGAGCCTTCAGAAATTTAAATAAAACTCAACTGCATAAACAATCATACACAGTAGGGCATGTAGTTAAGTTTTTTCTTTTCCAATTACAACCAAGTGTTCATGCAGTGTGCCTATGACTGTATCGGCTGTTTTGTCTGAACCAGGCAAAACACAGTGGGTGTTTTGCCTGGTTCAGAGTTGTTAGGAATTGAGTTAGGAACTGTTTGAAGTGTATTGAGACTTTTTAGGAAAAGATTTTAGATAGATTTTATAACAGACATTTTTTTATCCAGCCACCAGAGAGTGGAAAGGGTTCAAATCTTTTCCACAGTCAGAGCAAAATATTTCAATTTGTAAAACAAGAAAATAATTATTCAACTGTTTTTGCTAGAAAACCGAGCATTTTGTTCTGTTTTTGCATTTTCTGATGTGTATTTGATTTCGTTGTGATTTAGGCGTTTACTGTTGTTAAGATAAAAGCTATGGGCATTTTCATAGAATGAGGGAATAACACAGTAGGTCAAAGTAATGTAGTATAAATTTTCACTTTAGAAATTTTCATAAGAACCTATCGTCTATGCTTCTCATGGCTGGTAGTTATTGTGACTAGAGATTGCAGTTGTTTTCCTAAAACAGCTTCCAGCAGACCTTTCCCGTGGGACCTTGGTAGGTACAGATTAGCTTGGTCAGAAGATGAGCAGGCGAGGCTTCTAAGCCAATCGTTGATGATGTTTTGCTTTTACATGTCCTGTTTCATTTGAATCCCGTCTATAAAATTATGATGTTATCAATGATTGGAGCCTTTCCTCTGTCATGCTACACGAGGAGTGTTGGGTCCTGCTGTGCAGCTGAACACAATAAACTGTGAAACCTTTTTTACTCTTGCCCGTGCCTACCAGTGTGATATTTTATACTTGAATTCTCTCAAACCTCAAAACTTCCACGACAAGTAATTACTTAAAAAACAACATTCACAATATCTATCCATAATTGAGGTAAAATGTACTTTAGAGTTATAGATTATTCATACATGTCTGTGGATATTGGAAGATAACTGCATTTCATTTGAATATGCATCAAAAAGCATGCATCAAAAAGCAAAGATTCATTTTATGTGAATAGCGTAGCAACAGAAGTTCAGTAGCAGGAAAAACAAGTTTTATATTAGGTGTAACACCTGCACAAAAGGCAGATTATGCATCACCACTCCCAGTGACAAATATGACTGAGGGACCATACTATCCAAACCGCTGCATTCTTACAACTTCAAACTACACACCCTGACAGCTATTCTGATAGCTATTCTGTTCTTTAAAAGATTTTAGTCATTGTGGTTTTTGAATAGAAGATAAGCTAAGGTATCTTACTCCTACACATGATGAAATAGAAAGACAGAAAGCTTACTTCTGGCTGCCTGTGGTCCTAGTAAACACACTTCTGTCTTATCAGAATTAAGCAGGAGTTAGTAAGCATCCACTGTCTTTCACACAATCTTCAATCTTATTAAGCTGGTGACTCACATCTGACTGCTGAAACATATAGCTGTGTGTCAACAGCATAACAATGGAATAAAACCTTTGTATGTTTAGAAAAGTCACCTCTAGATCTAGATCACAATATGGTCTGTAAATAGCAATTACTGAAATAGTCTCAGTAGACTTATTTTTGTGGTTACATATGTTATTATAAATTCAAATGAGTTGAATTTATGTCTATATTTTTGCAAGGTACCTATCATATCATGAATAACTTCAAAAAACAAAGGAAAAATCAGCAGGGGGTAAAATTAGCGCTTTTTACAATTGACATTGTCTCAAAGCGGCTTTACAGAACATAAACATAAAGGTTAATATAAAGAATAATATAAAGATTAATAGAGTACAAAATTCAAGATTAATATTAGATATTATGAGCAAGCCTTAGATGGTAAAGGAAGAAACCTTGAGAGGAACCAGACTCAAAGGGGAACCTCATCCTCATATGGGTGACAGTGGAGGGTGTGATTATAAATATACAGTCTGATAAATGTTGTAGTGATGTAAAAGATCACATGGAGTTCACATCTCCTCTTTAGTATCACAGAGTCCAACTGGAGCTGGTAGATCTGTAGATGTCTCAGGATTCTCAGAGTCGGCCTCATCTCAGTGGAGGTCCAAAATCTTCATCACACGGAAGACGATCGGTGCTGGAACAATTTCTGGATGCCTCGGGATGGGTAGAAAGAGAGAAGCAGTAGAGAGGAATTAATGTATCTGCTGTTCATAATATTTGCAAGTCTGATGTAATAGTACATAATATTATGGGATGTATTATGTCTACGTCTGACTAAAGAGATGTGTTTTTAAACTACATTTAAAGTAAATCTATATCAGTGACATCTATTCTGTGTGATTATTAAAGCTAGCGTATGATTAAGACGATGATTTGCCCTAGTGATGTTTTGTTTAAGCCCAAATGAGTTTAGTAGGTACATAAATGTGATTCCTAAGGCATTGCTTTTCATTGTTTGTGGAGATTAACAAGTTAAAAATAAATTTCACTGATTCAATAATTGTTTTTGTTTTCTTATTTGACCTTTACACCACAATTTCACATTGCCTAATATAAATATTTACAGAATAGTTTTATTCTTCTGATTATCAGTACCAGCTATTCAAAATATATAATTTAGTGCATTTTACAATGGAACAAAGTTGAGCGGAATTAAGTTCAGGTTATTGTTGGTGTGGCCCTCTGACACAATTCAGGTTTCTCATGTGGCCCAAGCTATAACACCTTTGTTTAGTCTAGCTTTTTATGAATAGCTTTTCTTAGGTAAAGGAGCAGATCTGGAGGGTTCATGGTCATAGAGTGTTTGGTGAACTGGGATGGCTGGATGTTGTCTCTGGATGTGAGGAAATAACTTCACCAATAGAGTGAGTATACAGGGAGAAAAGATGAGGACCAAGTACTGAGCCTTGAGGGACACCAGTGGAAAGTCTACATAGAGCAGATGTGACTCTCCTCCATGTTATCTGATATGAGCGTCCTTCAAGGTAGAAAGCAAACCATTCCCCTGCTGATCTGCAAATCCCAAGATAACTGAAGGTGGATTAGACAATCTTGTGCTTGACCATCAAACGCTGCTGAAGGGTCAAGGTGGATGAAGATTGGATGACAGTTTGGCTGATCTAGCAGCATGTAGTTTCTCAGAGACATCAAAAGGCCTGTCTCTGTTGAATGAGTTGCTTTAAAGTCAGACTGGTTGGGATCTTGGAGGTTGTTCTGTGAGAGATAGACAGATAGTTGGTTATAGACTGTTTATAGACAGACAGTTTAGATTATAGACAGACAGTTGATTATAGTTGATTATAAATGCAGCATTTGCAGTCTCAGTCCACATCACCTTGCTGTGTGCTTGTAGGCCTTGTCCATGAGCAACAGCGCTCAGTGGTGCCTCTAAAACAGCATAATCGGGTATGAACATCCCTGCTTTGTGGCCCTCTTTAGCGAGGTGACAGAGAAATTTAATGGGGTGTGTGATAGCCTAGTTTTTAAGGTGTTGGGCTACAAATCAGAAGGTTGTGAGTTTGATCCCAGATCCACCAAGCTGCCACTGTTGGGCCCCTGAGCAAGGTCCTTAACCCTCAATTGCTCAGTTTATAAAAAAAAAAATTAGATAATGTATGTCGCTGTGGATAATGGCATCTGCCAAATGATGTAAATGTAATGTTGTATTTTACTTACGTTCTTTAGTTGGCATGGCTATAAGTATATCATCTACATACATAAGCAACACAGATTTGTTAGTTAACTGTTAGTTAGCTTATTCTTTAGCCCTTCATTATAGACTGTGGGAGATTCACCCTGACATACGCGTGTAAAATATAAGCTTTAACATTAAAGGAAAATGCAAACCAAAATGGACTATTTGGGTGTACCAGTACACTAAAGAATGCATTAGCCAAATGGACAACAGAAAAGCATGCACTGTCTGCTGGAATCCAGGAAAAGATTTGGGACATTTGGTGCAAATTGGATAACAGCATCATTAAACGCTTTTAAACCTTTTACAAATCTTCACTAGTCTGGCTCCCCTGGAGCTCATATTTTCTTTACTGGGAATAGTGGTGTTCACACAGGAGATGTCTCACATGACACAATGACTCCATTTTTAACAGGGAGTTGAACACTGGTGTTATACCTGATATAGCTTCTGGTTTTAAGGAATATTGGGCCTTTTTTGGCCTGTAATCGGATTCTGGATATTGGACACTGGAGGGCAATTTCAGAATCTTCAGATCTACGTCATATTTTCCATCCGCCCACAACTTTTTGTAATCACATGTCTAAAGATTCTAATTTGGGCAGGTACAAGTCTCCAGTTCTGGCCTTGTGCCAACACATTACTTCAAATTTGCACAATGGGTTGATCTGTCTGTCATCAGTGTGAATCTCAGCATCTCTTTTCTCTCTAGCCAGACAATTTAGTGGTGTGCTATATGCATTCAATTTTGGGCTGTAAAAAACAGCTGGCTGCTCGGTTTGCTTCCAATCCCAGAGAGCGCTCCCACGGCTGCTGCAGAAGATGTGATTGCACTCTTCGTCTCTGTCATGGATGTAAGCCGAACCTTAAACATCTGCAAGGCTGCGGGTCCTGATGGCATCCCAGGCCGTGTGCTCCGAGCATGCGCATCCCAACTAGCCGGTGTCTTCACAGACATTTTCAACCTCTCCCTCTGTCTGTCTGTGGTTCCATTGTGCTTCAAAAAATCCACCATTGTGCCCATACCAAAGAAAAATAAAATCACATGCCTAAATGACTGGAGGCCAGTTGCGCTCACACCCATCTTCAGCAAGTGCTTTGAGAGGCTCATCAGGCTCATTACATCTGCTCTGTGCTGCCTGCCTCACTGGACCCGCTGCAATTTGCATATCGTAGCAACCGTTCCACAGATGATGCTATCGCTTTCACCCTACACACTGCTCTCTCCCACCTGGAAAATAAGAACACCTATGTGAGAATGCTGTTTGTGGACTACAGCTCAGCATTTAACACTATAGTGCCTGCCACACTTGTTGCGAAGCTCCAGACTCTGGGACTAAACAGATCTCTGTGCAGCTGGATTCTGGACTTCCTGACAGGCAGAAGTCAGGTGGTAAGAATGGGCAGCAACACTTCCTCCCCACTGACCCTCAACACTGGTGCTCCTCAGGGCTGTGTTCTCAGCCCACGTCTGTACTCCCTGTACACACATGACTGTGCAGCCACACACAGCTCCAACATCATCATCAAATTCACTGACGACACAACGGTGATAGGCCTGATCACTGACAATGATGAGACAGCCTACAGAGAAGAGGTGAGCACCCTGACTAAATGGTGTCAGGAGAACCACCTCTCACTCAACACTGACAAGACCAATTAGCTGGTGGTGGATTTCAAAAGACAGAGGAGTGAATACAAACCCATCACCATCAACAAGACACCTGTGGAGTGGGTGAGCAGCTTTAAGTTTCTCGGCATTAACATCAGCAAGGATCTCACCTGGGCCACAGACAGATGCAGTATTGAAGAAGGCACATCAATGCCTCTTCTTCCTGAGACGGCTGAGGAAGTTTGGAATGAGCCCCAGCATCCTCAGAACATTCTACACCTGCACTATAGAGAGCATCCTGACGTGCTGCATCACTGCCTGGTTTGGAAACAGCACGGTTGGCAACTGTAAAGGCCTGAAAAGGGTCGTGCAAACTGCCAGCCACATTGTTGGAGGTGAACTTCCCTCCCTCCAGGATATCTACACAAGGCGGTGTATAATAAAAGCCCGGAGGATCATCAGTGACTCCAGCCACCCGTCCCACAGACTGCTCTCTCTGCTTCCCTCAGGAAGACGCTATACATACACACTGCATTTAATACCATAATCCATCTGTTACCATTAGATACTGTTGTAAACTTTTTCCAGAGAAGACCAGGAGACTTGGATATCCTTGTGGAGTAGTCTTTATTGTAGATACACAATGAAACGAGTCTGCAAGTCAGAGCGTACTGGCACGGGCACTGCAGTCATCAAGTCTGACTTAAAGTTGTATTACCTTGTAAATATACACATTTTAGGGGGCAATCCCATCAGATAGAGACAAAACACTCAGGTGACAATCAAAGTATGAAAGGATGCAACAGCCCCCACACCAGATCCTGGAATTTCACCCTTAATCCCATTAACATAACAGTCTTTCTCAGACCTTGAATCAAATGGCCACCTTAAACAATGGGACAAATGGCACAAAGAGACAGATGATATCCTGAGTTACCTTTCCCCTTTCCTTTCATATTAATGAGATACAGGATACAAGTCTAATGTAAAGTTTGAATTTAACTAACATTGTAACTTGATTTGGCTTCTACATTATCCACAAAAATATACTAGAACTAAAAGGAAATAAAACAATGACTTAAAATTATTTTCCCACAATACCATCCAATGCACATCCATGTCACTTCTGTACCT
Organism: Tachysurus vachellii; assembly: GCF_030014155.1. NCBI lineage: Eukaryota > Metazoa > Chordata > Actinopteri > Siluriformes > Bagridae > Tachysurus > Tachysurus vachellii. The sequence continues at coordinate 31,853,467 of NC_083465.1, forward strand.
GTACAATCTGTTGCACCTTATAGTATTTTATATATAATATATTTACATATATTTACACATATACATATATAAGTACATATTGCACATAATGTGTAGTGCTACTGTAAGGATGCCCAATAGTACACTGTGTGTACTGACTATATGTATGAGTATATTGCACATGTTCACTTGTTGATTTCATTATCTGTTTGGTAATTGTACATATTGTACACACATATTGTACTGACTATATGTATGAGCATACTGCACATTTCACCTGTTGATTTCATTATTTTTGTTAATTGTACATATTGTACACACATATTGCACTGACTATATGCATAAGCAAACTGCACATTTTTACATGTCAACTCATTATCTATATCCTTATCTGTATAAATGTTCTGCAATTTCTGGAGTTTGCTCCTAGGAATTTCACTCACCAAGGCACATGTGCTGTGGTGATGTGACAATAAAGTGACTTGACAATCATGAATCAAGAGTAACCTGTAACATCCATTTTCCCAAGGCTTCCCACTCATCATCGGTGGATTTGGCTAGAGAGAGATGCGGAGATGCATGGTTCATTTCGAATGGGTGTGGATGATCAGCTCTAAATGAAACTCGAGATAACTCTTCCACACCAGAGAACTGCTAATGTACAGAAATCATGCTACAACCAACCTAAAAGATGATGTACTGGAAAGGCTTAATGACCGCGGCTTGCTGCAGAGACCAGGCCTCCAGTTCTCGGCGTCGCCTGATGCTGGAGTCCAGGAGAGGGGACGCCGAAAGCAGTGTGCGAGGAAGCATGGAAAGCTTGGAAAGCGGGCCTAGTGTCCGTGCTAGGCTAAAAAGAAACCCTAGCCGGCCTGCTCTCCCGTCCATCCTACTCTCCCATTGTTTGCTCCCTGGACAATAAACTGGACTACATCTGACTCAAAAGCACTACACGGCAAGCGTTTAGAAACTGCTTCGTCTTTGTTTTCACTGAGACGTGGCTCAGCGACAGAGTTCCGGACACCGCCATTCAGCTGGACGGGCTTACTTCATTTAAAGCCAACAGAAATGCAGCTCTGTGCGGTAAGACTCGCGGTGGTGGTGTGTGTGTTTATATCAATTTCTAATTACTGTCAGTCATCATCAGTGGAGTTTGTGACTGTTAGATGCAGGCCATGGATCTTGTTTACACAAACATTCCTAGCGCGTATCATGTGGAGCCCCACCCCCACCTCGGCTGCTCAAACCACATCTTTGTTATGATAATTCCAGCATACAGACCACTTGTCAGATTCTCTAAACTGGTTCTGAAGCAGGTGAAAACCTAGCCAGAAGGAGCCACCTCTGCTCTTCAGGACTGCTTTGAGTGGACTGACTGGAACATCTTCAGGGAGGCTGCAACCAACGGCGACTCCGTCAACTTGGAGGGTTACACGGCATCAGTGACCAGTTACATTGCCAAGTGCATTGATGACGTGATCATCTCCAAGATCATCACTACATGCTCCAACCAGAAGCCGTGGATGACTGCTAAAATGCATGTGCTGTTGAAGACTAGAGACCTAGCCTTCAATACAGGGGACAGGGCGGCCCTAAGAACAGCAAAGGCCAAACTGTCTTGAGCCATCAGAGAGGCAAAGCATGCACATGCCCAGACAATTCACAGCCACTTCCAGGACAGCGGAGACACCCGGCGCATGTGGCAGGGCATACAGGCGATCACGAACTACAAGACCACTTCACCTGTCTGTGATAGTGATGCCTCCCTCCCAGATGCAGTGAACGACTTCTATGCTTGTTTAGAGGTACAGAACAATGTAACGGCAAGGAAGACCATCCCTCCTCCCCAACGACCAGGTTCTCTGTCTATCCACGGCTGACGTGAGGAGATCTCTAAGCAGAGTTAACCCACAGAAGGCTGCTGGACCAGACAACATTCAGGGTGCTCAGGGAATGCACAGAACAGCTATCGGATGTCTTCACTGACATCTTCAACATTTCCCTGAGCAGCGCCATTGTTCCTACATGCCTCAAGACAACCACCATTGTCCCTGTCCTAAAGAGATCTACAGTGTCCTGCCTCAATGACTATTGTCCCGTTGCACTCACACCCATCATTATGAAGTGCTTCGAGAAGCTTGTCATGAGGCACATCAAGACCCAGTTACCATCATCACTGGACCCCCTCCAAATGATCATCCAAACCGCTCGACAGACGATGCCATTGCCACGGCCCTTCATTTAGCCCTTACCCACCTGGAAAATAAAGACACGTATGTATGAATGCTGTTCATAGACTTTAGTTCAGCATTCAATACAATCATCCCTCAGCACCTGATTGAGAAGCTGAGCCTGCTGGGACTGAACACCTCCCTCTGCAACTGGATCCTGGACTTCCTAACTGGGAGACCTCAGTCAGTCTGGATCGGGAACAGCATCTCCAGCACCACCACACTGAACTCTGGAGCCCCCAGGGCTGCATGCTCAGTCCATTGCTGTTCACTTTGCTGACTACTGACTGTGCAGCAATGCACAGATCAAACCATATTATCAAGTTCGCCGATGACACGACCGTGGTGGGTCTCAGCAGCAAGAACGACGAGTCAGCATACAGAGAGGAGGTGCAACAGCTAACTGTGGTGTAGTGCCAACAACCTGTCTCTGAATGTTGATAAAACCAAAGAGATGGTTGTTGACTTCTGGAGAGCACAGCGACCACTCTCCGCTGAACATCAATGGATCATCTGTAGAGATCGTCAGGAGCACCAAATTTCTTGGTGTTCATCTAGCAGAGAACCTCACCTGGTCACTCAACTCCAGCTCCATCACCAAGAAAGCCCAGCAGCATCTCTAGTTCTTATGAAGGCTGATAAAGGCACATCTCCCTCCCCCATTCTGACTACTTTTTACAGAGGGACCATTGAGAGCATTCCAAGCAGCTGCATCACTCTGGTTTGGGCACTGCACCATCTCGGATCACAAGACCCTGCAGCGGATAGTGAGGACAGCTGAGAAGATCATTGGAGTCTCTCTTCCCTCTATAATGGACATTTACACCACATACTGCATCCGCAAAGCCATCAGCATTGTGGACCTCACACACCTCACCCACATTCATCACCTGATACACATCTCACACACACTCTTCACCCCACACACCCCTCACACACACTCTTCACCCCACACACCCCTCACACTCAGACTCCTTAATAACTGTAACTGAGCTGTTCTGAGCACAACATACACATGCACATCAACTGTATGGACTGCACAGAAATACACCATGTACACATTCTTCCAATATACGTCCATCAAACAGTTTACATGCTGGTTTACACACTGTTTTTGCACTTTGCACATGCTGTCTCAAATTTCAGTTGATTGCTGTTTTGCAAAATACTTTACAATATCTCATGTAACTGCTGCTATAATAGTGTTCATTCCAGTATTTCTGTAAATGCAATATTGTTTGAGCATACAGTATTTACACTGCTCAGCACTGTTTCTGTCTATTGTCTATTGTGTATTGTCTTGTATTTTTGCTTGCACTTTCTTTTGTCCTGCACTGTCCTTAGCTCTGTTTTTGTTTTATGTAGCACCACAATCCTGAATAAATGTTTCACTGTGTACTGCAACAGCTATATATGGTTGAAATGACAATAAAAGCTCCTTGACTTGACTTGATTTATGTTGGCATTATTTACTGTTGGATGTTGGGTTCAGAACAGAGAGCCAGCAATGATATGGTGCCCATGGAGCAGAGAGGGATAAGGGCTTTGCTCAATGACCCATCAAGTACAGGTTAACAGTGCAAAGGCTTCACCCCAGACCTTCTGATTTGTAACCCAGAGCCTTAACAGTTGAGCCACCACTACCAAGTATTCAGCAAGAATTGGCAATGATAATCATGATCACCAGTGTTTGTTAGGCTAAAGGAAACTAGTTAAAATACACTATACATAAAATTGTTTCACATTTCTGGTCTTGAGGTGACCACTGCATTATACTATGCTGCAATCTTTATTGTTCTTGTATTCATTCATTCATTCATCTTCTACCGCTTATCCGAACTACCTCGGGTGACGGGGATCTCAGGCGTCATTGGGCATCAAGGCAGGATACACCCTGGACGGAGTGCCAACCCATCGCAGGGCACACACACACACACACACACACACTCATTCACTCACACAATCACACACTAGGGACAATTTTTCCAGAGATGCCAATCAAGCTACCATGCATGTCTTTGGACCGGGGGAGGAGGAAACCGGAGTACCAGGAGGAAACCCCCGAGGCACGGGGAGAACATGCAAACTCCACACACACAAGGTGGAGGCGGGAATCGAACCCCCAACCCTGGAGGTGTGAGGCCAACGTGCTAACCACTAAGCCACCGTGCCCCCTTGTTCTTGTATTATTTTATCTTATTATTTTTGTCTTATTTTGTCTTATTTAAAAGCAAGTTGCATTTGTTTAAAGCTGCTTTTTGACAATTTACCTTGTTAGAGTTCAGGATTTGAAGGATTTTATGTACATGGAGATTTCTAGTTAAGTTGGCTGTTTTTGATGCTTTTGCACCCACTCCCCCATGTGCTTACTCAATTTTGCCAGGTGGATGACAGGGTGCTTTATGTTTCAGGGATGGTGTCAGACTCTGGCTCAGAGCATGTCAATGAACATTTGATGACTTTGGCAGGAAGAAATTGCTGTTAAATGACTGAATTCTGAAATTATGCCAATTTGTAAATTGCTCTAAAGCCCCTGTTACAGCTGTAGAACAGACATTATTTATAATCACACTCCCTGGTGTCACCCAGATAAGGTGGGTTCCTTAATAAATATAAATCTGTAAAGCTTCTTTGAGACAACATCTATTGTTAAAAGCGCTATAAAAAAGAAAAGCATCATGTGCATCTTGCACCTCAATGTTTCCACAGAATTGGATTGTATCTGCACTACCTACTCACTGCTGTGCCTTATTGACAATGCCTCTGTGTAACAAATGTATTTTTAACTTACATAGGTCAGCATTTTTATCTGAACAGTCTTGAGATTCAATGTCTTGTTTTTCTGTATGTTGCTAGTAGTTTACTGTTAATTTTACAGTTATCCTACTGTTATCTGTTTTACAGTATTTTACGGTAATTATACTGATTACTGAATTAATGTTATGAAATAATGAACAATACATTCATGTATATTCTTGATTTCACAGTAGACTACAGGCAGCAGTGTTACCAGTACATTACTGTTTTTAAGCAGTATTTCTGTAATACTATGTACTAACACACATTATAGTGCTATAATTTCAATAAAATAAAAAGAAATTAAGTTTTTTTCTACGTGTAGCCCAGCTAGGGTTATATTAAGTAATAGTTCTGTTTTTCTTTTCCATGTAATTGGTCATTTATGATTGTTTTTTTGGTTCAAACAATATCATAACTGTGTATGTGTGTACGCTTGAAATAATTGTGCACTTCCACTTTAAGAGATACGGCAGGTACAAGGTTTGTTAGTAATGCACTGGCTCAAAACGTGTCTTTGACTAGCAAGCTTGTTCAGTTATTTGTGATTTGCCATTTTCCACTATTTCCCACAAGGGGAGAAAGTTGAGAACTGCCGAGGGAGTGAGAGGTTTGGTTTTGGCTCGAGAGAGTTTAAGTCGGATATAGCTAAAATACCCACTGGCAAAGTGTGTAAAACTGTCTGTATTTGGCGAAAGAAGTGTTATTAATACTTTTTATTTAGTGGATTGGTGTTTATACTCTGTACAAGAGTAAACGTTTACGTTTTGTTTTTTTCTGAGTCTTCTGTATAGCACAGCCCATCGCTACGCTAATTATCGGGACTAAGCTACAAAGAGACTTCTATCTGACGGTTTTCCAGCAGTGAGTTTAGTTTATTTAATTTTCGTGAAGCAGTTGTAACTCTATATCGGAGGTGGTTTGGAATCTCAATGCCATGGTGATACAGTATCACGTTGCTTTTCGGGAGAGGAGGCCGTGAGACTACAGGAATATCTACCGCTTCATGTGAGGGAAGTTCGCGTTTCAACCACCTTGGAAGGCATTCAGGTGCTCTGTTTATTGTGTTCTTTCAGCTCATAAGAGTGAAGAGGCCATTTGTTGTTTTAAAGGCCACCACGCTCCCCAGCAACGTTACAGGCCTGCAACAGGTTTTATGTTCCTGAAATTGATCTGAAGTATATGTGTAACACTGAATCTCTGCCCATTGTTTACTTGGGGGTGTTACTACTTATGATTGAGTTAATTTAGTGTAATACATCTTCTGTGAGTTATCCTGACATCTACCCTGTGAATTTCTGAGAATATAGTTTAAAGGGGCTATTCAGAAGGAAGGAATACACAACAGGTTTACCTTTAAATTTGTGTTTATTTATTTTGTTTGTTTGTTATATATATACTTAAAACAATTATTTAATATTTCAATTTGTACATAAATACATGAAATTAAGTTTGCTTATCTCGTGAGTTGATTGAAGCTTTGTGATAACTTGCTGCAGTTAGGAGTGTGTACACCGTCTAATTTAGCTTATAAGTAGACAAAAGTACTAGTGGAAGGAAAGTGATATCCCATCGAGAGACAAAGTAAGAACCCGGTCCTCCATCCAATTAAAGTTTAAGGGTAGAGGGCGCTACATAAAATGGTGGCCCGTACGGTGATTTTCCTTCCTTAATCCTGTGAAAGGACTAATTACACAGTAAGAGCTAAGTTATCCTTTGAGCTTATATAAGTTGATCGATAAACATTTGCCTCAGGTTCAAGCATGGCCTTTGAAAGTAACACTCTTTTACTTGCTGAGCTCTCCAAGTGGTGTAAGGAGGCAGAAATTGAGGAGGCTCATGCCATATTGTTGTTAGGAGTACCAGCAACCACTCAAGTGTCATACATTGAAGATACTGTGCAAACTGTAAAAGCCCTGGGAAGAGTATGAGTTAGAGACACTAAATTGGGGCCCAGTCCTGGTACCCTTTTGATTTTATGTGAGTGTAAGGAGGTCATTGACCCTGCCCGTGTTCCACCTGAACTGTTGCTACCTGATGGGGAAGAGTCATGGAAGGTGATAGTGGCGCCAGTTGACATTTCCACTTCTGAGTTTTCCAAAAAAATTTGAAATGTTCCTAACTGCTGACGGAAAGTCTATGACTGATATACAGGCATTATTTGCTCCATCCCATTCTAATGCTGCTTCCCCAGAGTCCATTATATGTGCGGTGGGCGAGCTTCTGGAGAAGACCTCAAAACCTCCAGGTGAAACCAATGCTTAACGACGATTGCGAACCTTTTCAGGCATTACTCCGACCCCAGCAGGAGAAGAAAGCCTAGAAAATTGGATAGAACAAGCAAGGATAATGGCTGAGGAGTGTGAGTGTTCAGGAAAAGAGAAACGCAGAAGGATTATGGAGAGTTTGAAAGGGCCAGCCCTTGACATCATCAAAGCTGTTCGATTTTCAACTCCTGCGGCAAGTGCTTCTCAATACTTGGAGGCATTAGAAAACACATTTGGATCTTCTGAGTCAGGGGAAGACTTCTACTTTGCCTTTCGTCTCTTACGCCAGTTCCCTGGAGAAGCTTTATCTGATTTTCTGTGTCGGATAGAAAAATCCTTATCTAAAGTTGTAAGAAAAGGAGGATTGACTCCCAATATGATGGACAGGACAAGACTTGAGCAGCTGATCCGAGGTGCAGTTGAGGCCGATCTGATGCTTTTGCATTTAAGACTGAGGGAGAGGAGAGAACAGCCACCCACTTTCTTAGCACTGCTAAATGAAATCAAAGAAGCAGAGGAGAATGAAGCTGCCCGCCATAAAATCAAGGCATCTGTGAAGCATATACAACTGAAGAGTGAAACTACACTTGACTCATCTGTGGTCAGACAACTCCGAGCAGAGATTCAAGAGCTAAGATCAAATTTGTGGACGATTCTAAATCAGTTTCTGTTTCTTCGATGAGAGTTAATCAAAAAGACAAGCAAGATAAGAAAAACCCTGAAACACAAGAAGAGTCAGAGGTACAAATGTTAAAGAAGCAAGTTCAGCAACTGCAACAACAGTTAACAGTTATGAGCATCAGCTCCTCTAATCAGTCCCAACAAGCTCTGACAAATCCAAGGTCAGTTCCAGGGTTCAACAGAGAGACATTTGTTAAGCACAAAGCTGATTTCTTCTGTTATCGGTGTGGTGAGGATGGACACATCGCCACTAAGTGTCAAGCACCAGAAAACACATCCCAAGTAATACAAAAGTTGGTTCGTTCTCTTCAAAAAGCTAAGAATGAAAAGAACTGGATGACTGAAGCCAGTACTACTCCCAACAGTTCGGACTGTTTCTCTAAAAGAAGTCAAATTGAGGTATGTGGGATAAATCAATTTCCCAGAGGTTTAGTAGGCCCTGCCTCAACCATTTCTGTGGAGTTGAATGGATGTCCTTGTCAAGCTTTACTGGATAGTGGGTCCCAAGTAACCATCGTGTTTGACCAGTGGTATTCCAAACATTTGTCACAGCTACCACTTCACCCACTCACTGGATTGTCCATCTGGGGACTGAGTTCTTCGAGTTATCCATACAAGGGGTACATCATAGATACAACATAGATGTTTTGCTTCCTGCTTCAATCACAGGAGTAAAAAAGAAGGTTTCCATTCTCGCTTTGGTCTGCCCTGAACCCCAAGGCCCTCAGTAATGTCCTGTAATAATTGGAACAAATGCAAGCTTCTTTAAATGTTTGACCTGGCTCAACCAGGATGCTAATGCAGTCAAGCAAGTAAATTCAATGAGAATTCAGCCCTCACCCCTCCAGACCTGCTTAATAGAGAAAGTTCTTGAGACAGCTGAGGGAAAAGTCAAGTGGAGAGGACCAGGAGTCCTGACTATCCCTTCAAGAAGTGAAAGGTATGCAGTGTGCAAAGTGGAGAGTGAGAAGCCACTGAGAAAAGAAATTTTTCTTGTGGAAACCCCTGTAGAGAGTCCGCTTCCAGCTGGACTGTTTATTCCTCCGACTATCCTGTCGTCTTCTGCCATGAATGTGAACAACTTCAGAGTTCTGATCTGCAATGAGACCTCCAAAGACATTAGTATCCCCTCAGACACAGTTATTGCAAAAGTCTTTCCCGCTGACACTGTTACAGTTACCCCAGATGCTCCGGCTGTCAAAAAAGGGTTAGATCCTAAAGTATTCAACTTTGGAGATTCGCCTATTCCTGCTGAGTGGGAAAAAAGACTTAGAGAGAAACTAGCAGAACGTGGCAACATGTTTTCCATTGAGGAGTGGGATGTTGGACTTGCCAAAGGTGTGAAGCATAATATTAGACTAAGTGATTGCCGTCCATTTAGGGAGCGATCTAGACGTATTGCCCCCACAGATATTGATGACGTCAGGTGCCACATAAAGGAACTGTTGGCTGCAGGCATCATAACAGAATCCAGGAATCCGTATGCCTCCCCGATAGTTATTGCAAGGAAGAAGAACGGAGCCATAGTATGTGCATAGATTATCGGACATTGAATACTAGAACAATCCCTGATCAATACACCACTCCCAGAATGGATGATGCGTTGGACTCTCTCTCTGGAAGCAGATGGTTCTCTGTATTGGATTTGCGTAGCGGCTATTATCAAATTGAGATGGCCGATGAGGACAAAGTAAAAACAGCGGCTGATGGAGAGAGTTGTTGGAGATATGCATCTTCTCCAGGTCATTGCTTATCTTGACGATCTCATTGTCTTCGGGCGTACATTAGAAGAGCATGAGGAGAGGCTGCTGAAAGTGTTGGATCGGTTGGAAGAATTCGGGCTCAAGGTGTCCATAGATAAGTGCCAGTTTTGTCAGCCGCAAGTTAAATATGACGGACACATCGTATCTGCTGCAGGGATAGCTCCTGATCCGGAGAAAGTGAACGCCGTTTCAGATTGGAAGATGCCTCATGATTTGAAGTTGTTAAGATCCTTTCTAGGATTTTGTGGGTTCTATAGACGCTTTTTTAAAAACTACTCTGCCATAGTGAGACCCCTCACTGATTTGACCAAAGGCTATTTCCTGGCCAAGAGTGGAAATAAAGCAGTACAGAAAGGCAAGTACTACAATGAGTCAGAGCCATTTGGTGAACGTTGGGACCAACGGTGCACAGAGGCCTTTCATAATATCATATATTGCCTTACACATGCCCCTGTACTGGCATATGCAGATCCAGCTAAACCTTATGTTTTACATGTTGATGTGAGCCTGAGTGGATTATGGGCAGTGTTGAATCAGGAACACCCAGAAGGACTGAGGCCTGTTGCATATGCCAGCCGAAAACTGAGTGCGGCCGAAAGTCACTATCCAATCCATCAGTTGTAATTTCTGGCTCTCAAGTGGGCTATTGTGGATAAGTTCCATGATTACTTGTATGGGGCCAAGTTCACCGTCCGGACTGATAACAACCCCCTCACTTATGTTTTGACCAGCGCAAAGCTTAGTGCTACAGGACATCGGTGGCTGGCTGCCTTAGCCACTTATAATTTTAGCCTTCAGTACAAGCCCGGGCATCTCAACATTGATGCAGATGCTTTGTCTCGCCATCCAATTGAAACATCGCAAGAATGGGTGGACCTACCACAATCCTGGGTGAGGGCCATCTGTCAGCTTGGCGATACTTACTACTCCGAAGAGTCTGGCGGCAGGTTAGTGGATCAGTTGGGGGCTACTCCAAATGTTATTCCTCCCATATACGTGTGTCCTGTGCAGTTGGAGATAGGATGCAAGAAGCAGTTGACAAACTCTGAATTGATGCTAGCACAAGAGAAAGACTCCATCATTGGACCTGTAAAACAGGAAGTGGGAAAAGGAAATACACTTACTGCAATAAAGAGTTCTAATCATCTGGAGACTCTTTTATGCCAACAAGGTGCAAAGTTGGTTATTCGACACAATCTCTTGTTCATAATTACCAAAATTTTCAATGGAAAGGAGAGACAGCAGCTAGTTCTGCCAGAAAAGTATCGGATGCAGATGTTACATTCTCTTCATGAAGAGTCAGGTCACCTGGGAATAGAAAAGACAACAGAGCTTTGTAAAGATCGCTTTTACTGGCCACGCATGAACAAAGATGTTATAGTATATAACATATAGTATATATTCCTTCCAAACAGTATGTGAAGGAATGTGGCCGATGCATTGCTAGGAAGAGTTTACCCCAACGTTCAGCTTACTTGAATCACATAACCAGCAGTGGCCCATTGGATCTGATTTGCATTGATTTCCTGTCTATTGAGCCTGACTCGAAGGGACCCTAATGTCTATGCTGGGTACGTTAGATCCTGCCCAGAAGAGCCAGTGGAGCCAAAGCATCAGTCAGTTGGTACATGACTACAACTGTACTAAGAATGAAGCTACGGGGTATTCACAGTATTACCTGTTGTTTGGCAGAGAAGCTCATCTTCCAGTTGACCTATGTTTTGGATCTTCCGTAAATGGTGAGGGTAATGTAAAACATCAACAGTATGTGGAAAGGTTGAAAAGAGAGCTTCAGCATGCCTACCAGCTTGCATCCGAGAGTTCTTCGAGGTTACAACAAAAGAACAAGAGACTTTATGACCGCAAACTGAAACATCAAACTCTACAGAGAGGAGATTGTGTACTTATTAGAAATTTGGCCATTACAGGAAAGCAGAAGTTACTGGATCATTGGAATTCCTTACCTTTCATTGTCATGGAGAAACTGCCAAACTTACCTGTATATAGAGTAAAACCTGAGAGTGGTACAGGAAGCATCAGGACATTGCATCGAGACCATTTGTTACCTATTGGAGATGGAGTGAGGATAAACTTACCTGATGAAGGGAAAGATGTACCACTTCCAGTGAGAACCAGGGCACGAGCTATGGAGAGAGCACAAAGAGAACAATCTGCACAAGATCATTGTCAGTCTGTAGAGCAGGCCTCTGATAGTGATGAGAGTAGCCTGAGTGATTATTTCATAGTGGAACAAAGGAGACCACTTAAGCCAATGTTTACCACAGAACTGACTAAAGAGAATGTAAAAGTCAGTAACAGCCCTGCTAGAGACCCTAATCAAAGGGAAGTGATGAGAGAAACCCCTGAATGTGAGGCTGAAAACAGCTAGGATCAGGAATTAGAAGGGGGAGAGGGTCAATGCATAAATGTCCCACTAGAAGCAGAAGCTGATAGAGTTGAACTTCGTCCTAAAAGAGAAGTGAGACCAGTGAAAAAAATGAGTTATGATGAACTGGGTAAATCTTCAGACAGGCCATTAACTCTTGTATATAGGGGTATGATAGTACAAGTTGAAAATTCCCAAAGACTGAAACAGGTTTGCAAAACATGGTGGTGCCATCCAATGGCCCAGTGTTCTCAATGTACTAGTTTAATTGCAAAACCAAAGTCGCAAGCCAAGATAAAAATGTAATGAGTTAGTCTCATGGGGACATGAGTCATTTAAAAGGGGGAGAGTGTAGCCCAGCTAGGGTTATATTAAGTAATAGTTCTATTTTTTTTCCATGTAATTGGTCATTTATGATTGTTTGTGGCTCAAACAATATCATAACTGTGTATGTGTGTACGCTTGAAATAATTGTGCACTTCCACTTTATTAAGAGATACGGCAGGTACAAGGTTTGTTAGTAATGCACTGGCTCAAAACGTGTCTTTGACTAGCAAGCTTGTTCAGTTATTTGTGATTTGCCATTTTCCACTATTTCCCACCCCACGTGTAGATGGTGAATTCTGATTGGAAGGGGAGAGAGTTGAGAACTGCCAAGGGAGTGAGAGGTTTGGTTTTGGCTCGAGAGAGTTTAAGTCGGATATAGCTAAAATACCCACTGGCAAAGTGTGTAAAACTGTCTGTATTTGGCGAAAGAAGTGTTATTAATACTTTTTATTTAGTGGATTGGTGTTTATACTCTGTACGAGAGTAAACGTTTACGTTTTGTTTTTGCTGAGTCTGCTGTATAGCGCAGCCGGGAATCGAACCCCCAACCCTGCAGGTGTGAGGCGAACGTGCTAACCACTAAGCCACCGTGCCCCCCCTTTCTGTTCTAATTAAATAATTAAAAATCAAGGCATGATAAGATTTTATTTTGGTAAAATAAGCGTGATCTAGAGGCCTTTGCATTTTATATAGGCCACTTCTGATTCCAAATGATCAACTAGAAGTCAAGTTATTATTTGTTGTTCTTACAACTTGGATAGGTGACAAGACTTTTGTCAGGGAGTGTATGTGTATGTCTCACTAAAGAGTTACAGATGTGGCCTTTTAAAAAGCCCGTCTCGGAGAGAAGAATGCCGCGGGGACCTCCGGTATTCTGCGAGACTCTATCGAAGGGGGGTCAAATTGTTCAGCGCAGGAAATACAAAACCTGTAGAGGGCAGTCGTGTTTTATGTAAGCTGACGAGTCGACAATATGTGTTATTTTCTTTTGCCGGTTACATAAACAGTCACATCTGCAACTATCTCCGCTGTCACAGCTGGCTTTTTGGTACCGCTCGATGCAACTTTGGATTTCCTCAGGCGACGTGCGGTGTGTTACGGAAAAAATGCTTCTGTTGGTTTGTTGGTGGTAAACATCATTGTTGATGGGGTTATTAGCGATAGTTTATCAGTATTGCAGCAAATAGTTTGTTTTGTATTTCCAAATCGCTTTTAAATCTGAATAAAGAGTGTTATTTGGTGTAATTATTGGTTTGTTTTTTTATATATTATGGTGTAGTAGAGGATGTGGCAAACAGCTCATCCAAAGCATTTTGAGCGCAATATAAATGTATCATATTGTTATTCTTATTATATATGAATAATAAGCTAATTTATTTAATAAAGCTACATTTAAACAAAAAAATTGTTAAAAAGATGTTTTTTAACAATTTTTTTGTTTAAATGTAGCTAAAATAAATTGATTGCGACCACTTACCTTAAATAAATTTAGTAAATTGAATCATTTTTTTCAGTGTGTGTTGTAAGATCTGTAAAGTGTTATCAGTCAATAAATATCTGTTTTAGTTTTCTATATCGTGTTTAAGTCACTATTTATATATTTTATAAAATACAATGCTATCTAAATACAATATGTAATGCTGAGGTATTTTTTTTTATTAAAAATAAGCTCCAGTTCATGTTCTCTAAACAATAAACACTGTTTAACACATGACTTTTAGTCTGATTATTTGCATTGAGCAAAATAGCAATATAGAGGTTGTTCTTATGTAGTTATGTACTAATTTAGCATTTTTTATCTGATTATTTGCCATTGAGACATATCACAATAGAGAGATTAGCAACCTGCACGGCGCAGTTCGATTGACACATGAGATCAATGTAACGCGAGAGTGATAAGCTTTTGAATGGCTTTCGCGGAACTTTGATGTCATAGATTGATTTGTCTGCGCAGTGCTGCATGCAGTCAAATACATGTAAACAATACGCCTGTTTCATTACGTTCAGGCTGAATACAGATGCCCTACACGGTTCTAGACCTTTTTTAGGGTGGCTTCAGCCCCCCTGTGTGTGATCTCAGCCACCCTAAAACTATAAGGATAATTTTTACTTTCATAAATAAACAATAGAAATTACGTTAAAATGCAGGACATGTCTTCAATGGGAAAGAAAATTATTTATCAGTTTGATCAAAGAGCGATTTTTTTTACTTTGCTTTTACGCACATGCGTTGTAATCTTTCAAAAGTGCGTCATCAGCTGTCTGCTTTATTTGAACGGAGAAGCACAGGTACGCGCAGAGTGCACGCGCAGTCGGAGCTGGAGACGTTTATCTATAACGTTAATCGGCGGAAAGACGCAAAGACGGCAACCAAAAGCAGTGAAATTTCACTATTCTTATTACCAGAGTTGTCATATAATATACAATATAAAATTATAATTATAATTACATATAAAATTCTTCTTTAAAATTCTCTCTGAGGGCTAAAACCCCCTAAAGATGAAATCCTAGAACCGCCCCTGCCCTACACTCGTAATATATTCATTTATTTAAAAAAAAAATGTCCATGTGTACATGTTTAAAATAAAATATGAATTATTAAAAAAAAATAAAATATGCATTATTTATGTCTCCCCACAGTCTTTATTTTAGCTGCTTCATAACATTTAGTCTTGATAGACCACTGACACAACCCCCAATACTACTCGATCTCCTCTCAGGGATTCAAAAGAAAACCGTTTTTTCCTGTTTTCATCATGTTGTCTGGTGATTGCAGTTACTGTTTAACAATAGATTTACTGACTTTTTTATTTTCTGGTGCAGGTCCCAAGGTGTGATTCCCCCCTGTTGAGATTTTCACAGTTATTCCCCATCACCCATAAGGCCTGGCACATTTGCATTTGTTCACTCAGAGTAGCTCAGATCCAAGGCAGGCCAAACCTCTGTGTGCGACATACTGTAGAAACCTTCAGAAATGCCTGCCGTCTATACAAAATAGTCTGTTTTATTTATAAAAAAAATTGTATGAAAACAGAATGAAAAGTTGCTAATACAATGACATGAATAAAATGAAAACTTGCTAACACTTCAGTCTCCAAGGTATGTTTGTACACAAATGTCATAAGCTGAGTGAAGTTATGGTCCATGGCTTTTGACATGTTCGTACACATACAGAATAAAATGATGTCATTTCATTTTCATTGGCCATCACTGAATTATAACACCAAAAGTGAATTTTGAGACGGAACAAGAACCCAACATGCCTCCATGGAAGATGCACCATGGTACTGGGAAGCCCTGTCTGAGCCAGACGGCAAAAGACAGCACTGTGTGGGAAGAGGAGGACATTGGAATGCCCAGTGCAGTAGCAAATCGCTTGTGCTTCACTGCGCAAGCTGGACCCACAAAGTCTTTGTGTGTGACATGGAAACCTTCAGAAATGTCTGCCGTATTTATACAAAATAAACACATTCACAATATATGGATACACAAGTCTGTTTTATTTTAAATAGTACTTTCACATTTCAAATTTGTTGAAGCGTGTCCAGATGTCAGAGATCGCAGCAAATTTGTCTGTGTGTGTGTGTGTAGCATCATTTCAGTAGATCATATTTTGCCCTCTGCTAGGCAAAGGCATATCAAAAGTGTGAAATATTTACAAATGTGTAGCTTTTTTTTCTGGAGGCCTAATGAAATGCAATGCCCAATTTGTGTGTGTGTGTGTGTGTGTGTGTGTGTGTGAAATGTTTACAAATGTATAGCTTTTGTTCTGTCTTGAGGCCAACTGAAATGCAATGCCCAATGCTTTGAACAGTGTTTGACTGTGTGCGTGTGTGTGCATTTTATGTGTGCATTTTTGTGTCTGTATGTATGTTCATTGCCAACGAAAATAGACAAAATTAATTTTACTTGCAAAGTTCATAATTTGGAACAATCCTGGTAAATTTCAGGCAAATATGTGGAAGGAAAACCAAGTTATGACACATTAAACTTTACAGATGAGTCAAATAGACCCCAGGTCTGCACAAGTTGTCATTGTATTAGCAACTTTTCATTCTGTTTTCACACAATTTTTTATAAATAAAACAGACTATTTCGTATAGACGGCGGGCATTTCTGAAGATTTCCATGTCACACACAGAGGTTTGGCCTGCCTTGGATCTGAGCTACTCTGAGTGAACTAATGCAAATGTGCCAGGCCTCATGGGTGATGGGTGTGTTTGCACAACAAAAGCAGCTGAAGAACTGTGAAAATCTCAACAGGGGGGAATCACACCTTGGGACCCGTACCAGAAAATAAAAAAGTCAGTAAATCTAGTGTTAAATGCTATTTACTGCATAACTTATAAACATTCATCTGAAATACCATATAACTTATAAAAAATGGGTCGATATTGCATAACTTAATTTGACATATGTTGATATAACCAACTTAAATTTACAGCAATAAGTGGAAAGTTTTACGTAATCAACAAATGGTTAATACAAAGCACAAGCTTTTTCTTGCAGTTACTTTGTTTAAATGCTATTTACTACATAACTTAAAGGGTATTTCAGATGAATGTTTATAACTTATAAAAAAATGGGTCCAGAGCCGATCCTGACCTCCCTGGGGCCCTAAGCAAAATTCTGCTAAGGGGCCCTCCTACCTGACCCGTGAGCCATGTAAACCATTTGCCACACATTCACACTTCAGAGCATCTCCTTTACTAACAAATTTCAGCATAGCACCTGTAAGGTTTAGATAACTACTATTATTCATTTTATAAGCTGCATTAGGCCCCACTTAAACTGCCTCCCTCAGATTCCTCTTTATCCATTTTCAAATATAAAATACTATTTATAATATGACTTGGCTCTTGCAATATTCAACTAGTGAATATGCAATAGCAGATATCAGCAATTACGTTTTTACTAGTGTAAAATGTAATTCCTGATATCAAAAATATGGTTACTACTAGAAATCACATATGTGTTTTATAGTATGCATTAGAGCAATACTTGATCCCTGATGGTTATTATTTACTGAGGAATGTGCATTCATATTGACCTGGCATTATGCTCATTCCAATGTAAATCCATTGGTTTCCATATTGCATTAACTTTGTTGTAACCTTGAGAGACTATAAACATTGTCATTTAGGAGTGCTATCACGCTACTTTTTGTACTGGTCAACTTTTTTTTTCACTTTTCATGGCCAGATGGATAACTCTGCTTCATATTGTCATCTACACAGCAGGGGCGATTCTAGGGTCAGAGCTTTAGGGGTGCTGAGCTCCTTTTCAGGGGTGCTGAAGCTAAGGTTATGATCAAAAGGCACACCGAGGCGTGTAATTTTAAATGTCTTTATTATTAGTAGTAGTATTATTATTGGGCTTTTAACTTTTTATTAAATGACAAATTCCTTTCACAAGATCATTATGGACTGTCTCTCACCTGATTCTGTCTTTTTTCTTTTAAAGAACTGTCGTATGTCCGTTGCTCACTGGCAGGCCACACACACACACACACACACACACACACACACACACACACACACACACACACACAGAGAAAGAGAGAGAGAGAGAGAGAGAGAGAGTAATGCTAAGAGTTCAGGAGTTAAGCCTGGTTCAGGTTAAATCCTCTGTGTGTGAGGAATGAATAAATACAGCAAAGTGAGTGAGTGTTTTCACACATACTGGTGGTATACAGTGATATTTCGTTTATTTTCACTCTGATTCAAACGCCAGGGCTTCCATGACTAAGTCACTCACGTCCTGTGCTACTCCACAGCGGCGGCGACCCGCTGGACTAAAATATTAATAAAAATTTTAGGGGTGCTGAGCTCCTTTTTAGCCTCGCCCATGCTACACAGTAAACAATAACACACGCTGTAAAACGAGGCAGGGGAGGCGGGGCCTTCGTAATTTGCGGGGCCCTACGCAACTTACGTAGTGTGCGTATAGGGCCGATCGGCTCTGAATGGGTCGATATTGCATAACTTAACCCTCCTACAGACCTCGTCTGAATTCCTATACAAATTAGGAGCGCTGAGTCAACTTGACCTTGTCTGTTTTGAGTGCTTATAAAAAATGAAGTATATATGATAGCCTTTTTTTCACCTTTTTTGTCTAACTTGTTTACAACATATTAACATATATTTTGCAAAAAAAATTGTAATATTTGGTATAATAAACCTCATTAATATGCAAAAATTCCTCATTTTCTAGTAAAAAAAAAGCCCAGAAATTTTTAATTATTTTCACTCTTGAATTATTTTCACACACAAAAGTTAATGCACAATTACAGGCCAGGAGATTGTTTTGAAACCATTTTGACCATTTTTAATGTCAGTAAATAATAATAATAATAATAATAATAATAATAATAATAATAATTTTCCCTTATGAGGAAAAAATGAACACAAACTATATTACAGCTAAATATATATTTTTTGAATAATAATAATAATAATAATAATAATAATAATAATAATAATAATAACAAATTGAATAACATGGTTTAGGCGTGTTAAGTACAAATTTACAGAACATCGATCAATACAGAACACAGCAGTGTCTTAATGAAATTAAAATGAGCCGGTATTTGTGCACCTGTAAATGTACAAAACGAATGCAATACAGAAGGCAATGCAAATAAATGATTTTAGAGATATTTCTATAAATATCTCTAAAATAAATGATTAAAGTAACTTAATAAACTTAATAAAATCTCTTAATGTCACTTATGTTATGTTATGCCTAACTTGAACTGTGATTTCCTTTATATTTTACATTGCTATTATTTGAGTAAATGTAGGCAACATATAATAATAATAAGAAGAAGAACAAATGTTAATTTAAAAAATCCCATATCCAACGGTGTTTCATACGTCTTTATAATTATATTTTATTGTGGATGTTTTCTCACAATTCTGATGTAATGTGAAGTAAAATAAAAAATCTAATTTTTTAAAATGTAAATTAATAATATAAACATATTATACAATCTGAAAAAACATTTGAGTGTTTAAGAGAAACAGGGTTCTTATGCGCCACCTGGTGGATATTCTGTGAAGCGAAACACATTAAGGTGATTGCTAAGATAGTCCCCCCGAACAGAAGTGCGGGAAGCCGCGGCAAACTTATATGTCATTGAATAATATTATATACATTATCATTTTAAATATTCTCTTTAATTTGCAACATGCAGCTTAATTTTAGTAATTCTATTTAGAAGAGTATGTTTGGGAATTAGGAAATTAAGGTTAAATAATCTAGAATAATTTATTTAGATAGATTAGTTAAATATATCTTAATATATACAATAGATAGATAGATAGATAGATAGATAGATAGATAGATAGATAGATAGATAGTAAAATAAATTCATAATAAAAATAATAAGTCATTATTGCACATGTATATTATTTTAAACATAATCTGTTTTTAAAAGAGTCCATTTCTTGTTGCATATTGGACGTTGTAGGACCGTCTTCTGTTGTAGCGCCTCCTTAAACCAGCACAGCAGCCACAGAGCAGACACTGAGAGATACAGGGAGGAAGTTAAAAAAAGAGAGACAAGGGGAAGTAGAGGAGAGATTCTGATTAGATATTTATGCTTATTTTTATTGTTGTAAAATAAAAATAACATCTTTAATCAAAATAAACAAATAATCTTAGTCAGGTTCTGCAACAGATTATTGACATATAAAAATAAGAATATTTATATTTCATGTCAAAGAGCATCCTAAATTTATATGGATTACCAGCGATTTTGGTGACACTTACACAGAGTAGAATCCAGCAGGGTATGAGAATAATGACTATACTGCAGGGGATAATGATGCCCAAGATCCATGCAGAATTTCCACCAGTGGTGGTGTTCTGTGCTTGGACTGTGGGCCTCAGGACTACGTGTACAGGGGGGTCTGTTTGAGCAGCAGGAGTAGTGAGGGTCGACAGACCGCTAATGTTGAGTACTGCATATAGAAATCCACTTGGTGTCCACTTGGTGTCACCTTCCACAAAGACGTATTCTGAATTAGCCACAATTTCTGTACCATTAAATCTGGAGAAAAAGAAAAATATAGATTGAGTGTACCATTCTGATTTTAAAAAGGGTTTTCCCCTAAAATGAATAAAACAGACCTATGGTGTCCGGTGACCCTGTTGGCATAGTTTCTCTGTTTTGCCGGCAGTGTGTTCTATGACTCTTTGAGCTATTTACACTTTTAGCCCAAATATATACAGTACATAGACACTAGAGACAGCGCTGTTCATGATTATGACCTCCAGATGTTGTTAAAGAAAATCATTCAACAATCAACCTACATGATGATGTGTTGGAAAAGCTTTGCGACCTTAGCTTGCTGCGGAGCACATTGCCTGATGCCGGTGACCAGAGGAGGAACATCAAAAACAGTGCTCGATGAAGCTGAAGTGCAGTAAGTGGGTGGGTGACCATGCTAGGCTAAACACAAATCCTATCCGCCCAGCATCTCCTTTTCATTCTACTTTCAAATGTTTACTATGTGAGCAATAAACTGGACTACATCTGACTCGAGCGCACTACATGGCGAGAGATTAGAAACTGCTTTGTTTTTTTTTTCCGAGAAGAGAACAGTCAGCCACTATACAGCATCCCTGAAACAGTGGTAATGGCTGCAGCTTGGTAGTAATTGGGCTTGAATCTACAGCCTTTTTGATCCACTATTTGATCCACATGATCTAGATTCATGCTTCCATTCATCAACCAACGCTGAATAACCAATCAACCATCAACCAACGCTGATCAACCAATCTCATATTACTCAATCCTTGGGTCTCTGTGGATATATATACCATATATGGATGTATACTGTATATACCAATGTGGATGTATATATACCAATTTTCTTGTGCTTGTGTTTTTGCTGAGTCATTCCGTTTGTGTTTTTTGTAGGTCATGTTTTCTGGTTCCTGTTTCCTTATTTCAGGTGCCTAGTCTCCTTAGTGTTTTCCATTTTGTTATTTTCGTAATAAAATTATTTTTATTTTATCCCAGCAGTCGGGTCTAGATTTTTTACCTATTAAAGGTGCCCTGCCACATGTATTTCATTACTTTTTTGGTAATGTCTGAAGTTTACCATGGACTCTGTAACATTTTTTTGTGGAAAAAATGCATTGGTTACCTTGTTTGAAGCCATTCTAGTGGGGTATAGAAAGCCTGCAGGAAGACTCAGCTCGATTTGCACAAGTTCTCATGAATATTCAAATGAGCTATGCTGCTTGGCTCCGATTGGCTAACCGCTAGGATATGAGAGCATGACTATTCATTCACCCAGCGCAATAAGTGTCAGGACTCTGCCCGGACTTTGGCCATGTGCCTTTTGTTTATGTTCCTTGTTCACGTGTCTGCCCCGCCCTTGTCTTTTCCTCCCCACCTCTGCACACCTGTCCCTCATGTGTCATGATTATTTGTATTATTTAATTGAGCCGCGTGCCTTGTGCATTGCGGAACCCTATTGTCTGCTATTGTCTTTTGCTGTTGTCTTTGTCTGGTTGGTCTTTTTCCTGTTTTGTGTCTTTTAGTTATTAAATTCCTGTTTTTGTTTAGCTGTCCTGCATTTGGGTCCATTTTTACCCCCGCCTCCGTGACAATAAGTAGCCTAGGCTAGAGGAAATTTGTTTACAATCACCTTGAATTGCGGCAGAATGGCTTCTTCACAAGCCCGTTAACGTTCAGCCATCCTTGCTGTATAGGAAACTCACTGAGCTACACGAATTCTGGGGGCGTGATCTCAAGTGGGAGAGCTCATGAATAGTAATGAGCTCAATCATTATGACGTCAGACTGACCAGCTTTTCCAACTGACCTGATTTCTCTCCTTAATTCTTTTAAGTGGCTAGAACTGACCGGGGAGGTAACAGTTCGTTTTCAAATTCACGACACAACACAAACACATATGGACCTAACACATATCAAACAATACAAGTAAAAACGGTTTTGTGTGGAAGGGCACCTTTAAGACATCCCGTTTCCTGACAGAAGGACTCTGTCATTCACAGACCCAGCGTGATAACTTTAAGCTTGCCACCTAATAATTTTTTCTGTACTTTTGGTTTTCTTCTGTGGGCATTGCTCTGCATCTGCTCTAAGGGGGTATGCCACTTTGCTTCCGGTTTTCTCACAGAGGACACTGCCTCACACCATGTTTTTTTGTTTCTGTTTGCCCCTCCTGTTCCTCAGTGCCCTGCGACATTGCTCTGCACCTGTTTTTGTGTGAGATGCAACATCACTTCCTGTTTTCCTGTGGAGGATGCTGCCTCACTTCTTGCCCTCGGGGGATGTTACAGGTCTATATCTGTTTGTTTTTTTTCTATTTTTTTGGACATTTTCTTGCTCCTGTGGTGAAGGTGGCTTGGTATTGACCTATGGCAGAGGATTTTTTCCTCCATCTCTCCCTCCCTCCCGTTCTGGACGCCGATCATACACTTGGCCCTTTTGCTCAGTTGTGGATTTGCTTGGCCCCCTCTGGCTATGCAAGTGTATTCCTTGCTCCCTCTACATGCCTTGCCATGTTTCTTGTTTCTCCGTGATTCTAGCTAGGATTATTGGCCCATTTTACTTTTGGGAGTGGTTCTGGGTTGGTGCTTTGAGGGGGGTACTGTCCTAGATGGCTTATACTTTTCCCTGTCTGAACACCATTGGGATATTCTGGCATGCTTGGTCTTGTGCCATGTGCTTTTGTACTTGTTTGTGTATCACACGCGTTTGCCCCACCCAGTCCTGCAGACTTGTTCCTTGTGTCTCTTTGATTGTTCTCCTTATATATACCTATTGTCTTTTGCTTGTGTTTTTGTTGAGACATTTTGTTTGTGTTTATTTGTGTTTTGTATGTCATGTTTCCTGGTTCCTGTTTCCTTAATTACAGTTGTCTAGTCTCCCTAGCGTTTTCCATGTGGTTGTATTTTTTATTTTCTTAATAAACCACTTTTTATGTTATCCCAGCATTTAGGTCTGGATTTTTACATGGATATTTTATTCATTAAAAATTATAACTTTTATTTTATTTCTTAAAAAGAATGTTTGAATTTTGAATCAGTTTTGTAAAGCAGGACTCATGATGAGATCAAGAATCTTCATGATGAAAAATCAAGACACTTACTTGTAGTTTGCTTGTGGGAAGACAAATTCAGGAGCACCTTTGACATTTAGTATAGTGTTCAGCTAAAAATAGAGATAAACAGTGTTTAATGTTTGTTTGTTTTTTTATTTATTTTTTTGTGTATGTTTGGGACAAGAGCAGAACACATACCAAGCTGTTCATGGTGTTTTGGATTAAAGAATATGTTCCATTCCTCAGCTGAATGTCCTTGGAGATTGTCACATTGCTGATTTGGAATCCAAAGCTAATAATGTATGAATGGTTGTCAATTTCTGAAAGTAAGATAATGAACAGAATTATATTCAACACATTACAGTTAATATATTCTAATTCTAATTTAGAGAGATTAATAAATTAGACTCACTCTGATAAGTGACATCCTGTATGCTCACAGGATCACTCAGTTTTTGTGTTACAAGATCTCGTGCTCTCCTGATCTTTGCATCCAGCAGAGCATTAGCAGCATTGAGAACATCAGCCTCACTAGGTACTTTGGTCAAATTCTTAAAAACTAGATGAATATATATCAGAACATTCCCCAATCTGTAATCGGAAAGCAAATATAACTTGTAAAGTACATGAAAAAAAGTAGAACATAAAGAACAGTTATACACTCATTAAGTAAATAAGAGCTGATGAAACTGGAAGGTTTAGAATAGAATAACAATGTTTAGAATAGAATAATTCTAATAATAGCTAATTATAATTGAATGAGGTGGCATTTAACACATTTTTTTAGAACAACTAACTTTTGAAATTATATTTCAGGGCACTTACACAGGTGAAAGATCATTCAGGAAAGATGCTGGTGTTTTAGTGTATCCAACTTGGAAGTTGTACAACATGTCTCCTATAACCTGGGTTCCTGAAATCCTGTTACCAGTAGAAATATATTCAAACATCACAATATAATTTGGTTTACATTTCAAAATACAGAAAGAATTTTCTGTACAGAACACCACTGTGAACTCACGTGAAGAAAGAACTCTGTGGATTGAATGGTTCTGCACCAGCTTCATTTAGAAGTGTGTTTAACTGGATAAGGAAAGATAATTTATCAGTATGAATGTGAGACATTAAATCATTTCACTAATACGCAATGTGCTTAATTATATTGTATTAAAATGAAATTTTAACACAAGAATTTAACAGCTGATACATTTAACTCTTTTACTGTAGTAGAAAACGGGGTCTTTCCACAAATAAGAAGGGTACGAAGCCATTGCACATAACTCTAGCCCTAAACCTAACCCTCCTGGTGCTCTAAAACAGTGCACTGGCAGGTGCTATCTCAGGGTACAGATCTGTGCAAGGAAGAGGACATGGAATATACTGCTCCCGAAAGCACCAGAGGTGGCAGGGCAGGAAATAGGGGAAGTCTTCCTAAAAAGGACCTTCCTAGGAACCCTCGAGCATCAGGATTACGTCTTAGCACGCCTGGCCAAAATGACAGCCCTACAGTCTCCTCTCGCCTGATGGCTCTGCCACCAAATACCGGCTGTAAATGCTGAAGTCCTGATCTGGGAGGAGAACATGTTCTTTGCCCCCTTTCTCTCTGAGGAACAAGGTTTGGTCTGTCCCAACAACAGTGGGCAGCACAACCTGAAGGGAGGAGGACAGGATGTTGACTGGATTGTGTAGTGTTATACCACGTTATCCAAAACCCACTGTGACACACCTGGCAGAAGCTTTCATGCTGCCAGGAGGTCTGCGAGAGGTGTTAGCCACTCACTGTGCTTGCCTTGCCTACAGCCCTGAAACAGCAAGCTGGAAGGGCTAGCTCAGGAGGCCACGACACGTAAGGAGCATGGGTGGTCACGGATGAACCCCACATGAGGTGATGGGGTAGACAGCATTGGAGATGGCCCTTAAAGGGCATCCTTGGAAACCCTCGGGCATTAGGATTCCTTCTGACCATAGACAAGCTCAATTAGCAGGTCAGCTTGGTAAGCCTGTGAATCTGTGATTGTGTGCAGCACCATACCAGCTTATCCTACAAGATTGTAGGCCTTTCCTAAAAGGGAGAGAAGAATAAACAGGCAGAATATGGGTCATTCCACAGCCTCAACAACACAGTGTAGAGGTCTGCGAAAATGGGAGATGCTTGCATTGGAGGTGGAAGCGGTAGCAATTGTCAAGCTCAGCATGGACAATGCTAACCTTTCATAGGAACAGTCTAAGCACCTGAGAATGTAGTGGCAATTTTAATGCTTCTTGTTCCTCATTGCCTAAATCGAGTCCTTAAATGAAGAAAAAATGCAATAATAGTTCTCTGTTCAGGTCGGGAGAAATCGCAAAGTGAGCTCCCGTGTTCAAAGCGAAGACAAAGAAGCTGAAGTAATGTGATGGAACATGCCATTATATGGATTTGCGCATAATCACTTCATCAGGTGTCCTTCCTATGACATAA
Organism: Tachysurus vachellii; assembly: GCF_030014155.1. Taxonomy (NCBI): domain Eukaryota; kingdom Metazoa; phylum Chordata; class Actinopteri; order Siluriformes; family Bagridae; genus Tachysurus; species Tachysurus vachellii. The sequence goes on from NC_083465.1 coordinate 31,879,438, forward strand.
AATTGGTATGTGTGTGCAGAGAGCTTCAGAGACCACTTCCATAAAGTAGCGTTCCCATAGTGTCAGCCCTGACACAGTGTCAAGTTCCCTCGAAAAGGAACTAATGATTAAATGATATTCCAAAAAAGTTCAGGAACACCTATAGAATGTCATTAAGCACAGAGTGATGTACACTTACAGCATTGTTGATGATGCTCTCCACTTGGTTGTAGGTGTCATTACATAATTTAGGGCTCTGTGACATGCTGATGTTAATGACCTGGAATGTGAATTTGACCCCATAGCAGGTGTCTGAAGTTTCTGTGGAACAAATCAGATGACCTTGAAATGCTGATAAAGAAGTCATAGAGATAAAAGAATAATTTGTGTAGTACGTATTTCTGTTATCAATAAAACAAACATACTCATAGGTATGTGCTTTAGAATCACTGATGATGGTAAAAAAATTAAGATACAGTTTTATATAGTAATGTGATTGTGATTATTTATATGTGGTTGTGTTATTAGAAATGAATACATACTCTCATAGGTAAAGTTCAGCACTTTTACAGGGTCAGTGAGGTTTGCGAGTCGAGCACTCAGAAGAGTCTGGATTACACTGAGGACCAAACTCTCACTGGGAAAAGGAGAGGAGGAATTGAAGAACATCGTGGTCTGAACCACAGCTGAACCAGATCTGATGAAATAAAACATTATGGTGAATATTTTTTACAGTCAGACTGCTGATTTAATTCTCTGTTAAATTCCAATGTTCGAAAGAATATTATTAATTATATATAAATGAACAGACTTCACAGACAGAGGGTAAGAACACACTGACTGAATGTAAACTTCTTAAATTAATATCAGGACACTTACATAGGTGTACTTTGTGCTTTAAGCTCATTCAGGAAAGATGCTGGTGTTTTAGTGTCTCCATCTTGGAAGTGGTATGTCATGTCACCATTAACCTGGTTTCCTGAACTCCTGTTAGCAGTAGAAGACAAAAGTCACATTACAGTTGACTGTACAATACGAATTAACACACCGTTCTTTGAGCGTGGAAAGAACACTGCTGTGATCTTACGTGAAGAGACAGCTCTGTGGTTCGAATGGTTCGGCAGCAGGTTCATTTAGAAGTATGTTTAACTGCAGAAAGAAAAATAATTAATCAGTTTTAATGTTTGACGAAAGAACATTCCTTTGTATTGTTTCTGTAACCAGTTATTGTTTTAGATGAATTTTTTCCTGTTTGTTTTCAACTGAATATACAGACATGATCTATCCATCCCTTCATTCCCTAAACTGCTTGATCCAGCACCAGCGTGAGCAGAGAGGCCAACACCTTCCTGTCTCTTTCAACATCATACATTTTAAACACAGAAAGGTTGGAGTCACTACTTCTCCCACTGACAACATGAGTCACTGTCACCTGAGTTCAGAACTGCTTTGCATCCCTGAGGGAATTCACTGCATTCATGTCCCTACATATGGAATATGTTTGATGTCTGCCATTGCAAAATCTTTTTACTATTTCTGTGAGACATATCTGATGCTTTTAATTTCCCCCATTGCAGTCCTCTATTCGGTTATTGTTTATGATCCTGTTGCAGATTTCTGTGCAGTTTTAACTATTGTGTTTTGACCTTTCCCTGATTTACACCACTGTGAGTCTGTACTTCCTCAGATAACCCTGGGTTGATCCGTTGACTTTTAGATTAACTATTAAATTGTTTTTATTAATCTGTGCAACTGGATCCAACGTCATCTCTGGATATTTGTGAGAACATCATTAAGCACAGAGTGATGTACACTCACAGCATTGTTGATGATGCTCTCCACTGGCTTGAAGGTATAATTCCATAATTCAGGGTTCTGTGACATGCTGATGTTACTGATCTGGAATGTGAATTTTACCTCATAGCAGGTGTCTGAAATGTCTGTGGAACAAATCAGATAACTTTAAATGGTGCTAAAGGAGACAAATAGATAAAAAGAATAATTTGTGTAGTATGTATTTGTGTTATCAATAAAACAAACATACTCTCATAGGCGAAGTTCAGCACTTTTACAGAGTCAGTGAAGTTTGTGAGTCGAGCACTCAGAAGAGTCTGGATTACACTGAGGACCAAACTCTCACTGGGAACAGGAGAGGAGGAATTGAAGAACATCGTGGTCTGAACCACAGCTGAACCAGATCTGAGGAAATATTTTTTTAAAAAAAACTATTTTTTACAGTCAGATTGCTGATTTAATTCTCTGTTAAATTCAAATGTTCGTAAGAATAGTATTAATTATATATAAATGAACAGACATCACAGACAGAGGGTAAGAACACACTAACTGAATGCAAACCTCTGAAATTAATATCAGGACACTTACATAGGTGTGCTTTGTGCCTTAAGCTTATTGAGGAAGGCTGCTGGTGTTTTGGTGTCTCCATCTTTGAAGATGTAATTCATGTCACCATCCACCTTGTTTTGTGAACTCCTGTTAATAGTAGAACAAAGTCAGAATACAATTTGTTGTATAACGAGAATTACAAAAATTATTTTTTGAAAGGAAAAATGGATAGTGCTTTGAACTTACGTGAAAGAAATACTATAGTGTGTGAATGTTTCTGCACCAGGTATATTTAGAAGTGTATTTAGCTGAAGACAGAAAGATAAAGAATTATCTTAAATTAAAATAAAAAAGTATCCCACTGTACTGTTTGTATAATGGTGTTGTCTGTGTTTAGCATTAAATTTATTTGTGATTTAACACTCAATGGTAGTTGGCAATGGCTCATATGAAGGTGTTTCATGAGGTTTTTTTTTAGATCTAGCCTACTGTTTAAGTGTGAACATTTTCTTCTGGCAGTTTCTGTGCTATCTGTTTCTGTGCTGTCAGTTTTTTCTCTGTATCACTGTTATTGTGGAGAAATGTGAAGTGGGGGTGATACCGCTCCCATTTCAAAACTCCCTGCTCACCAGCAACTAAACTCAGGGTTAAGATACTATCCAAACAGAAACCCAACAGTGTCCTGATGATTAATCTAATAACAGTTTAGTATTGATAATATAATCCATTTGTTTATGAATGGAATGCCTCTTGCACTGTGAGAAAGAGTTCATCTCAGTAATCCAACACCTTCTATAGACATTTGTTAGTATTGTTGAGCATTTGCTCCTATACTGTACACTCACAGCATTATTGATGATGCCCTCTAATATGATGTAAGTGTTGTTCCTGAGGTCAGGGTTCTCTGACATGTTGAAGTTACTGATGTTGAATATGAAGATGACTGCATAGTTGGTGTTTGATGTTTCTATGGAACAAATCAAATGTGCTTTAGAATCACTGATGATGGTAAAAAAATTAAGATACAGTTTTATATAGTGATGTGATTGTGATTATTTATATGTGGTTGTGTTATTAGAAATTAATACATACTCTCATAGGTAAAGTTCAGCACTTTTACAGAGTCAATGAGGTTTGTGAGTCGAGCACTCAGAAAAGTCTGGATTACACTGAGGACCAAACTCTCACTGGGAACAGGAGAGGAGGAACTGAAGACCATCCTGGTCTGAACCACAGCTGAACCAGATCTGATGAAATAAAGCATTATGGTGAATATTTTTCACAATACAATTGCAAATTTAATTCTCAGTTAAAAACAAATGTCTGGAACAAACCACAATGAATCATCCTCAGCATCCTCTACTTTTGCACCAATTACCTTCATGTCCTCATTTAACACATCCATATATCTCCTCTATGTTCTTCCTCTTGACCTCTTACCTGGCAGCACCATCTCTAACATCCTTCTACCAATATAATTATCTCCCTCCTCTGTACATGTCCAAACCATCTCAATTTAGTCTCTCTAACCTTGTCCCTAAAACAGCCAACCTGAGTTGTCCCTCTGATGTGCTCATTCCTAATCCTGTCCATCCTTGTCACTCCTAAAGAGAACCTCAACATCTTCATCTCTGCCTCATGTTTTTTCCTCACTTCTACAGTCTCTAACCCATACAGCAGAGCTGCACTCACTACTGTCTTGTACACCTTTACTTTGGTTCTTTCTGAAACTCTTCTTTCAGACAACACTCCTAAATTTTTCTAGACCCACTCCAACCCACTTGCACTCGCCTCTTAACCTCTTTTACCTACTACCTGTCACACTGGATGGTTGACCCCAAATCCTTAAACTCCTGCACCTTCTTAGCTCTCTGTATCTTCACTGTTTAACTCCCCCCCTCTCATTAAGACACATGTATTCTGTCTTACTATGACTGACTTTCATTCCTCCTCTTTCCAAAGCAGACCTCCACCTTTCCAGGTGTTCATCCACCTGCTCCCTACTATCATTACAGAACACAATGTCATCTACAAACATAATTATACATGGTGATTCCTGTCTGACTTCATCTGTCATCGTGTCCATCACCATAGCAAACAAGGATGGACTCAAAGCCGATCCTTGATGTAGCCCCACCTCCACCTTGGACTCCCCTGTCTGTTCTACAGCACATCTCACTGCTTCACATCCCTCACATCATGTCCCTCTTCACTCTGTGCTGCAATTCCTTGTAATCCTGTCTACTCTTTTCAGTCCTTTCTATGTCCCACTTTTTTTTAGCAAGCCTCTTCCTCTGAATGCTGCCCTGTAATTGCTTGTTCCACCACCATGTTACCTTATCTACTTTTCTCCTTCCAGATGACACACCTATCACCCTCATACCCTGACCACTTCTGCAGTAGTTTCCCAGTCATCTGGAAGCTCTTCCTGACCACCCAAACCTGTATCAGCTTCTGTCTGAATTCCTCACTACATTCTTACTTTTTCAACTTCCACTACTTGGTCATCTTTTCATCTTTCCTCTCCTCTTCTTCCTGACCACCAGAGAGTGAGTGGAACCGATGATGTCTGGTTCCACTCACTTCTACCAGCACTTTGCAGTCACTAATCTCTCTCAGATTGCCTCATCTCTAAAGAATGTACTCTACATGCATACTCCTACCCCCACTCTTATTTGGAAATATATGTTACTCTCTCTTCTGAAAATACGTGTTAACTACAGCCAATGTTTAAATTTGTCACATTTTAGACCAAATGCCTTTTCTGATGCAATCTTCTATATTTATACAGCACAGAAATCACTTTAGACCAGCACAGAAATCACTGGATTGCAACCACTGTGGCTAGATTAAATTTTATATATATATATATTTATATATATATATATAAAAAATACATGGAATATATACTTAAAGAAACACATTAACATACATTACTGAGGTTGCTGCTTGTGTAGTTGGTTCTGTTGTAGCATTTGTATTGGATACAATGACAGTGGTTTCTTCATTAGCTGTTGAAGGTACAGTTTTAGATATGGTTGTTGGGGTATGTTCTCTAGTTGTTGTTTTCTCATTTGTAGGTTCTTTGGTTATTGTAGCCTGCGTTGTGTATTTTGTAGTAGTAAATTCTATTGTTGTGGCTGTGGACGATTGTACAGTTGTGCGCATGCTCATTTTCTCTGTTGCTCTTGTATCTTTATGTGGACTTTTTGTAATGGTGGTTGTTTCCTCTGTTATTGTTGGCTCTAATATTTTACTTGATGGAGTGGTAATAGTTGTCACTGTAGTTGTTTCTGCTGTTGTTGACGCCATGGTTGTATCTTCTGTTGTGTCTAAAGTAGTGGTGGTAAAATATGTTGTTGGTAGTGTAGTTGATGTCAACGTTGTAGAGGTTATTATTTCAGAAATAGTACTTGTTGGGGTGTTATTATAATGCATTATAATGGATGTAAATGTTTTAGCAGTGGTTATTTCTTTCATTGGTGTTGTTTCTGAAATTGTACTTGTTGGGGTGTTAGTTATTGTCTGTGCAGTTGTTTCTGCTGTTGTTGGTGGTGTTGTAGATGTCATGCTTTTAACAGTGGTCATTTTTAAAATTGTACTTGGGTTTACAGTAGTTGTCACTGCAGTTGTTTTTGTTGTTGACATTGTAGTGGATGCTTCATTTGCAGCAGTTGTTGTCTCTGAAATTGTACTTGTGTTGCTAGTCATTGTCAATGTGATTGTTTCTGCTGTTCTTGGTTGTGTTGTGTACAAAGTTGTTTCAATTTCTGTTGTTGGTGTTATAGTGGATGATACAAATGTAGCAGTGGTTATTTCTTCTGTTGTTGTTTTTTCAGAAATTGTACTTGTTGGGGTGTTAGTTGTTGTCTCTCCATTTGTTTCTGCTGTTGGTGTTGTTGCTGTCCTTGTATTAGCTTGTGTTGTGTATAAAGTTGTGGTGTCAAATACTGTTGTTGGTGTTTTAGTGGATGATTCAGTTCTAGCAGTGGTTATTTCTTCCGTTGTTGTTTCAGAAATTGTACTTGTTGGGGTGTTAGTTGTTGTCTTTGTTGTTTCTGAAATTCTATGTGTTGGGTTGTTATTAATTGTCTGCGCAGTTGTTTCTGCTGTTGTTGTTGGTGTTGTAGATGTCAAGGTTGTAGCAGTGGTCATTTCTAAAATTGTACTTCGGTTAACAGTAGTTGTCACTGCAGTTGTTTCTGTTGTTGGTTTTGTAGTGGATGCTTCATTTGCAGCAGTTGTTGCCTCTGAAATTATACTTGTTGTGGTGGTAGTTGTCGATGTGGTTGTTTCTGCTGTTGTTGGTGTTGTTGTAGATGTCAATGTTGTAGCAGTGGTCATTTCAGATGTTGTACTTGCTGGGTTGATAGTAGTTGTCTCTCCAGTTGTCTCTGTTGCTGCAGTCCTAGAATTAGCTTTTGTTGTGTATAAAGTTGTGGTGTCAGATTCTGTTGTTGGTTTTGTAGTGGATGCTTCAGTTGCAGCAGTTGTTGTCTCTGAACTCTGAATTGCACTTGCTGGGGAGATAGTAGTTGTCTCTCCAGTTGTTTCTGCTGCTGTTGGTGCTGTGCTTGCATTAGCTTGTGTTGTGTATAAAGTTGTGGTGTCAGATACTGTTGTTGGTGTTTTAGTGGATGTTTCAGTTGTAGCAGTGGTTGTTTCTGGAATTGTACTTGTTGCTGTGCTAGTTGTTGTCAAGGTAGTTGTTTCTGCTGTTGTTGGGGGTGTTGTAGCTTGTGTTGTGTACAAAATTGAGGTTATTATTTCTGTCGTTGATGTTGTAGAGGATGGTACAGTTGTAGCAGTGGTTATTTCTTCCATTGTAGTTGTTTCTGAAATTCTATTTGTTGGGTTGTTATTAATTATCTGTGCAGTTGTTTCTGCTGTTGTGGGTGGTGTTGTAAATGTTAAGGTTGTAGCAGTGGTCATTTCAGAAATTGTACTTGGGTTTACAGTAGTTGTCACTGCAGTTGTTTCTGTTGTTGGTTTTGTAGTGGATGCTTCATTTGCAGCAGTTGTCTCTGAAATTGTATTTGTGGTGCTAATTGTCAATGTGGTTGTTTCTGCTGTTGTTGGTTGTGTTGTGTACAAAGTTGTGGTTTCAATTTCTGTGGTTGGTGTTGTAGTGGATGATACAGCTGTAGCAGTGGTTATTTCTTCCGTTGTTGTTTCAGAAATTGTACTTGTTGGGGTGTTAGTTGTTGTCTTTGCAGTTGTTTCTGCTGTTGTTGGTGTTGTTGTAGATGTCAATGTTGTAGCAGTGGTCATTTCAGAAGTTGTACTTGCTGGGTTGATAGTAGTTGTCTCTCCAGTTGTTTCTGTTGCTGCAGTCTTCGTATTAGCTTGTGTTGTGTATAAAGTTGTGGTGTCAGATTCTGTTGTTGGTGTTGTAGTGGATGCTTCAGTTTTAGCAGTGGTTATTTCTTCCGTTGTAGTTGTTTCTGGAATTCTATTTGTTGGGTTGTTATTGATTGTCTGTGCAGTTGTTTCTGCTGTTGTGGTTGGTGTTGTAGATGTCAAGCTTTTAGCAGTGGTCATTTCTAAAATTGTACTTGGGTTAACAGTAATTGTCACTGCAGTTGTCTCTGAAATTGTACTTGTGGTGCTAATTGTCAATGTGGTTGTTTCTGCTGTTGTTGGTTGTGTTGTGTACAAAGTTGTGGTTTCAATTTCTGTGGTTGGTGTTGTAGTGGATGATACAGCTGTAGCAGTGGTTATTTCTTCCGTTGTTGTTTCAGAAATTGTACTTGTTGGGGTGTTAGTTGTTGTCTTTGCAGTTGTTTCTGCTGTTGTTGGTGTTGTTGTAGATGTCAATGTTGTAGCAGTGTTCATTTCAGAAATTGTACTTGGGTTTACAGTAGTTGTCACTGCAGTTGTTTCTGTTGTTGGTTTTGTAGTGGATGCTTCATTTGCAGCAGTTGTCTCTGAAATTGTACTTGTGGTGCTAATTGTCAATGTGGTTGTTTCTGCTGTTGTTGGTTGTGTTGTGTACAAAGTTGTGGTTTCAATTTCTGTGGTTGGTGTTGTAGTGGATGATAGAGCTGTAGCAGTGGTTATTTCTTCCGTTGTTGTTTCAAAAATTGTACTTGTTGGGGTGTTAGTTGTTGTCTTTGCAGTTGTTTCTGCTGTTGTTGGTGTTGTTGTAGATGTCAATGTTGTAGCAGTGGTCATATCAGAAGTTGTACTTGCTGGGTTGATAGTAGTTGTCTCTCCAGTTGTTTCTGTTGCTGCAGTCCTTGTATTAGCTTGTGTTGTGTATAAAGTTGTGGTGTCAGATTCTGTTGTTGGTGTTGTAGTGGATGCTTCAGATTTAGCAGTGTTTATTTCTTCCGTTGTAGTTGTTTCTGGAATTCTATTTGTTGGGTTGTTATTGATTGTCTGTGCAGTTGTTTCTGCTGCTGTGGGTGGTGTTGTAGATGTCAAGCTTTTAGCAGTGGTCATTTCTAAAATTGTACTTGGGTTAACAGTAATTGTCACTGCAGTTGTTTCTGTTGTTGGTTTTGTAGTGGATGCTTCATTTGCAGCAGTTGTTTTCACTGAACTCTGAATTGCACTTGCTGGGGAGATAGTAGTTGTCTCTCCAGTTGTTTCTGCTGCTGTTGGTGCTGTGCTTGCATTAGCTTGTGTTGTGTATAAAGTTGTGGTGTCAGAAACTGTTGTTGGTGTTTTAGTGGATGTTTCAGTTGTAGCAGTGGTTGTTTCTGGAATTGTACTTGTTGCTGTGCTAGTTGTTGTCAAGGTAGTTGTTTCTGCTGTTGTTGGGGGTGTTGTAGCTTGTGTTGTGTACAAAATTGAGGTTATTATTTCTGTCATTGGTGCTGAAGTGGATGGTACAGTTGTAGCAGCGGTTACTTTTTCCGTTGTAGTTGTTTCCGAAATTGCTCTTGGTGGGGTGTTATTTGTTGTCTGTGCAGTTGTTTCTGCTGTTGTTGGTATTGTTATAGATGTAAAGGTTGTCACTACAGTTGTTTCTGTTGTTGATGTTGTAGAGGATGGTACAGTTGTAGCAGTGGTTATTTCTTCCATTGTAGTTGTTTCTGAAATTCTATTTGTTGGGTTGTTATTAATTGTCTGTGCAGTTGTTTCTGCTGTTGTGGGTGGTGTTGTAGATGTCAAGCTTTTAGCAGTGGTCATTTCTAAAATTGTACTTGGGTTAACAGTAATTGTCACTGCAGTTGTTTCTGTTGTTGGTTTTGTAGTGGATGCTTCATTTGCAGCAGTTGTCTCTGAAATTGTACTTGTGGTGCTAATTGTCAATGTGGTTGTTTCTGCTGTTGTTGGTTGTGTTGTGTACAAAGTTGTGGTTTCAATTTCTGTGGTTGGTGTTGTAGTGGATGATACAGCTGTAGCAGTGGTTATTTCTTCCGTTGTTGTTTCAGAAATTGTACTTGTTGGGGTGTTAGTTGTTGTCTTTGCAGTTGTTTCTGCTGTTGTTGGTGTTGTTGTAGATGTCAATGTTGTAGCAGTGGTCATTTCAGAAATTGTACTTGGGTTTACAGTAGTTGTCACTGCAGTTGTTTCTGTTGTTGGTTTTGTAGTGGATGCTTCATTTGCAGCAGTTGTCTCTGAAATTGTACTTGTGGTGCTAATTGTCAATGTGGTTGTTTCTGCTGTTGTTGGTTGTGTTGTGTACAAAGTTGTGGTTTCAATTTCTGTGGTTGGTGTTGTAGTGGATGATAGAGCTGTAGCAGTGGTTATTTCTTCAGTTGTTGTTTCAAAAATTGTACTTGTTGGGGTGTTAGTTGTTGTCTTTGCAGTTGTTTCTGCTGTTGTTGGTGTTGTTGTAGATGTCAATGTTGTAGCAGTGGTCATTTCAGAAGTTGTACTTGCTGGGTTGATAGTAGTTGTCTCTCCAGTTGTTTCTGTTGCTGCAGTCCTTGTATTAGCTTGTGTTGTGTATAAAGTTGTGGTGTCAGATTCTGTTGTTGGTGTTTTAGTGGATGCTTCACTTGTAGTAGTGGTTATTTCTTCCGTTGTAGTTGTTTCTGGAATTCTATTTGTTGGGTTGTTATTAATTGTCTGTGCAGTTGTTTCTGCTGTTGTGGGTGGTGTTGTAGATGTCAAGCTTGTAGCAGTGGTCATTTCTAAAATCGTACTTGGGTTAACAGTAGTTGTTACTGCAGTTTTTTCTGTTGTTGGTTTTGTAGTGGATGCTTCATTTGCAGCAGTTGTTGTCTCTGAACTCTGAATTGTACTTGCTGGGGTGATAGTAATTGTCTCTCCAGTTGTTTCTGCTGTTGTTGGTGTTGTTGTAGATGTAAAGGTTGTCACTACAGTTGTTTCTGTTGTTGATTTTGTAGTGGATGCTTCATTTGCAGCAGTTGTCTCTGAAATTGTACTTGTGGTGCTAATTGTCAATGTGGTTGTTTCTGCTGTTGTTGGTTGTGTTGTGTACAAAGTTGTGGTTTCAATTTCTGTTGTTGGTGTTGTAGTGGATGATACAGCTGTATCAGTGGTTATTTCTTCCGTTGTTGTTTCAGAAATTGTACTTGTTGGGGTGTTATTGATTGTCTGTGCAGTTGTTTCTGCTGTTGTGGGTGGTGTTGTAGATGTCAAGCTTTTAGCAGTGGTCATTTCTAAAATTGTACTTGGGTTAACAGTAATTGTCACTGCAGTTGTTTCTGTTGTTGGTTTTGTAGTGGATGCTTCATTTGCAGCAGTTGTCTCTGAAATTGTACTTGTGGTGCTAATTGTCAATGTGGTTGTTTCTGCTGTTGTTGGTTGTGTTGTGTACAAAGTTGTGGTTTCAATTTCTGTGGTTGGTGTTGTAGTGGATGATACAGCTGTAGCAGTGGTTATTTCTTCCGTTGTTGTTTCAGAAATTGTACTTGTTGGGGTGTTAGTTGTTGTCTTTGCAGTTGTTTCTGCTGTTGTTGGTGTTGTTGTAGATGTCAATGTTGTAGCAGTGGTCATTTCAGAAGTTGTACTTGCTGGGTTGATAGTAGTTGTCTCTCCAGTTGTTTCTGTTGCTGCAGTCCTTGTATTAGCTTGTGTTGTGTATAAAGTTGTGGTGTCAGATTCTGTTGTTGGTGTTGTAGTGGATGCTTCAGTTTTAGCAGTGTTTATTTCTTCCGTTGTAGTTGTTTCTGGAATTCTATTTGTTGGGTTGTTATTGATTGTCTGTGCAGTTGTTTCTGCTGTTGTGGGTGGTGTTGTAGATGTCAAGCTTTTAGCAGTGGTCATTTCTAAAATTGTACTTGGGTTAACAGTAGTTGTTCCTGCAGTTGTTTCTGTTGTTGGTTTTGTAGTGGATGCTTCAGTTGCAGCAGTTGTTGTCTCTGAACTCTGAATTGTACTTGCTGGGGTGATAGTAATTTTCTCTCCAGTTGTTTCTGCTGTTGTTGGTGTTGTTGTAGATGTAAAGGTTGTCACTACAGTTGTTTCTGTTGTTGATGTTGTAGTGGATGGTACAATTGTAGCAGTAGTTATTTCTTCCATTGTAGTTGTTTCTGAAATTATATTTGTTGGGTTGTTATTAATTGTCTGTGCAGTTGTTTCTTCTGTTGTGGGTGGTGTTGTAGATGTTAAGGTTGTAGCAGTGGTCATTTCTAAAATCGTACTTGTGTTAACAGTAGTTGTTCCTGCAGTTGTTTCTGTTGTTGGTTTTGTAGTGGATGCTTCATTTGCAGCAGTTGTTGTCTCTGAACTCTGAATTGCACTTGCTGGGGAGATAGTAGTTGTCTCTCCAGTTGTTTCTGCTGCTGTTGGTGCTGTGCTTGCATTAGCTTGTGTTGTGTATAAAGTTGTGGTGTCAGATACTGTTGTTGGTGTTTTAGTGGATGTTTCAGTTGTAGCAGTGGTTGTTTCTGGAATTGTACTTGTTGCTGTGCTAGTTGTTGTCAAGGTAGTTGTTTCTGCTGTTGTTGGGGGTGTTGTAGCTTGTGTTGTGTACAAAATTGAGGTTATTATTTCTGTCGTTGGTGCTGAAGTGGATGGTACAGTTGTAGCAGCGGTTACTTTTTCCGTTGTAGTTGTTTCCGAAATTGCTCTTGGTGGGGTGTTATTTGTTGTCTGTGCAGTTGTTTCTGCTGTTGTTGGTATTGTTATAGATGTAAAGGTTGTCACTACAGTTGTTTCTGTTGTTGATGTTGTAGAGGATGGTACAGTTGTAGCAGTGGTTATTTCTTCCGTTGTAGTTGTTTCTGGAATTCTATTTGTTGGGTTGTTATTGATTGTCTGTGCAGTTGTTTCTGCTGTTGTGGGTGGTGTTGTAGATGTCCAGCTTTTAGCAGTGGTCATTTCTAAAATTGTACTTGGGTTTACAGTAGTTGTAACTGCAGTTGTTTCTGTTGTTGATTTTGTTGTGGATGCTTCATTTGCAGCAGTTGTCTCTGAAATTGTACTTGTGGTGCTAATTGTCAATGTGGTTGTTTCTGCTGTTGTTGGTTGTGTTGTGTACAAAGTTGTGGTTTCAATTTCTGTTGTTGGTGTTGTAGTGGATGATACAGCTGTATCAGTGGTTATTTCTTCCGTTGTTGTTTCAGAAATTGTACTTGTTGGGGTGTTATTGATTGTCTGTGCAGTTGTTTCTGCTGTTGTGGGTGGTGTTGTAGATGTCAAGCTTTTAGCAGTGGTCATTTCTAAAATTGTACTTGGGTTAACAGTAATTGTCACTGCAGTTGTTTCTGTTGTTGGTTTTGTAGTGGATGCTTCATTTGCAGCAGTTGTCTCTGAAATTGTACTTGTGGTGCTAATTGTCAATGTGGTTGTTTCTGCTGTTGTTGGTTGTGTTGTGTACAAAGTTGTGGTTTCAATTTCTGTGGTTGGTGTTGTAGTGGATGATACAGCTGTAGCAGTGGTTATTTCTTCCGTTGTTGTTTCAGAAATTGTACTTGTTGGGGTGTTAGTTGTTGTCTTTGCAGTTGTTTCTGCTGTTGTTGGTGTTGTTGTAGATGTCAATGTTGTAGCAGTGGTCATTTCAGAAGTTGTACTTGCTGGGTTGATAGTAGTTGTCTCTCCAGTTGTTTCTGTTGCTGCAGTCCTTGTATTAGCTTGTGTTGTGTATAAAGTTGTGGTGTCAGATTCTGTTGTTGGTGTTGTAGTGGATGCTTCAGTTTTAGCAGTGTTTATTTCTTCCGTTGTAGTTGTTTCTGGAATTCTATTTGTTGGGTTGTTATTGATTGTCTGTGCAGTTGTTTCTGCTGTTGTGGGTGGTGTTGTAGATGTCAAGCTTTTAGCAGTGGTCATTTCTAAAATTGTACTTGGGTTAACAGTAGTTGTTCCTGCAGTTGTTTCTGTTGTTGGTTTTGTAGTGGATGCTTCAGTTGCAGCAGTTGTTGTCTCTGAACTCTGAATTGTACTTGCTGGGGTGATAGTAATTTTCTCTCCAGTTGTTTCTGCTGTTGTTGGTGTTGTTGTAGATGTAAAGGTTGTCACTACAGTTGTTTCTGTTGTTGATGTTGTAGTGGATGGTACAATTGTAGCAGTAGTTATTTCTTCCATTGTAGTTGTTTCTGAAATTATATTTGTTGGGTTGTTATTAATTGTCTGTGCAGTTGTTTCTTCTGTTGTGGGTGGTGTTATAGATGTTAAGGTTGTAGCAGTGGTCATTTCTAAAATCGTACTTGGGTTAACAGCAGTTGTTCCTGCAGTTGGTTTTGTAGTGGATGCTTCATTTGCAGCAGTTGTTGTCTCTGAACTCTGAATTGCACTTGCTGGGGAGATAGTAGTTGTCTCTCCAGTTGTTTCTGCTGCTGTTGGTGCTGTGCTTGCATTAGCTTGTGTTGTGTATAAAGTTGTGGTGTCAGATACTGTTGCTGGTGTTTTAGTGGATGTTTCAGTTGTAGCAGTGGTTGTTTCTGGAATTGTACTTGTTGCTGTGCTAGTTGTTGTCAAGGTAGTTGTTTCTGCTGTTGTTGGGGGTGTTGTAGCTTGTGTTGTGTACAAAATTGAGGTTATTATTTCTGTCATTGGTGCTGAAGTGGATGGTACAGTTGTAGCAGCGGTTACTTTTTCCGTTGTAGTTGTTTCCGAAATTGCTCTTGGTGGGGTGTTATTTGTTGTCTGTGCAGTTGTTTCTGCTGTTGTTGGTATTGTTATAGATGTAAAGGTTGTCACTACAGTTGTTTCTGTTGTTGATGTTGTAGAGGATGGTACAGTTGTAGCAGTGGTTATTTCTTCCATTGTAGTTGTTTCTGAAATTCTATTTGTTGGGTTGTTATTAATTGTCTGTGCAGTTGTTTCTGCTGTTGTGGGTGGTGTTGTAGATGTTAAGGTTGTAGCAGTGGTCATTTCAGAAATTGTACTTGGGTTTACAGTAGTTGTCACTGCAGTTTCTGTTGTTGGTTTTATAGTGGATGCTTCATTTGCAGCAGTTGTCTCTGAAATTGTACTTGTGGTGCTAGTTGTCAATGTGGTTGTTTCTGCTGTTGTTGGTTGTGTTGTGTACAAAGTTGTGGTATCAATTTCTGTGGTTGGTGTTGTAGTGGATGATACAGCTGTAGCAGTGGTTATTTCTTTCGTTGTTGTTTCAGAAATTGTACTTGTTGGGGTGTTAGTTGTTGTCTGTGCAGTTGTTTCTGCTGTTGTTGGTGTTGTTGTAGATGTCAATGTTGTAGCAGTGGTCATTTCAGAAGTTGTACTTGCTGGGTTGATAGTAGTTGTCTCTCCAGTTGTTTCTGTTGCTGCAGTCCTTGTATTAGCTTGTGTTGTGTATAAAGTTGTGGTGTCAGATACTGTTGTTGGTGTTGTAGTGGATGCTTCAGTTTTAGCAGTGGTTATTTCTTCCATTGTAGTTGTTTCAGGAATTCTATTTGTTGGGTTGTTATTGATTGTCTGTGCAGTTGTTTCTGCTGTTGTGGGTGGTGTTGTAGATGTCAAGCTTTTAGCAGTGGTCATTTCTAAAATTGTACTTGGGTTAACAGTAATTGTCACTGCAGTTGTTTCTGTTGTTGGTTTTGTAGTGGATGCTTCATTTGCAGCAGTTGTCTCTGAAATTGTACTTGTGGTGCTAATTGTCAATGTGGTTGTTTCTGCTGTTGTTGGTTGTGTTGTGTACAAAGTTGTGGTTTCAATTTCTGTGGTTGGTGTTGTAGTGGATGATACAGCTGTAGCAGTGGTTATTTCTTCCGTTGTTGTTTCAGAAATTGTACTTGTTGGGGTGTTAGTTGTTGTCTTTGCAGTTGTTTCTGCTGTTGTTGGTGTTGTTGTAGATGTCAATGTTGTAGCAGTGGTCATTTCAGAAGTTGTACTTGCTGGGTTGATAGTAGTTGTCTCTCCAGTTGTTTCTGTTGCTGCAGTCCTTGTATTAGCTTGTGTTGTGTATAAAGTTGTGGTGTCAGATTCTGTTGTTGGTGTTGTAGTGGATGCTTCAGTTTTAGCAGTGTTTATTTCTTCCGTTGTAGTTGTTTCTGGAATTCTATTTGTTGGGTTGTTATTGATTGTCTGTGCAGTTGTTTCTGCTGTTGTGGGTGGTGTTGTAGATGTCAAGCTTTTAGCAGTGGTCATTTCTAAAATTGTACTTGGGTTAACAGTAGTTGTTCCTGCAGTTGTTTCTGTTGTTGGTTTTGTAGTGGATGCTTCAGTTGCAGCAGTTGTTGTCTCTGAACTCTGAATTGTACTTGCTGGGGTGATAGTAATTTTCTCTCCAGTTGTTTCTGCTGTTGTTGGTGTTGTTGTAGATGTAAAGGTTGTCACTACAGTTGTTTCTGTTGTTGATGTTGTAGTGGATGGTACAATTGTAGCAGTAGTTATTTCTTCCATTGTAGTTGTTTCTGAAATTATATTTGTTGGGTTGTTATTAATTGTCTGTGCAGTTGTTTCTTCTGTTGTGGGTGGTGTTGTAGATGTTAAGGTTGTAGCAGTGGTCATTTCTAAAATCGTACTTGGGTTAACAGTAGTTGTTCCTGCAGTTGTTTCTGTTGTTGGTTTTGTAGTGGATGCTTCATTTGCAGCAGTTGTTGTCTCTGAACTCTGAATTGCACTTGCTGGGGAGATAGTAGTTGTCTCTCCAGTTGTTTCTGCTGCTGTTGGTGCTGTGCTTGCATTAGCTTGTGTTGTGTATAAAGTTGTGGTGTCAGATACTGTTGTTGGTGTTTTAGTGGATGTTTCAGTTGTAGCAGTGGTTGTTTCTGGAATTGTACTTGTTTCTGTGCTAGTTGTTGTCAAGGTAGTTGTTTCTGCTGTTGTTGGGGGTGTTGTAGCTTGTGTTGTGTACAAAATTGAGGTTATTATTTCTGTCGTTGGTGCTGAAGTGGATGGTACAGTTGTAGCAGCGGTTACTTTTTCCGTTGTAGTTGTTTCCGAAATTGCTCTTGGTGGGGTGTTATTTGTTGTCTGTGCAGTTGTTTCTGCTGTTGTTGGTATTGTTATAGATGTAAAGGTTGTCACTACAGTTGTTTCTGTTGTTGATGTTGTAGAGGATGGTACAGTTGTAGCAGTGGTTATTTCTTCCATTGTAATTGTTTCTGAAATTCTATTTGTTGGGTTGTTATTAATTGTCTGTGCAATTGTTTCTGCTGTTGTGGGTGGTGTTGTAGATGTCAAGCTTTTAGCCGTGGTCATTTCTAAAATTGTACTTGGGTTAACAGTAATTGTCACTGCAGTTGTTTCTGTTGTTGGTTTTGTAGTGGATGCTTCATTTGCAGCAGTTGTCTCTGAAATTGTACTTGTGGTGCTAATTGTCAATGTGGTTGTTTCTGCTGTTGTTGGTTGTGTTGTGTACAAAGTTTTGGTTTCAATTTCTGTGGTTGGTGTTGTAGTGGATGATAGAGCTGTAGCAGTGGTTATTTCTTCCGTTGTTGTTTCAAAAATTGTACTTGTTGGGGTGTTAGTTGTTGTCTTTGCAGTTGTTTCTGCTGTTGTTGGTGTTGTTGTAGATGTCAATGTTGTAGCAGTGGTCATTTCAGAAGTTGTACTTGCTGGGTTGATAGTAGTTGTCTCTCCAGTTGTTTCTGTTGCTGCAGTCCTTGTATTAGCTTGTGTTGTGTATAAAGTTGTGGTGTCAGATTCTGTTGTTGGTGTTGTAGTGGATGCTTCAGATTTAGCAGTGTTTATTTCTTCCGTTGTAGTTGTTTCTGGAATTCTATTTGTTGGGTTGTTATTGATTGTCTGTGCGGTTGTTTCTGCTGTTGTGGGTGGTGTTGTAGATGTCAAGCTTTTAGCAGTGGTCATTTCTAAAATTGTACTTGGGTTAACAGCAGTTGTTCCTGCAGTTGTTTCTGTTGTTGGTTTTGTAGTGGATGCTTCATTTGCAGCAGTTGTTGTCTCTGAACTCTGAATTGCACTTGCTGGGGAGATAGTAGTTGTCTCTCCAGTTGTTTCTGCTGCTGTTGGTGCTGTGCTTGCATTAGCTTGTGTTGTGTATAAAGTTGTGTTGTCAGATACTGTTGTTGGTGTTTTAGTGGATGTTTCAGTTGTAGCAGTGGTTGTTTCTGGAATTGTACTTGTTGCTGTGCTAGTTGTTGTCAAGGTAGTTGTTTCTGCTGTTGTTGGGGGTGTTGTAGCTTGTGTTGTGTACAAAATTGAGGTTATTATTTCTGTCGTTGGTGCTGAAGTGGATGGTACAGTTGTAGCAGCGGTTACTTTTTCCGTTGTAGTTGTTTCCGAAATTGCTCTTGGTGGGGTGTTATTTGTTGTCTGTGCAGTTGTTTCTGCTCTTGTTGGTATTGTTATAGATGTAAAGGTTGTCACTACAGTTGTTTCTGTTGTTGATGTTGTAGAGGATGGTACAGTTGTAGCAGTGGTTATTTCTTCCATTGTAGTTGTTTCTGAAATTCTATTTGTTGGGTTGTTATTAATTGTCTGTGCAGTTGTTTCTGCTGTTGTGGGTGGTGTTGTAGATGTTAAGGTTGTAGCAGTGGTCATTTCAGAAATTGTACTTGGGTTTACAGTAGTTGTCACTGCAGTTGTTTCTGTTGTTGGTTTTATAGTGGATGCTTCATTTGCAGCAGTTGTCTCTGAAATTGTACTTGTGGTGCTAATTGTCAATGTGGTTGTTTCTGCTGTTGTTGGTTGTGTTGTGTACAAAGTTGTGGTTTCAATTTCTGTGGTTGGTGTTGTAGTGGATGATACAGCTGTAGCAGTGGTTATTTCTTCCGTTGTTGTTTCAGAAATTGTACTTGTTGGGGTGTTAGTTGTTGTCTGTGCAGTTGTTTCTGCTGTTGTTGGTGTTGTTGTAGATGTCAATGTTGTAGCAGTTATCATTTCAGAAGTTGTACTTGCTGGGTTGATAGTAGTTGTCTCTCCAGTTGTTTCTGTTGCTGCAGTACTTGTATTAGCTTGTGTTGTGTATAAAGTTGTGGTGTCAGATACTGTTGTTGGTGTTGTAGTGGATGCTTCAGTTTTAGCAGTGGTTATTTCTTCCATTGTAGTTGTTTCAGGAATTCTATTTGTTGGGTTGTTATTGATTGTCTGTGCAGTTGTTTCTGCTGTTCTGGGTGGTGTTGTAGATGTCAAGCTTTTAGCAGTGGTCATTTCTAAAATTGTACTTGGGTTAACAGTAATTGTCACTGCAGTTGTTTCTGTTGTTGGTTTTGTAGTGGATGCTTCATTTGCAGCAGTTGTCTCTGAAATTTTACTTGTGGTGCTAATTGTCAATGTGGTTGTTTCTGCTGTTGTTGGTTGTGTTGTGTACAAAGTTGTGGTTTCAATTTCTGTGGTTGGTGTTGTAGTGGATGATACAGCTGTAGCAGTGGTTATTTCTTCCGTTGTTGTTTCAGAAATTGTACTTGTTGGGGTGTTATTTGTTGTCTTTGCAGTTGTTTCTGCTGTTGTTGGTGTTGTTGTAGATGTCAATGTTGTAGCAGTGGTCATTTCAGAAGTTGTACTTGCTGAGTTGATAGTAGTTGTCTCTCCAGTTGTTTCTGTTGCTGCAGTCCTTGTATTAGCTTGTGTTGTGTATAAAGTTGTGGTGTCAGATACTGTTGTTGGTGTTGTAGTGGATGCTTCAGTTTTAGCAGTGGTTATTTCTTCCATTGTAGTTGTTGCAGGAATTCTATTTGTTGGGTTGTTATTGATTGTCTGTGCAGTTGTTTCTGCTGGTGTGGGTGGTGTTGTAGATGTCAATGTTGTAGCAGTGGTCATTTCAGAAGTTGTACTTGCTGGGGTGATAGTAGTTGTCTCTCCAGTTGTTTCTGCTGCTGTTGGTGCTGTGCTTGTATTAGCTTGTGTTTTGTATAAAGTTGTGGTGTCAGATACTGTTGTTGGTGTTTTAGTGGATGCTTCACTTGTAGCAGTGGTTATTTCTTCCGTTGTAGTTGTTTCTGGAATTCTATTTGTTGGGTTGTTATTAATTGTCTGTGCAGTTGTTTCTGCTGTTGTGGGTGGTGTTGTAGATGTCAAGCTTGTAGCAGTGGTCATTTCTAAAATTGTACTTGGGTTAACAGTAGTTGTTACTGCAGTTGTTTCTGTTGTTGGTTTTGTAGTGGATGCTTCATTTGCAGCAGTTGTTGTCTCTGAACTCTGAATTGTACTTGCTGGGGTGATAGTAATTGTCTCTCCAGTTGTTTCTGCTGTTGTTGGTGTTGTTGTAGATGTAAAGGTTGTCACTACAGTTGTTTCTGTTGTTGATGTTGTAGTGGATGGTACAATTGTAGCAGTGGTTATTTCTTCCATTGTAGTTGTTTCTGAAATTCTATTTGTTGGGTTGTTATTAATTGTCTGTGCAGTTGTTTCTGCTGTTGTGGGTGGTGTTGTAGATGTCAAGCTTGTAGCAGTGGTCATTTCTAAAATTGTACTTGGGTTAACAGTAATTGTCACTGCAGTTGTTTCTGTTGTTGGTTTTGTAGTGGATGCTTCATTTGCAGCAGTTGTCTCTGAAATTGTACTTGTGGTGCTAATTGTCAATGTGGTTGTTTCTGCTGTTGTTGGTTGTGTTGTGTACAAAGTTGTGGTTTCAATTTCTGTGGTTGGTGTTGTAGTGGATGATACAGCTGTAGCAGTGGTTATTTCTTCCGTTGTTGTTTCAGAAATTGTACTTGTTGGGGTGTTAGTTGTTGTCTTTGCAGTTGTTTCTGCTGTTGTTGGTGTTGTTGTAGATGTCAATGTTGTAGCAGTGGTCATTTCAGAAGTTGTACTTGCTGGGTTGATAGTAGTTGTCTCTCCAGGTGTTACTGTTGCTGCAGTCCTTGTATTAGCTTGTGTTGTGTATAAAGTTGTGGTGTCAGATTCTGTTGTTGGTGTTGTAGTGGATTCTTCAGTTTTAGCAGTGTTTATTTCTTCAGTTGTAGTTGTTTCTGGAATTCTATTTGTTGGGTTGTTATTGATTGTCTGTGCAGTTGTTTCTGCTGTTGTGGGTGGTGTTGTAGATGTCAAGCTTTTAGCAGTGGTCATTTCTAAAATTGTACTTGGGTTAACAGTAGTTGTTCCTACAGTTGTTTCTGTTGTTGGTTTTGTAGTGGATGCTTCAGTTGCAGCAGTTGTTGTCTCTGAACTCTGAATTGTACTTGCTGGGGTGATAGTAATTGTCTCTCCAGTTGTTTCTGCTGTTGTTGGTGTTGTTGTAGATGTAAAGGTTGTCACTACAGTTGTTTCTGTTGTTGATGTTGTAGTGGATGGTACAATTGTAGCAGTAGTTATTTCTTCCATTGTAGTTGTTTCTGAAATTATATTTGTTGGGTTGTTATTAATTGTCTGTGCAGTTGTTTCTTCTGTTGTGGGTGGTGTTATAGATGTTAAGGTTGTAGCAGTGGTCATTTCTAAAATCGTACTTGGGTTAACAGCAGTTGTTCCTGCAGTTGTTTCTGTTGTTGGTTTTGTAGTGGATGCTTCATTTGCAGCAGTTGTTGTCTCTGAACTCTGAATTGCACTTGCTGGGGAGATAGTAGTTGTCTCTCCAGTTGTTTCTGCTGCTGTTGGTGCTGTGCTTGCATTAGCTTGTGTTGTGTATAAAGTTGTGGTGTCAGATACTGTTGTTGGTGTTTTAGTGGATGTTTCAGTTGTAGCAGTGGTTGTTTCTGGAATTGTACTTGTTGCTGTGCTAGTTGTTGTCAAGGTAGTTGTTTCTGCTGTTGTTGGGGGTGTTGTAGCTTGTGTTGTGTACAAAATTGAGGTTATTATTTCTGTCATTGGTGCTGAAGTGGATGGTACAGTTGTAGCAGCGGTTACTTTTTCCGTTGTAGTTGTTTCCGAAATTGCTCTTGGTGGGGTGTTATTTGTTGTCTGTGCAGTTGTTTCTGCTGTTGTTGGTATTGTTATAGATGTAAAGGTTGTCACTACAGTTGTTTCTGTTGTTGATGTTGTAGAGGATGGTACAGTTGTAGCAGTGGTTATTTCTTCCATTGTAGTTGTTTCTGAAATTCTATTTGTTGGGTTGTTATTAATTGTCTGTGCAGTTGTTTCTGCTGTTGTGGGTGGTGTTGTAGATGTTAAGGTTGTAGCAGTGGTCATTTCAGAAATTGTACTTGGGTTAACAGTAATTGTCACTGCAGTTGTTTCTGTTGTTGGTTTTGTAGTGGATGCTTCATTTGCAGCAGTTGTCTCTGAAATTGTACTTGTGGTGCTAATTGTCAATGTGGTTGTTTCTGCTGTTGTTGGTTGTGTTGTGTACAAAGTTGTGGTTTCAATTTCTGTGGTTGGTGTTGTAGTGGATGATACAGCTGTAGCAGTGGTTATTTCTTCCGTTGTTGTTTCAGAAATTGTACTTGTTGGGGTGTTAGTTGTTGTCTTTGCAGTTGTTTCTGCTGTTGTTGGTGTTGTTGTAGATGTCAATGTTGTAGCAGTGGTCATGTCAGAAGTTGTACTTGCTGGGTTGATAGTTGTCTCTCCAGTTGTTTCTGTTGCTGCAATCCTTGTATTAGCTTGTGTTGTGTATAAAGTTGTGGTGTCAGATTCTGTTGTTGGTGTTGTAGTGGATGCTTCAGTTTTAGCAGTGGTTATTTCTTCCGTTGTAGTTGTTTCTGGAATTCTATTTGTTGGGTTGTTATTGATTGTCTGTGCAGTTGTTTCTGCTGTTGTGGGTGGTGTTGTAGATGTCCAGCTTTTAGCAGTGGTCATTTCTAAAATTGTACTTGGGTTAACAGTAATTGTCACTGCAGTTGTTTCTGTTGTTGGTTTTGTAGTGGATGCTTCAGTTGCAGCAGTTGTTGTCTCTGAACTCTGAATTGTACTTGCTGGGGTGATAGTAATTGTCTCTCCAGTTGTTTCTGCTGTTGTTGGTGTTGTTGTAGATGTAAAGGTTGTCACTAAAGTTGTTTCTGTTGTTGATGTTGTAGTGGATGGTACAGCTGTATCAGTTGTTTTTTCTTCTTTGGTAGTTGTTTCTGTAATTGTACTTGTTGGGGTGTTATTGATTGTCTGTGCAGTTGTTTCTGCTGTTGTGGGTGGTGTTGTAGATGTCAAGCTTTTAGCAGTGGTCATTTCTAAAATTGTACTTGGGTTAACAGTAATTGTCACTGCAGTTGTTTCTGTTGTTGGTTTTGTAGTGGATGCTTCATTTGCAGCAGTTGTCTCTGAAATTGTACTTGTGGTGCTAATTGTCAATGTGGTTGTTTCTGCTGTTGTTGGTTGTGTTGTGTACAAAGTTGTGGTTTCAATTTCTGTGGTTGGTGTTGTAGTGGATGATACAGCTGTAGCAGTGGTTATTTCTTCCGTTGTTGTTTCAGAAATTGTACTTGTTGGGGTGTTAGTTGTTGTCTTTGCAGTTGTTTCTGCTGTTGTTGGTGTTGTTGTAGATGTCAATGTTGTAGCAGTGGTCATTGTCTCTGAACTCTGAATTGCACTTGCTGGGGAGATAGTAGTTGTCTCTCCAGTTGTTTCTGCTGCTGTTGGTGCTGTGCTTGCATTAGCTTGTGTTGTGTATAAAGTTGTGGTGTCAGATACTGTTGTTGGTGTTTTAGTGGATGTTTCAGTTGTAGCAGTGGTTGTTTCTGGAATTGTACTTGTTGCTGTGCTAGTTGTTGTCAAGGTAGTTGTTTCTGCTGTTGTTGGGGGTGTTGTAGCTTGTGTTGTGTACAAAATTGAGGTTATTATTTCTGTCATTGGTGCTGAAGTGGATGGTACAGTTGTAGCAGCGGTTACTTTTTCCGTTGTAGTTGTTTCCGAAATTGCTCTTGGTGGGGTGTTATTTGTTGTCTGTGCAGTTGTTTCTGCTGTTGTTGGTATTGTTATAGATGTAAAGGTTGTCACTACAGTTGTTTCTGTTGTTGATGTTGTAGAGGATGGTACAGTTGTAGCAGTGGTTATTTCTTCCATTGTAGTTGTTTCTGAAATTCTATTTGTTGGGTTGTTATTAATTGTCTGTGCAGTTGTTTCTGCTGTTGTGGGTGGTGTTGTAGATGTTAAGGTTGTAGCAGTGGTCATTTCAGAAATTGTACTTGGGTTAACAGTAATTGTCACTGCAGTTGTTTCTGTTGTTGGTTTTGTAGTGGATGCTTCATTTGCAGCAGTTGTCTCTGAAATTGTACTTGTGGTGCTAATTGTCAATGTGGTTGTTTCTGCTGTTGTTGGTTGTGTTGTGTACAAAGTTGTGGTTTCAATTTCTGTGGTTGGTGTTGTAGTGGATGATACAGCTGTAGCAGTGGTTATTTCTTCCGTTGTTGTTTCAGAAATTGTACTTGTTGGGATGTTAGTTGTTGTCTTTGCAGTTGTTTCTGCTGTTGTTGGTGTTGTTGTAGATGTCAATGTTGTAGCAGTGGTCATTTCAGAAGTTGTACTTGCTGGGTTGATAGTAGTTGTCTCTCCAGTTGTTTCTGTTGCTGCAGTCCTTGTATTAGCTTGTGTTGTGTATAAAGTTGTGGTGTCAGATTCTGTTGTTGGTGTTTTAGTGGATGCTTCAGTTTTAGCAGTGGTTATTTCTTCCGTTGTAGTTGTTTCTGGAATTCTATTTGTTGGGTTGTTATTGATTGTCTGTGCAGTTGTTTCTGCTGTTGTGGGTGGTGTTGTAGATGTCAAGCTTTTAGCCGTGGTCATTTCTAAAATTGTACTTGGGTTAACAGTAATTGTCACTGCAGTTGTTTCTGTTGTTGGTTTTGTAGTGGATGCTTCATTTGCAGCAGTTGTTGTCTCTGAACTCTGAATTGCACTTGCTGGGGAGATAGTAGTTGTCTCTCCAGTTGTTTCTGCTGCTGTTGGTGCTGTGCTTGCATTAGCTTGTGTTGTGTATAAAGTTGTGGTGTCAGATACTGTTGCTGGTGTTTTAGTGGATGTTTCAGTTGTAGCAGTGGTTGTTTCTGGAATTGTACTTGTTGCTGTGCTAGTTGTTGTCAAGGTAGTTGTTTCTGCTGTTGTTGGGGGTGTTGTAGCTTGTGTTGTGTACAAAATTGAGGTTATTATTTCTGTCATTGGTGCTGAAGTGGATGGTACAGTTGTAGCAGCGGTTACTTTTTCCGTTGTAGTTGTTTCCGAAATTGCTCTTGGTGGGGTGTTATTTGTTGTCTGTGCAGTTGTTTCTGCTGTTGTTGGTATTGTTATAGATGTAAAGGTTGTCACTACAGTTGTTTCTGTTGTTGATGTTGTAGAGGATGGTACAGTTGTAGCAGTGGTTATTTCTTCCATTGTAGTTGTTTCTGAAATTCTATTTGTTGGGTTGTTATTAATTGTCTGTGCAGTTGTTTCTGCTGTTGTGGGTGGTGTTGTAGATGTTAAGGTTGTAGCAGTGGTCATTTCAGAAATTGTACTTGGGTTTACAGTAGTTGTCACTGCAGTTGTTTCTGTTGTTGGTTTTATAGTGGATGCTTCATTTGCAGCAGTTGTCTCTGAAATTGTACTTGTGGTGCTAGTTGTCAATGTGGTTGTTTCTGCTGTTGTTGGTTGTGTTGTGTACAAAGTTGTGGTATCAATTTCTGTGGTTGGTGTTGTAGTGGATGATACAGCTGTAGCAGTGGTTATTTCTTCCGTTGTTGTTTCAGAAATTGTACTTGTTGGGGTGTTAGTTGTTGTCTGTGCAGTTGTTTCTGCTGTTGTTGGTGTTGTTGTAGATGTCAATGTTGTAGCAGTGGTCATTTCAGAAGTTGTACTTGCTGGGTTGATAGTAGTTGTCTCTCCAGTTGTTTCTGTTGCTGCAGTCCTTGTATTAGCTTGTGTTGTGTATAAAGTTGTGGTGTCAGATACTGTTGTTGGTGTTGTAGTGGATGCTTCAGTTTTAGCAGTGTTTATTTCTTCCGTTGTAGTTGTTTCTGGAATTCTATTTGTTGGGTTGTTATTGATTGTCTGTGCAGTTGTTTCTGCTGTTGTGGGTGGTGTTGTAGATGTCAAGCTTTTAGCAGTGGTCATTTCTAAAATCATACTTGGGTTAACAGTAGTTGTTACTGCAGTTGTTTCTGTTGTTGGTTTTGTAGTGGATGCTTCATTTGCAGCAGTTGTTGTCACTGAACTCTGAATTGCACTTGCTGGGGAGATAGTAGTTGTCTCTCCAGTTGTTTCTGCTGCTGTTGGTGCTTTGCTTGCATTAGCTTGTGTTGTGTATAAAGTTGTGTTGTCAGATACTGTTGTTGGTGTTTTAGTGGATGTTTCAGTTGTAGCAGTGGTTGTTTCTGGAATTGTACTTGTTGCTGTGCTAGTTGTTGTCAAGGTAGTTGTTTCTGCTGTTGTTGGGGGTGTTGTAGCTTGTGTTGTGTACAAAATTGAGGTTATTATTTCTGTCGTTGGTGCTGAAGTGGATGGTACAGTTGTAGCAGCGGTTACTTTTTCCGTTGTAGTTGTTTCCGAAATTGCTCTTGGTGGGGTGTTATTTGTTGTCTGTGCAGTTGTTTCTGCTCTTGTTGGTATTGTTATAGATGTAAAGGTTGTCACTACAGTTGTTTCTGTTGTTGATGTTGTAGAGGATGGTACAGTTCTAGCAGTGGTTATTTCTTCCATTGTAGTTGTTTCTGAAATTCTATTTGTTGGGTTGTTATTAATTGTCTGTGCAGTTGTTTCTGCTGTTGTGGGTGGTGTTGTAGATGTTAAGGTTGTAGCAGTGGTCATTTCAGAAATTGTACTTGGGTTTACAGTAGTTGTCACTGCAGTTGTTTCTGTTGTTGGTTTTATAGTGGATGCTTCATTTGCAGCAGTTGTCTCTGAAATTGTACTTGTGGTGCTAATTGTCAATGTGGTTGTTTCTGCTGTTGTTGGTTGTGTTGTGTACAAAGTTGTGGTTTCAATTTCTGTGGTTGGTGTTGTAGTGGATGATACAGCTGTAGCAGTGGTTATTTCTTCCGTTGTTGTTTCAGAAATTGTACTTGTTGGGGTGTTAGTTGTTGTCTGTGCAGTTGTTTCTGCTGTTGTTGGTGTTGTTGTAGATGTCAATGTTGTAGCAGTTATCATTTCAGAAGTTGTACTTGCTGGGTTGATAGTAGTTGTCTCTCCAGTTGTTTCTGTTGCTGCAGTACTTGTATTAGCTTGTGTTGTGTATAAAGTTGTGGTGTCAGATACTGTTGTTGGTGTTGTAGTGGATGCTTCAGTTTTAGCAGTGGTTATTTCTTCCATTGTAGTTGTTTCAGGAATTCTATTTGTTGGGTTGTTATTGATTGTCTGTGCAGTTGTTTCTGCTGTTCTGGGTGGTGTTGTAGATGTCAAGCTTTTAGCAGTGGTCATTTCTAAAATTGTACTTGGGTTAACAGTAATTGTCACTGCAGTTGTTTCTGTTGTTGGTTTTGTAGTGGATGCTTCATTTGCAGCAGTTGTCTCTGAAATTTTACTTGTGGTGCTAATTGTCAATGTGGTTGTTTCTGCTGTTGTTGGTTGTGTTGTGTACAAAGTTGTGGTTTCAATTTCTGTGGTTGGTGTTGTAGTGGATGATACAGCTGTAGCAGTGGTTATTTCTTCCGTTGTTGTTTCAGAAATTGTACTTGTTGGGGTGTTATTTGTTGTCTTTGCAGTTGTTTCTGCTGTTGTTGGTGTTGTTGTAGATGTCAATGTTGTAGCAGTGGTCATTTCAGAAGTTGTACTTGCTGAGTTGATAGTAGTTGTCTCTCCAGTTGTTTCTGTTGCTGCAGTCCTTGTATTAGCTTGTGTTGTGTATAAAGTTGTGGTGTCAGATACTGTTGTTGGTGTTGTAGTGGATGCTTCAGTTTTAGCAGTGGTTATTTCTTCCATTGTAGTTGTTGCAGGAATTCTATTTGTTGGGTTGTTATTGATTGTCTGTGCAGTTGTTTCTGCTGGTGTGGGTGGTGTTGTAGATGTCAATGTTGTAGCAGTGGTCATTTCAGAAGTTGTACTTGCTGGGGTGATAGTAGTTGTCTCTCCAGTTGTTTCTGCTGCTGTTGGTGCTGTGCTTGTATTAGCTTGTGTTTTGTATAAAGTTGTGGTGTCAGATACTGTTGTTGGTGTTTTAGTGGATGCTTCACTTGTAGCAGTGGTTATTTCTTCCGTTGTAGTTGTTTCTGGAATTCTATTTGTTGGGTTGTTATTAATTGTCTGTGCAGTTGTTTCTGCTGTTGTGGGTGGTGTTGTAGATGTCAAGCTTGTAGCAGTGGTCATTTCTAAAATTGTACTTGGGTTAACAGTAGTTGTTACTGCAGTTGTTTCTGTTGTTGGTTTTGTAGTGGATGCTTCATTTGCAGCAGTTGTTGTCTCTGAACTCTGAATTGTACTTGCTGGGGTGATAGTAATTGTCTCTCCAGTTGTTTCTGCTGTTGTTGGTGTTGTTGTAGATGTAAAGGTTGTCACTACAGTTGTTTCTGTTGTTGATGTTGTAGTGGATGGTACAATTGTAGCAGTGGTTATTTCTTCCATTGTAGTTGTTTCTGAAATTCTATTTGTTGGGTTGTTATTAATTGTCTGTGCAGTTGTTTCTGCTGTTGTGGGTGGTGTTGTAGATGTCAAGCTTGTAGCAGTGGTCATTTCTAAAATTGTACTTGGGTTAACAGTAATTGTCACTGCAGTTGTTTCTGTTGTTGGTTTTGTAGTGGATGCTTCATTTGCAGCAGTTGTCTCTGAAATTGTACTTGTGGTGCTAATTGTCAATGTGGTTGTTTCTGCTGTTGTTGGTTGAGTTGTGTACAAAGTTGTGGTTTCAATTTCTGTGGTTGGTGTTGTAGTGGATGATACAGCTGTAGCAGTGGTTATTTCTTCCGTTGTTGTTTCAGAAATTGTACTTGTTGGGGTGTTAGTTGTTGTCTGTGCAGTTGTTTCTGCTGTTGTTGGTGTTGTTGTAGATGTCAATGTTGTAGCAGTGGTCATTTCAGAAGTTGTACTTGCTGGGTTGATAGTAGTTGTCTCTCCAGTTGTTTCTGTTGCTGCAGTCCTTGTATTAGCTTGTGTTGTGTATAAAGTTGTGGTGTCAGATTCTGTTGTTGGTGTTGTAGTGGATGCTTCAGTTTTAGCAGTGGTTATTTCTTCTGTTGTAGTTGTTTCTGGAATTCTATTTGTTGGGTTGTTATTGATTGTCTGTGCAGTTGTTTCTGCTGTTGTGGGTGGTGTTGTAGATGTCAAGCTTTTAGCAGTGGTCATTTCTAAAATTGTACTTGGGTTAACAGTAATTGTCACTGCAGTTGTTTCTGTTGTTGGTTTTGTAGTGGATGCTTCATTTGCAGCAGTTGTTGTCTCTGAACTCTGAATTGTACTTGCTGGGGTGATAGTAATTGTCTCTCCAGTTGTTTCTGCTGTTGTTGGTGTTGTTGTAGATGTAAAGGTTGTCACTACAGTTGTTTCTGTTGTTGATGTTGTAGTGGATGGTACAATTGTAGCAGTAGTTATTTCTTCCATTGTAGTTGTTTCTGAAATTATATTTGTTGGGTTGTTATTAATTGTCTGTGCAGTTGTTTCTTCTGTTGTGGGTGGTGTTGTAGATGTTAAGTTTGTAGCAGTGGTCATTTCTAAAATCGTACTTGGGTTAACAGTAGTTGTTACTGCAGTTGTTTCTGTTGTTGGTTTTGTAGTGCATGCTTCAGTTGCAGCAGTTGTTGTCTCTGAACTCTGAAATGCACTTGCTGGGGAGATAGTAGTTGACTCTCCAGTTGTTTCTGCTGCTGTTGGTGCTGTGCTTGCATTAGCTTGTGTTGTGTATAAAGTTGTGGTGTCAGATACTGTTGTTGGTGTTTTAGTGGATGTTTCAGTTGTAGCAGTGGTTGTCTCTGGAATTGTACTTGTTGCAGTGCTAGTTGTTGTCAAGGTAGTTGTTTCTGCTGTTGTTGGGGGTGTTGTAGCTTGTGTTGTGTACAAAATTGAGGTTATTATTTCTGTCATTGGTGCTGAAGTGGATGGTACAGTTGTAGCAGTGGTTACTTTTTCCGTTGTAGTTGTTTCCGAAATTGCTCTTGGTGGGGTGTTATTTGTTGTCTGTGCAGTTGTTTCTGCTGTTGTTGGTGTTGTTATAGATGTAAAGGTTGTCAGTACAGTTGTTTCTGTTGTTGATGTTGTAGTGGATGGTACAGTTGTAGCAGTGGTTATTTCTTCCATTGTAGTTGTTTCTGAAATTCTATTTGTTGGGTTGTTATTAATTGTCTGTGCAGTTGTTTCTGCTGTTGTGGGTGGTGTTGTAGATGTTAAGGTTGTAGCAGTGGTCATTTCAGAAATTGTACTTGGGTTTACAGTAGTTGTCACTGCAGTTGTTGGTTTTGTAGTGGATGCTTCATTTGCAGCAGTTGTCTCTGAAATTGTATTTGTGGTGCTAATTGTCAATGTGGTTGTTTCTGCTGTTGTTGGTTGTGTTGTGTACAAAGTTGTGGTTTCAATATCTGTGGTTGGTGTTGTAGTGGATGATACAGCTGTAGCAGTGGTTATTTCTTCCGTTGTTGTTTCAGAAATTGTACTTGTTGGGGTGTTAGTTGTTGTCTTTGCAGTTGTTTCTGCTGTTGTTGGTGTTGTTGTAGATGTCAATGTTGTAGCAGTGGTCATGTCAGAAGTTGTACTTGCTGGGTTGATAGTTGTCTCTCCAGTTGTTTCTGTTGCTGCAATCCTTGTATTAGCTTGTGTTGTGTATAAAGTTGTGGTGTCAGATTCTGTTGTTGGTGTTGTAGTGGATGCTTCAGTTTTAGCAGTGGTTATTTCTTCCGTTGTAGTTGTTTCTGGAATTCTATTTGTTGGGTTGTTATTGATTGTCTGTGCAGTTGTTTCTGCTGTTGTGGGTGGTGTTGTAGATGTCCAGCTTTTAGCAGTGGTCATTTCTAAAATTGTACTTGGGTTAACAGTAATTGTCACTGCAGTTGTTTCTGTTGTTGGTTTTGTAGTGGATGCTTCAGTTGCAGCAGTTGTTGTCTCTGAACTCTGAATTGTACTTGCTGGGGTGATAGTAATTGTCTCTCCAGTTGTTTCTGCTGTTGTTGGTGTTGTTGTAGATGTAAAGGTTGTCACTAAAGTTGTTTCTGTTGTTGATGTTGTAGTGGATGGTACAATTGTAGCAGTGGTTATTTCTTCCATTGTAGTTGTTTCTGAAATTATATTTGTTGGGTTGTTATTAATTGTCTGTGCAGTTGTTTCTTCTGTTGTGGGTGGTGTTGTAGATGTTAAGGTTGTAGCAGTGGTCATTTCAGAAATTGTACTTGGGTTTACAGTAGTTGTAACTGCAGTTGTTTCTGTTGTTGATTTTGTAGTGGATGCT
This sequence comes from Tachysurus vachellii, assembly GCF_030014155.1. Lineage (NCBI taxonomy): Eukaryota > Metazoa > Chordata > Actinopteri > Siluriformes > Bagridae > Tachysurus > Tachysurus vachellii. The sequence goes on from NC_083465.1 coordinate 31,910,159, forward strand.
TCATTTGCAGCAGTTGTCTCTGAAATTGTACTTGTGGTGCTAATTGTCAATGTGGTTGTTTCTGCTGTTGTTGGTTGTGTTGTGTACAAAGTTGTGGTTTCAATTTCTGTTATTGGTGTTGTAGTGGATGATACAGCTGTATCAGTGGTTATTTCTTCCGTTGTTGTTTCAGAAATTGTACTTGTTGGGGTGTTATTGATTGTCTGTGCAGTTGTTTCTGCTGTTGTGGGTGGTGTTGTAGATGTCAAGCTTTTAGCAGTGGTCATTTCTAAAATTGTACTTGGGCTAACAGTAATTGTCACTGCAGTTGTTTCTGTTGTTGGTTTTGTAGTGGATGCTTCAGTTGCAGCAGTTAATGTCTCTGAACTCTGAATTGTACTTGCTGGGGTGATAGTAATTGTCTCTCCAGTTGTTTCTGCTGCTGTTGCTGCTGTGCTTGTATTAGCTTGTGTTGTGTATAAAGTTGTGGTGTCAGATACTGTTGTTGGTGTTTTAGTGGATGTTTCAGTTGTAGCAGTGGTTGTCTCTGGAATTGTACTTGTTGCAGTGCTAGTTGTTGTCAAGGTAGTTGTTTCTGCTGTTGTTGGGGGTGTTGTAGCTTGTGTTGTGTACAAAATTGAGGTTATTATTTCTGTCATTGGTGCTGAAGTGGATGGTACAGTTGTAGCAGTGGTTACTTTTTCCGTTGTAGTTGTTTCCGAAATTGCTCTTGGTGGGGTGTTATTTGTTGTCTGTGCAGTTGTTTCTGCTGTTGTTGGTGTTGTTATAGATGTAAAGGTTGTCAGTACAGTTGTTTCTGTTGTTGATGTTGTAGTGGATGGTACAGTTGTAGCAGTGGTTATTTCTTCCATTGTAGTTGTTTCTGAAATTCTATTTGTTGGGTTGTTATTAATTGTCAGTGCAGTTGTTTCTGCTGTTGTGGGTGGTGTTGTAGATGTTAAGGTTGTAGCAGTGGTCATTTCAGAAATTGTACTTGGGTTTACAGTAGTTGTCACTGCAGTTGTTTCTGTTGTTGGTTTTGTAGTGGATGCTTCATTTGCAGCAGTTGTCTCTGAAATTGTACTTGTGGTGCTAATTGTCAATGTGGTTGTTTCTGCTGTTGTTGGTTGTGTTGTGTACAAAGTTGTGGTTTCAATTTCTGTGGTTGGTGTTGTAGTGGATGATACAGCTGTAGCAGTGGTTATTTCTTCCGTTGTTGTTTCAGAAATTGTACTTGTTGGGATGTTAGTTGTTGTCTTTGCAGTTGTTTCTGCTGTTGTTGGTGTTGTTGTAGATGTCAATGTTGTAGCAGTGGTCATTTCAGAAGTTGTACTTGCTGGGTTGATAGTAGTTGTCTCTCCAGTTGTTTCTGTTGCTGCAGTCCTTGTATTAGCTTGTGTTGTGTATAAAGTTGTGGTGTCAGATTCTGTTGTTGGTGTTTTAGTGGATGCTTCAGTTTTAGCAGTGGTTATTTCTTCCGTTGTAGTTGTTTCTGGAATTCTATTTGTTGGGTTGTTATTGATTGTCTGTGCAGTTGTTTCTGCTGTTGTGGGTGGTGTTGTAGATGTCAAGCTTTTAGCCGTGGTCATTTCTAAAATTGTACTTGGGTTAACAGTAATTGTCACTGCAGTTGTTTCTGTTGTTGGTTTTGTAGTGGATGCTTCATTTGCAGCAGTTGTCTCTGAAATTGTACTTGTGGTGCTAATTGTCAATGTGGTTGTTTCTGCTGTTGTTGGTTGTGTTGTGTACAAAGTTGTGGTTTCAATTCCTGTGGTTGGTGTTGTAGTGGATGATACAGCTGTAGCAGTGGTTATTTCTTCCGTTGTTGTTTCAGAAATTGTACTTGTTGGGGTGTTAGTTGTTGTCTTTGCAGTTGTTTCTGCTATTGTTGGTGTTGTTGTAAATGTCAATGTTGTAGCAGTGGTCATTTCAGAAGTTGTACTTGCTGGGTTGATAGTAGTTATCTCTCCAGTTGTTTCTGTTGCTGCAGTCCTTGTATTAGCTTGTGTTGTGTATAAAGTTGTGGTATCAGATTCTGTTGTTGGTGTTGTAGTGGATGCTTCAGTTTTAGCAGTGGTTATTTCTTCCGTTGTAGTTGTTTCTGGAATTCTATTTGTTGGGTTGTTATTAATTGTCTGTGCAGTTGTTTCTGCTGTTGTGGGTGGTGTTGTAGATGTCAAGCTTTTAGCCGTGGTCATTTCTAAAATTGTACTTGGGTTAACAGTAATTGTCACTGCAGTTGTTTCTGTTGTTGGTTTTGTAGTGGATGCTTCATTTGCAGCAGTTGTCTCTGAAATTGTACTTGTGGTGCTAATTGTCAATGTGGTTGTTTCTGCTGTTGTTGGTTGTGTTGTGTACAAAGTTGTGGTTTCAATTCCTGTGGTTGGTGTTGTAGTGGATGATACAGCTGTAGCAGTGGTTATTTCTTCCGTTGTTGTTTCAGAAATTGTACTTGTTGGGGTGTTAGTTGTTGTCTTTGCAGTTGTTTCTGCTGTTGTTGGTGTTGTTGTAAATGTCAATGTTGTAGCAGTGGTCATTTCAGAAGTTGTACTTGCTGGGTTGATAGTAGTTATCTCTCCAGTTGTTTCTGTTGCTGCAGTCCTTGTATTAGCTTGTGTTGTGTATAAAGTTGTGGTATCAGATTCTGTTGTTGGTGTTGTAGTGGATGCTTCAGTTTTAGCAGTGGTTATTTCTTCCGTTGTAGTTGTTTCTGGAATTCTATTTGTTGGGTTGTTATTAATTGTCTGTGCAGTTGTTTCTGCTGTTGTGGGTGGTGTTGTAGATGTCAAGCTTTTAGCAGTGGTCATTTCTAAAATTGTAATTGGGTTAACAGTAATTGTCACTGCAGTTGTTTCTGTTGTTGGTTTTGTAGTGGATGCTTCAGTTGCAGCAGTTGTTGTCTCTGAACTCTGAATTGTACTTGCTGGGGTGATAGTAATTGTCTCTCCAGTTGTTTCTGCTGTTGTTGGTGTTGTTGTAGATGTAAAGGTTGTCACTACAGTTGTTTCTGTTGTTGATGTTGTAGTGGATGGTACAATTGTAGCAGTGGTTATTTCTTCCGTTGTAGTTGTTTCTGAAATTATATTTGTTGGTTTGTTATTAATTGTCTGTGCAGTTGTTTCTTCTGTTGTGGGTGGTGTTGTAGATGTTAAGGTTGTAGCAGTGGTCATTTCAGAAATTGTACTTGGGTTTACAGTAGTTGTAACTGCAGTTGTTTCTGTTGTTGATTTTGTAGTGGATGCCTCATTTGCAGCAGTTGTCTCTGAAATTGTACTTGTGGTGCTAATTGTCAATGTGGTTGTTTCTGCTGTTGTTGGTTGTGTTGTGTACAAAGTTGTATTTTCAATTTCTGTTGTTGGTGTTGTAGTGGATGATACAGCTGTAGCAGTGGTTATTTCTTCCGTTGTTTCAGAAATTGTAATTGTTGGGGTGTTAGTTGTTGTCTGTGCAGTTGTTTCTGCTGTTGTTGGTGTTGTTGTAGATGTCAATGTTGTAGCAGTGGTCATTTCAGAAGTTGTACTTGCTGGAGTGATAGTAGTTGTCTCTCCAGTTGTTTCTGCTGCTGTTGGTGCTGTGCTTGTATTAGCTTGTGTTGTGTATAAAGTTGTGGTGTCAGATACTGTTGTTGATGTTTTAGTGGATGCTTCACTTTTAGCAGTGGTTATTTCTTCCATTGTAGTTGTTTCTGGAATTCTATTTGTTGGGTTGTTATTAATTGTCTGTGCAGTTGTTTCTGCTGTTGTGGGTGGTGTTGTAGATGTCAAGCTTGTAGCAGTGGTCATTTCTAAAATCGTACTTGGGTTAACAGTAGTTGTTACTGCAGTTGTTTCTGTTGTTGGTTTTGTAGTGGATGCTTCATTTGCAGCAGTTGTTGTCTCTGAACTCTGAATTGCACTTGCTGGGGAGATAGTAGTTGTCTCTCCAGTTGTTTCTGCTGCTGTTGGTGCTGTGCTTGCATTAGCTTCTGTTGTGTATAAAGTTGTGGTGTCAGATACTGTTGTTGGTGTTTTAGTGGATGTTTCAGTTGTAGCAGTGGTTGTTTCTGGAATTGTACTTGTTGCTGTGCTAGTTGTTGTCAAGGTAGTTGTTTCTGCTGTTGTTGGGGGTGTTGTAGCTTGTGTTGTGTACAAAATTGAGGTTATTATTTCTGTCGTTGGTGCTGAAGTGGATGGTACAGTTGTAGCAGCGGTTACTTTTTCCGTTGTAGTTGTTTCCGAAGTTGCTCTTGGTGGGGTGTTATTTGTTGTCTGTGCAGTTGTTTCTGCTGTTGTTGGTGTTGTTATAGATGTAAAGGTTGTCACTACAGTTGTTTCTGTTGTTGATGTTGTAGAGGATGGTACAGTTGTAGCAGTGGTTATTTCTTCCATTGTAGTTGTTTCTGAAATTCTATTTGTTGGGTTGTTATTAATTGTCTGTGCAGTTGTTTCTGCTGTTGTGGGTGGTGTTGTAGATGTCAAGCTTGTAGCAGTGGTCATTTCTAAAATTGTACTTGGGTTAACAGTAATTGTCACTGCAGTTGTTTCTGTTGTTGGTTTTGTAGTGGATGCTTCATTTGCAGCAGTTGTCTCTGAAATTGTACTTGTGGTGCTAATTGTCAATGTGGTTGTTTCTGCTGTTGTTGGTTGAGTTGTGTACAAAGTTGTGGTTTCAATTTCTGTGGTTGGTGTTGTAGTGGATGATACAGCTGTAGCAGTGGTTATTTCTTCCGTTGTTGTTTCAGAAATTGTACTTGTTGGGGTGTTAGTTGTTGTCTGTGCAGTTGTTTCTGCTGTTGTTGGTGTTGTTGTAGATGTCAATGTTGTAGCAGTGGTCATTTCAGAAGTTGTACTTGCTGGGTTGATAGTAGTTGTCTCTCCAGTTGTTTCTGTTGCTGCAGTCCTTGTATTAGCTTGTGTTGTGTATAAAGTTGTGGTGTCAGATTCTGTTGTTGGTGTTGTAGTGGATGCTTCAGTTTTAGCAGTGGTTATTTCTTCTGTTGTAGTTGTTTCTGGAATTCTATTTGTTGGGTTGTTATTGATTGTCTGTGCAGTTGTTTCTGCTGTTGTGGGTGGTGTTGTAGATGTCAAGCTTTTAGCAGTGGTCATTTCTAAAATTGTACTTGGGTTAACAGTAATTGTCACTGCAGTTGTTTCTGTTGTTGGTTTTGTAGTGGATGCTTCATTTGCAGCAGTTGTTGTCTCTGAACTCTGAATTGTACTTGCTGGGGTGATAGTAATTGTCTCTCCAGTTGTTTCTGCTGTTGTTGGTGTTGTTGTAGATGTAAAGGTTGTCACTACAGTTGTTTCTGTTGTTGATGTTGTAGTGGATGGTACAATTGTAGCAGTAGTTATTTCTTCCATTGTAGTTGTTTCTGAAATTATATTTGTTGGGTTGTTATTAATTGTCTGTGCAGTTGTTTCTTCTGTTGTGGGTGGTGTTGTAGATGTTAAGTTTGTAGCAGTGGTCATTTCTAAAATCGTACTTGGGTTAACAGTAGTTGTTACTGCAGTTGTTTCTGTTGTTGGTTTTGTAGTGCATGCTTCAGTTGCAGCAGTTGTTGTCTCTGAACTCTGAAATGCACTTGCTGGGGAGATAGTAGTTGACTCTCCAGTTGTTTCTGCTGCTGTTGGTGCTGTGCTTGCATTAGCTTGTGTTGTGTATAAAGTTGTGGTGTCAGATACTGTTGTTGGTGTTTTAGTGGATGTTTCAGTTGTAGCAGTGGTTGTCTCTGGAATTGTACTTGTTGCAGTGCTAGTTGTTGTCAAGGTAGTTGTTTCTGCTGTTGTTGGGGGTGTTGTAGCTTGTGTTGTGTACAAAATTGAGGTTATTATTTCTGTCATTGGTGCTGAAGTGGATGGTACAGTTGTAGCAGTGGTTACTTTTTCCGTTGTAGTTGTTTCCGAAATTGCTCTTGGTGGGGTGTTATTTGTTGTCTGTGCAGTTGTTTCTGCTGTTGTTGGTGTTGTTATAGATGTAAAGGTTGTCAGTACAGTTGTTTCTGTTGTTGATGTTGTAGTGGATGGTACAGTTGTAGCAGTGGTTATTTCTTCCATTGTAGTTGTTTCTGAAATTCTATTTGTTGGGTTGTTATTAATTGTCTGTGCAGTTGTTTCTGCTGTTGTGGGTGGTGTTGTAGATGTTAAGGTTGTAGCAGTGGTCATTTCAGAAATTGTACTTGGGTTTACAGTAGTTGTCACTGCAGTTGTTGGTTTTGTAGTGGATGCTTCATTTGCAGCAGTTGTCTCTGAAATTGTATTTGTGGTGCTAATTGTCAATGTGGTTGTTTCTGCTGTTGTTGGTTGTGTTGTGTACAAAGTTGTGGTTTCAATATCTGTGGTTGGTGTTGTAGTGGATGATACAGCTGTAGCAGTGGTTATTTCTTCCGTTGTTGTTTCAGAAATTGTACTTGTTGGGGTGTTAGTTGTTGTCTTTGCAGTTGTTTCTGCTGTTGTTGGTGTTGTTGTAGATGTCAATGTTGTAGCAGTGGTCATGTCAGAAGTTGTACTTGCTGGGTTGATAGTTGTCTCTCCAGTTGTTTCTGTTGCTGCAATCCTTGTATTAGCTTGTGTTGTGTATAAAGTTGTGGTGTCAGATTCTGTTGTTGGTGTTGTAGTGGATGCTTCAGTTTTAGCAGTGGTTATTTCTTCCGTTGTAGTTGTTTCTGGAATTCTATTTGTTGGGTTGTTATTGATTGTCTGTGCAGTTGTTTCTGCTGTTGTGGGTGGTGTTGTAGATGTCCAGCTTTTAGCAGTGGTCATTTCTAAAATTGTACTTGGGTTAACAGTAATTGTCACTGCAGTTGTTTCTGTTGTTGGTTTTGTAGTGGATGCTTCAGTTGCAGCAGTTGTTGTCTCTGAACTCTGAATTGTACTTGCTGGGGTGATAGTAATTGTCTCTCCAGTTGTTTCTGCTGTTGTTGGTGTTGTTGTAGATGTAAAGGTTGTCACTAAAGTTGTTTCTGTTGTTGATGTTGTAGTGGATGGTACAATTGTAGCAGTGGTTATTTCTTCCATTGTAGTTGTTTCTGAAATTATATTTGTTGGGTTGTTATTAATTGTCTGTGCAGTTGTTTCTTCTGTTGTGGGTGGTGTTGTAGATGTTAAGGTTGTAGCAGTGGTCATTTCAGAAATTGTACTTGGGTTTACAGTAGTTGTAACTGCAGTTGTTTCTGTTGTTGATTTTGTAGTGGATGCTTCATTTGCAGCAGTTGTCTCTGAAATTGTACTTGTGGTGCTAATTGTCAATGTGGTTGTTTCTGCTGTTGTTGGTTGTGTTGTGTACAAAGTTGTGGTTTCAATTTCTGTTATTGGTGTTGTAGTGGATGATACAGCTGTATCAGTGGTTATTTCTTCCGTTGTTGTTTCAGAAATTGTACTTGTTGGGGTGTTATTGATTGTCTGTGCAGTTGTTTCTGCTGTTGTGGGTGGTGTTGTAGATGTCAAGCTTTTAGCAGTGGTCATTTCTAAAATTGTACTTGGGCTAACAGTAATTGTCACTGCAGTTGTTTCTGTTGTTGGTTTTGTAGTGGATGCTTCAGTTGCAGCAGTTAATGTCTCTGAACTCTGAATTGTACTTGCTGGGGTGATAGTAATTGTCTCTCCAGTTGTTTCTGCTGCTGTTGCTGCTGTGCTTGTATTAGCTTGTGTTGTGTATAAAGTTGTGGTGTCAGATACTGTTGTTGGTGTTTTAGTGGATGTTTCAGTTGTAGCAGTGGTTGTCTCTGGAATTGTACTTGTTGCAGTGCTAGTTGTTGTCAAGGTAGTTGTTTCTGCTGTTGTTGGGGGTGTTGTAGCTTGTGTTGTGTACAAAATTGAGGTTATTATTTCTGTCATTGGTGCTGAAGTGGATGGTACAGTTGTAGCAGTGGTTACTTTTTCCGTTGTAGTTGTTTCCGAAATTGCTCTTGGTGGGGTGTTATTTGTTGTCTGTGCAGTTGTTTCTGCTGTTGTTGGTGTTGTTATAGATGTAAAGGTTGTCAGTACAGTTGTTTCTGTTGTTGATGTTGTAGTGGATGGTACAGTTGTAGCAGTGGTTATTTCTTCCATTGTAGTTGTTTCTGAAATTCTATTTGTTGGGTTGTTATTAATTGTCAGTGCAGTTGTTTCTGCTGTTGTGGGTGGTGTTGTAGATGTTAAGGTTGTAGCAGTGGTCATTTCAGAAATTGTACTTGGGTTTACAGTAGTTGTCACTGCAGTTGTTTCTGTTGTTGGTTTTGTAGTGGATGCTTCATTTGCAGCAGTTGTCTCTGAAATTGTACTTGTGGTGCTAATTGTCAATGTGGTTGTTTCTGCTGTTGTTGGTTGTGTTGTGTACAAAGTTGTGGTTTCAATTTCTGTGGTTGGTGTTGTAGTGGATGATACAGCTGTAGCAGTGGTTATTTCTTCCGTTGTTGTTTCAGAAATTGTACTTGTTGGGATGTTAGTTGTTGTCTTTGCAGTTGTTTCTGCTGTTGTTGGTGTTGTTGTAGATGTCAATGTTGTAGCAGTGGTCATTTCAGAAGTTGTACTTGCTGGGTTGATAGTAGTTGTCTCTCCAGTTGTTTCTGTTGTTGCAGTCCTTGTATTAGCTTGTGTTGTGTATAAAGTTGTGGTGTCAGATTCTGTTGTTGGTGTTTTAGTGGATGCTTCAGTTTTAGCAGTGGTTATTTCTTCCGTTGTAGTTGTTTCTGGAATTCTATTTGTTGGGTTGTTATTGATTGTCTGTGCAGTTGTTTCTGCTGTTGTGGGTGGTGTTGTAGATGTCAAGCTTTTAGCCGTGGTCATTTCTAAAATTGTACTTGGGTTAACAGTAATTGTCACTGCAGTTGTTTCTGTTGTTGGTTTTGTAGTGGATGCTTCATTTGCAGCAGTTGTCTCTGAAATTGTACTTGTGGTGCTAATTGTCAATGTGGTTGTTTCTGCTGTTGTTGGTTGTGTTGTGTACAAAGTTGTGGTTTCAATTCCTGTGGTTGGTGTTGTAGTGGATGATACAGCTGTAGCAGTGGTTATTTCTTCCGTTGTTGTTTCAGAAATTGTACTTGTTGGGGTGTTAGTTGTTGTCTTTGCAGTTGTTTCTGCTGTTGTTGGTGTTGTTGTAAATGTCAATGTTGTAGCAGTGGTCATTTCAGAAGTTGTACTTGCTGGGTTGATAGTAGTTATCTCTCCAGTTGTTTCTGTTGCTGCAGTCCTTGTATTAGCTTGTGTTGTGTATAAAGTTGTGGTATCAGATTCTGTTGTTGGTGTTGTAGTGGATGCTTCAGTTTTAGCAGTGGTTATTTCTTCCGTTGTAGTTGTTTCTGGAATTCTATTTGTTGGGTTGTTATTAATTGTCTGTGCAGTTGTTTCTGCTGTTGTGGGTGGTGTTGTAGATGTCAAGCTTTTAGCAGTGGTCATTTCTAAAATTGTAATTGGGTTAACAGTAATTGTCACTGCAGTTGTTTCTGTTGTTGGTTTTGTAGTGGATGCTTCAGTTGCAGCAGTTGTTGTCTCTGAACTCTGAATTGTACTTGCTGGGGTGATAGTAATTGTCTCTCCAGTTGTTTCTGCTGTTGTTGGTGTTGTTGTAGATGTAAAGGTTGTCACTACAGTTGTTTCTGTTGTTGATGTTGTAGTGGATGGTACAATTGTAGCAGTGGTTATTTCTTCCGTTGTAGTTGTTTCTGAAATTATATTTGTTGGTTTGTTATTAATTGTCTGTGCAGTTGTTTCTTCTGTTGTGGGTGGTGTTGTAGATGTTAAGGTTGTAGCAGTGGTCATTTCAGAAATTGTACTTGGGTTTACAGTAGTTGTAACTGCAGTTGTTTCTGTTGTTGATTTTGTAGTGGATGCCTCATTTGCAGCAGTTGTCTCTGAAATTGTACTTGTGGTGCTAATTGTCAATGTGGTTGTTTCTGCTGTTGTTGGTTGTGTTGTGTACAAAGTTGTGTTTTCAATTTCTGTTGTTGGTGTTGTAGTGGATGATACAGCTGTAGCAGTGGTTATTTCTTCCGTTATTTCAGAAATTGTAATTGTTGGGGTGTTAGTTGTTGTCTGTGCAGTTGTTTCTGCTGTTGTTGGTGTTGTTGTAGATGTCAATGTTGTAGCAGTGGTCATTTCAGAAGTTGTACTTGCTGGAGTGATAGTAGTTGTCTCTCCAGTTGTTTCTGCTGCTGTTGGTGCTGTGCTTGTATTAGCTTGTGTTGTGTATAAAGTTGTGGTGTCAGATACTGTTGTTGATGTTTTAGTGGATGCTTCACTTTTAGCAGTGGTTATTTCTTCCATTGTAGTTGTTTCTGGAATTCTATTTGTTGGGTTGTTATTAATTTTCTGTGCAGTTGTTTCTGCTGTTGTGGGTGGTGTTGTAGATGTCAAGCTTGTAGCAGTGGTCATTTCTAAAATCGTACTTGGGTTAACAGTAGTTGTTACTGCAGTTGTTTCTGTTGTTGGTTTTGTAGTGGATGCTTCATTTGCAGCAGTTGTTGTCTCTGAACTCTGAATTGCACTTGCTGGGGAGATAGTAGTTGTCTCTCCAGTTGTTTCTGCTGCTGTTGGTGCTGTGCTTGCATTAGCTTCTGTTGTGTATAAAGTTGTGGTGTCAGATACTGTTGTTGGTGTTTTAGTGGATGTTTCAGTTGTAGCAGTGGTTGTTTCTGGAATTGTACTTGTTGCTGTGCTAGTTGTTGTCAAGGTAGTTGTTTCTGCTGTTGTTGGGGGTGTTGTAGCTTGTGTTGTGTACAAAATTGAGGTTATTATTTCTGTCGTTGGTGCTGAAGTGGATGGTACAGTTGTAGCAGCGGTTACTTTTTCCGTTGTAGTTGTTTCCGAAGTTGCTCTTGGTGGGGTGTTATTTGTTGTCTGTGCAGTTGTTTCTGCTGTTGTTGGTGTTGTTATAGATGTAAAGGTTGTCACTACAGTTGTTTCTGTTGTTGATGTTGTAGAGGATGGTACAGTTGTAGCAGTGGTTATTTCTTCCATTGTAGTTGTTTCTGAAATTATATTTGTTGGTTTGTTATTAATTGTCTGTGCAGTTGTTTCTTCTGTTGTGGGTGGTGTTGTAGATGTTAAGGTTGTAGCAGTGGTCATTTCAGAAATTGTACTTGGGTTTACAGTAGTTGTAACTGCAGTTGTTTCTGTTGTTGATTTTGTAGTGGATGCCTCATTTGCAGCAGTTGTCTCTGAAATTGTACTTGTGGTGCTAGTTGTCAATGTGGTTGTTTCTGCTGTTGTTGGTTGTGTTGTGTACAAAGTTGTGGTTTCAATTTCTGTGGTTGGTGTTGTAGTGGATGATACAGCTGTATCAGTGGTTATTTCTTCCGTTGTTGTTTCAGAAATTGTACTTGTTGGGGTGTTAGTTGTTGTCTTTGCAGTTGTTTCTGCTGTTGTTTTTGTTGTTGTAGATGTCAATGTTGTAGCAGTGGTCATTTCAGAAGTTGTACTTGGGTTTAAAGTAGTTGTCACTGCAGTTGTTTCTGTTGGTTTTGTAGTGGATGCTTCATTTGCAGCAGTTGTCTCTGAAATTGTACTTGTGGTGCTAATTGTCAATGTGGTTGTTTCTGCTGTTGTTGGTTGTGTTGTGTACAAAGTTGTGGTTTCAATTTCTGTTGTTGTGGATGACACAGCTGTAGCAGTGCTTGTTTCTGCTGTTGTTGGTGTTGTTGTAGATGTCAATGTTGTAGCAGTGGTCATTTCAGAAGTTGTACTTGCTGGGTTGATAGTAGTTGTCTCTCCAGTTGTTTCTGTTGCTGCAGTCCTTGTATTAGCTTGTGTTGTGTATAAAGTTGTGGTGTCCGGTTCTTTTGTTGGTGTTGTAGTGGATGCTTCAGTTATAGCACTGGTTGTTTCTGGAATTGCACTTGTTGCTGTGCTAGTTGTTGTCAAGGTAGTTGTTTCTGCTTTTGTTGGGTGTGTTGTAGCTTGTGTTGTGTACAAAATTGAGGTTGTTATTTCTGTCGTTGGTGCTGAAGTGGTTGGTACAGTTGTAGCAGTGGTTACTTTTTCCATTGTAGTTGTTTCCGAAATTGCTCTTGGTGGGGTGTTATTTGTTGTCTGTGCAGTTGTTTCTGCTGTTGTTGGTGTTGTTATAGATGTAAAGGTTGTCAGTACAGTTGTTTCTGTTGTTGATGTTGTAGTGGATGGTACAGTTGTAGCAGTGGTTATTTCTTCCATTGTATTTTTTTCTGAAATTCTATTTGTTGGGTTGTTATTAATTGTCTGTGCAGTTGTTTCTGCTGTTGTTGGTGTTGTTGTAGATGTCAATGTTGTAGCAGTGGTCATTTCAGAAGTTGTACTTGCTGGGGTGATAGTAGTTGTCTCTCCAGTTGTTTCTGCTGCTGTTGGTGCTGTGCTTGTATTAGCTTGTGTTGTGTATAAAGTTGTGGTGTCAGATACTGTTGTTGGTGTTTTAGTGGATGCCTCACTTGTAGCAGTGGTTATTTCTTCCGTTGTAGTTGTTTCTGGAATTCTATTTGTTGGGTTGTTATTAATTGTCTGTGCAGTTGTTTCTGCTGTTGTCGGTGGTGTTGTAGATGTCAAGCTTGTAGCAGTGGTCATTTCTAAAACCGTACTTGGGTTAACATTAGTTGTCACTGCAGTTGTTTCTGTTGTTGGTTTTGTAGTGGATGCTTCAGTTGCAGCAGTTGTTCTCTCTGAACTCTGCATTGTACTTGCTGGGGAGATAGTAGTTGTCTCTCCAGTTGTTTCTGCTGCTGTTGGTGCTGTGCTTGTATTAGCTTGTGTTGTGTATAAAGTTGTGGTGTCAGATACTGTTGTTGGTGTTTTAGTGGATGTTTCAGTTGTAGCAGTGGTTGTTTCTTCTATAGTAGTTGTTTCTTTTGTTGTTGGTGTTGTAGGTTGTGTTGGGTTGAAAGTTGTGGTGGGAAATTCTGTTGTTGGTGTTGTAGTGGATGTCACTGTTGTATCAGTGGTCGTTTCTGTAATTGTACTTGTTGGGGTGCTAGTCATTGACAATGTTGTTGTTGGTGTTGATGTAGGTTGTGTTGTGGTGGTAAATTCTCCTGTTGGACTTGTCGATGTCAAAGTTGTAGCAGTGGTTGTTTCTTCTGTAGTTGTTGTTTCCGACATTGTTCTTGTTGTGTTGCTAGTAGTTGTCACTCCATTTGTTTCAGCTGATGTTGGTTTTATTGTAAGTTGTGTTATGTACAACTTTGTAATGTCAGATTCTTTTGATGGTGTTGAAGTTGATGGCAATGTTGTAGCAATCGTTTCTTCTTCTGTAGTAGTCATTTCATGAATTGTATTTGTTGGGGTATTTGTAGTTGAGTTGCTTGTCGTTGCTAACATAGTTGTTTCTGCTGTTGTCGTTTGTGTTGTGTATTGAGGTGAGGTGGTTATTGCTATTGTTGGATTTGTAGTGGATGGTAGAGTTGTAGGAGTGATTGTTTCTTCTTTAGTCAATGTTTCCAGAATTATACTTGTTGTAATGTTAGTAGTTGTCACTCCAGTTGTTTCTGCTGTTCTTGTGGCTGCTGTGCTTGTTGTAGCTTGTGTTGTGTATAATGTTTTGGTGTCACATTCTGTTGTCGGTGTTGTAGTCGATGGTGCAGTTGTAGCAATGGTTGTTTCTGAAATTGTATTTTGGATAACAGTAGTTTCTTCTGTTATTGGTTTCATGATTGTAGTCTGTGTTGTGTATTCAGTGGTAAGACTTGGTTCTGTTGTCATTTCTTCTGTAAATCTTGTTTCCTCATCTGTTGTTGTTGTATATATAGTACTTGAAAATTGAATTGGTTCTGTAATCGTTTCCTTGCTTGTTATATCTTGAGTTGCTTTTTGTATCTGAGTACTCATATTTGAATTTGTAAATACTGTTGATGTAGTGGACGGTACATTTGTAGGACTTGTTGTTTCCTCTTTATTTGTTGGATCCTGAATTGTACTTGTTGGATCATTATTTAACATAGATGTAGTTGATTCTTCTGTTGTTTGTGCTTGTGCTGTATATGCACTGAGCCCCAGCCATAGACATACTGTTACAAGTGTAGAATATAATTATTTAATCTACTGAAATAAGTTTAAGTCAATGCTGCTTTGAGACAATGTGAATTGTTAAAAGTGATATACAATTAAATAAATGGAAATGGAAAATTAAATAGAAAAAACAATATTAAATATGACTTTTTCAATTAAATTATTGTTTTCTACTGGGAATATTTTTATATAACACAGACACACACTTGTCCTATTGATACATTTTATTTTTGAAAAAATAAATGTATGTTTTTGACAAATACGTATGATTTATTGTAAAATTATTTATCTATTACATTATAATAATATTTAACATGCAGAAACCCAAAAACTTTTTATTTTTATTTTGTAAATATTTAATAAACACACATGTAATCTTAAAATATCAGGTCTACTTACCTATAGTGAGATGAGCATAACTGATGTTATATTTAGGAAAATCAAACCTGTTGATATAGAATGAGACAAAAGGTTTTTGTTGTACTATATGTGTCAAATAGTAATATTATAGCAAATAAAATATGAACAGAAACAATAATACATTTAATTAATGAATATAATAAGATTAACAATTAATCCTCTTCATTTATTTTCTCTTATATTTACTTTTACAAGTCTCTTTCCATGAACTAAATAAAAATGAATTAAATAATAAAAAAGAGCTTTATTACCTTGTTTTATTCTTGAAACTCATGACTGTCAAATTTCAACATTGAAAATTTGTCCCTGTAACTCTGTCAGTAATAGCCTTAATGACAACAGAGTTTGTCATGACAAATGGTTCACCCAAAGGGTAAGCAGGCTTTATTAGGAGTGGTTAGAGGTGTAGCTCAGCAGGCGTCTTCACCTTTTCATGACAAATGATTTACTTCACATTTTCATGCAACAGTGGGTGTTTTCCTTTGTGCATATTTGAGTATCAAAAAGAGAATTAGTAAATCAGTCAGTTTACTACCTTCTTATAAATTATATAAGACTATATAAACAATATTGTAAACTATAAATTAAATAACAACAATAAAAAATATTGTTGCTAATATATATATATATATATATATATATATATATATAGATAGATAGATAGATAGATAGATAGATAGATAGATAGATAGATTACTTGACTTGTTAGTTTACCAACATGTACAGTTTTAAAGTGATATGATTTTAATGTACAATTTGTAAAACTCTGCATTACTTTCTACAGTATTATTCAAACTTCTGATATTAAATTCAATTCAATGTTTTTAATAGAGCTTTTAACAATGGACATTGTCTTGAGGCAGCTTTATTGAAATATATAAAACATCTAATAAAAATGTTATGTTTCTAATGATCAAGCCTGAGGCAATGTTGGAAAGGAAAAATTCCTGAGATGATATGAGGAAAAACCTTGAGAGGACCAAGGCTTAGTGTGGAACCTATTCTCATTTGGGTGACACTGAACAGTAAATAATGTAAATGTAAATAACATCCTTTCTACAACTGTTTATTATTTGGGATCAAATTTTATTATTTATTATAAAGGTAACAATGTATATTTCAGTAATACAGTCAGGCTAATTAATGTGCTATTTTTGTCTATATCTTAGTGGTTTATCTGCAAAAAGATATACAACACCCTTTGTTACACCCAATTGTGTCTCTCATTGTGCTGTGTCAATATTTTACATTACAATGCAATACAATACAATACAATACAATACAATACAATACAATACAATGCAAAGGTCAAATGATTCCATCTTAACTGAAAAATGAGTCACCAGTACTGGAATGTTGTTAGCGTGTTCTGTGAACCAATGTTTGGTTTGTAGATTCAGAAGAGCGTACACATATTTTAGACCTTCAGTTCAATTCACTTTATTTGTTTGATGCCTGTTTCTTGCCTGAGTTGTCTTTTAAATAATATTGATTTATTTTCTCTTCTAGTGAATAATATTGTGCTGCTGCATAAATTTGTTATATTTTCCACTTTCCTCCTCTCTTCAGAGAGCGTTTCTGTTTTCTGTCTAAAGACAGCAAGCAGAGTAAATCCATGTATGATCTTTATATAGTGTATTGTCTGTAGAGGAAAGTCTGGATGCTTATGGTGTAGGTAGTAGCCAGATATAGTAATAATGTTTTCTATAGTTTTAGCCATGAAGAATGAATAGTTTGAAATGTTTGCCTCTTGTTTTGATTTTGCCATTGAATTAATTTATGATTTAATTGCATATTGTTGGCAAAATAAGTCAAATGGATTGTCATCAATTAACTAGGCTTGTTCTGAGACTACATGTTATAAAATTAGAGCAGCACACTACCCGAGTGGGATGGACACTGTCCCATCTTAACAGGCCATCCTTGCACTCAAAATATGCAAAAAACATTGTTTTCGAAGCAGTACCAAGACATAAGCTACATCACCATGCCGCACTGGGATGGGACCAGAGCATACTATTGTGATAGAATATCACACAGAGTCTGGGTTTGAGTAGCATTGCCCTTCAAAGTTTATTGAGACCAGCAGGGTGCATTTATACAAACCAATGATGTGTTTTTGTCATTATTGACTGTATTTGCAACAAAAGGCAATATCCAATGGTGACAAAAGGAATTCAACAATAGGCATCAAAGGTGTCAACAGAGGTGGTGCAGACATTAAGGCTCTTTCATTCAAAAGGTGCACACATTCATACACACATACAATGTAAACAGATGAAACAAAAAGTAAGCATGAATTCAAGAGGTTTATTGTAATGTGCACAGTGGAACACAATGGTTTAGACCATACAATGAAATAAATAGATGAATGAAGATGTAAACAGACATAAATATAAATAGATGGTAAAAAATGCAATTGTAAGCAGAATTACAATAACAACTGTGTACAAATTTTGCAAAATAGGGCGAGTGCATAGTGAGCAGATTATATATATATATATATATATATATATATATATATATATATATATATATATATTTAGATAAAATATATATATATATTTTTTTATATATATATATTTTTTTTGTATATATATATTTAGATAAAAAAAGAAAAGAGTTAAATAATATGTAACTGTTGGCAAGAAGAGAGCTTATTGCACATTTCATAGTTGTATAATGTAAGTGTTTTGAGTATAGTGATATCGTCAGCTGATTGTCAGTGATAACAGCTGAAGTTTGGTTCTATAATGCCACTTAGGTAGAAAATATTTAGAGGGCGACAGAGCGAAGAGTCCTTTATTATATTTCTGGTAGGACATACACATCTGGTGCTGTAGATTTCCTTGAGTGAAGGCAACTGTGTAGCTGTGCATGAGTGAAAGGACACAAGCAGTTGCTGGGAAAAGTTGGTGTTCCTCAGCATCCTCAGAATGTACAGCATCTGCTGTACCCTCTTCACCAGGGACGTTGTGTTTACAGTAGGCCCTGGGAGATGTGTGTGGGAAGACATTTGTCAGTTGTTATTGATGCACCACTCTGCAAGTTCAACAACCTCCTCCCTGTAGGCCAGCCATGTCCAATCTTATCCACAAAGGTAAGATTGGTTGGAATGAAATCCTGCACTCACACTGGCCCTTTGTGGATAGGAAGTTAGGACGTTATTGATCCAGAAAGATACATCGTATCCATGTTGACTTCAAAGCGGGCAAAGAATGATTTAGTTCCTCTGTTTGTGACTCACTGGTGTGACTTTATATATTGTTGAGGGGCTGGATGCCTTTCCAATATCTGTTGAGAAGCATGCTGCTGATGTGTCCTTCAATTTTCTGCTTGAAAGCTGCTTTTGCCTTCTTTGATGCTCATCTTTAGATTGGACCTTGCTGTACTGTATGTACTGTACTGTAATTTTTGTCCACACAGGATGCTCAGGTATTTCAGTTTCTTGTCATTCATCCTCTGCAAATGAACCAAAATTATCTGGATAAGCGTGTCTGCTGAAAGCCGTAAATGTAAATGTACTGTATAGTTCAGCATTGTCAGACCTAAAGGCTGAGTCCTGGTCCCTCATTCGAAGGTCAGGACTTGGCCTGACAAATATTTCTTTTTTTTTTTACTGATAAGAGGTTTGTATGCAGGGGTGAGAAAGAGGGATAGATGATCAGACTGACCCAGGTTCTTTATTCAATCAAAAAAAGAATTCATTGGTCTTAAAAGATATTGTAGTCAAAAGATAAGGTCATAGACAAAAGACATCATGAAATTAGCACCAATATCAGTGTGCCAAGATATATTCAAAGATATATTCAAAATCTATTATTAAGATATAGTCTCCTATAACCAGAGCATTTTTTCAGTTTTCTCAGCAGAGGAGAGCAAACCTATTGGACATGTGAAGTGGAGCTCCTGTGTGTGAGCCTTTATGGCTTTGCAACTATGCCCTGGAGTCACCACCCATTCACCCGACTGTGAGGGCTCTAATTCCAGAGTTGGGAGGTTTTACTAACTACAGCTAAGGAATTCAAGATTTTTCCCTACAGATCCTAAACCCAATTAGGTGTTCAGGACTCATCCAGTTGTTGGGTATCTTGAAGATGAGTCATGCCAAATGGAGTTTGTTCTGGTTAGTTTGAAATGTTTCACTATTTATCCGAAGAGCTTATTCAGTCTGATGATGGTGTTATACTGGAAGGCCATCCAGTCATGGATGAATAATTTGTAGAGCATTGGGCTCAGGATGCAGCCCTGCAGAGGGCCTGTGCTTATGGTTAGTGACCTGGATGTGTGTTTCCCTGGGGTCTGCCCATTGGAGAGTCCAGACCCCATTTGCAGAGGGTGGATGGCACACAACAATTGTAAAGCTTGTTGGTGAGTTTTGATGGTATCACTGTGCTGAATGCTGAGCTGAACAGTATTTGAACATAGCTGTCCCTCTTTTCCAAGTGGAAAAGAAGAAGCTGAGTTATGCCAGTGTGTATTGTACTGACTGCATTCTATGTGGTTCTGTTTGGTCTCTATGTGAACTGTAGAGTTATGTTCTGTTTGTAACTTATGATCATCTCTAACCCCAGCTTCCTAAGAAGAGGGGATATTTGAAGGAGAGAATTTCACTTTGCTTTAATGCTTTTGGAAACATAAATGCTGCCTTGTTTGCATAATACTATTATGGTAGTGATGTTTATTGTCCTATTCAACCTGCATAACTGAAATCCCCAGAGTTGATGAGTAAGCTGTAAGGGTGTGGAGTTTGTAAACTGAAGTTAATCCAATGCAGCTGTTTTTCACTGGGAGTGGTGATCATCTGTCATCTATGCAACTTTTATATCAAAGTTGTTTTGCCTGCTGTAGAAATTTTGCTGACACACCCATGTTGCATTCAGATGTCAAATGTTGATGTGTGTACAGGCTCAAAATACTGGAAATAATAAGCAAGTGTTGAATATAATTCAGTATGTATCTGTGTCATCCTCTTTCTTTATAACTATCCTCTTAAGTATGGCAATATAAATCTTTATTACTTTATCTCTGATGAGATTACTTTGAGTAAATTCATCTTTAGGATTAACATCTTATCTTGAGGGGCCAGTTGTTCAAAGGTAAGCTAATCGGATTTTGGTTATCAGATTGGATCAAATCTTGAAAATGGGTTGTTCAAAAGGGAAAGAAGGAATCTGAAATCCGATTAGATTACAGAATCCAATCCTAGTTTTAATCTGGATCGAACCTTCAGTTTGTGTTGTTCAAAACTTGTCAGTAGGATTTGGATAACTTTGATCCAAAAAAACAGGATTATCCTGTTGTATGTCTGTATAATTTGGATTCTTTTCTCGGGACATATATTCACATATCTGCTCACACTGAAAATCCTTTTAATACATTCAGTAATTCAACTTAATTAAATATAATTTTATTTGCATAGCACTTTTTAACCATAGCCACCATTGGTACAGGCTTGGTCATTATAGATAAATATAAATTTCTTTGCAAACTTTGTAATTTTCATTCTGAATTTTAACATTCCTGAGACAGTGTTCATTGTTACAAGTGCTATACAAATAAAATTTTATTGAATTGAGTGGTTTCAGCTTACTGATAATAAAATAATTTTCAAGATTGAATGTCACTCCTCCAATAAATGAGGATAATCAGGAAGACACAAATTCTGCCATACTTTTTAGGCCCAAAGTTCCCTTGGCTATCAATGGCAGGTTGCGCTGGTAAATTGGAACAACAGAAACATAATTGTTACTGAAGAAGCAATCCTTCCATGTCTACAGCACCATCCATATAGAACTGTGTACATGCTGTTCTATGCACAGTTTTTGCTCTTTAGACATGCTGTCTGGCACATTTCAGTCAATTGTTTTTTGCACAATTCATTATATAACCTTATATAACTCCTGCTATTATATAGTGTTAATTCCTGTATTTTTGCACATGTAATGTATAATATACAGTATGTACTCGTTGGTTGGTGCTGCTTTTGTGTATTGTCTTTTGTGTATTATTTTGTAGTGTTTTGTATTGTTTGTTTGTCTAACACTGTTTGCACCAGGTTGCACAGATACACATTACATATCTAGGACTAAGTTAATTGAATTTCAATTCAATTCAATTTATTTGAATAGCGCTTTTAACAATTTCCTATTGTCTCAAAGCAGCTTTTCAGAAGTATGGAAACAGAAGAGAGAGAAAAATAACTAAATATATAATAATAATAATAAGAAGAAGAAGAAGACGAAGAAGAAGAAAAAAAAATAAGAATAAAAATAAATAAGTGAATATATACGATTAAAGTTTAAAATTAATTTAAAAAAGATTAACTTAATTTAAAATAATATATATCTATCCCTATTCCTAATGAGCAAGCCGGAGACGATGGTGGAAAGCAAAAACTCCCTGAGATGATATGATTAAGAAACCAGGAACCAGACTCAGAAGGGAAATCATCCTCATTTGGGTGACACTCTATAGTAAATAGCGTAAATAACTCTGAGTTCAGCACAGACCTGATTGCTGATAAAGACCAGACCATACAGCTGACTGACACAACATTGGTTCAAAAGATGGCATGACAGTCTCTGGGCGGCTTCATTCATAATAATCCCATGAGACACTGGCTGACCATGCAGATCAATCCCTGGGAAGGTGACAGCCAGGCGACGAGACTCTAGCCAGCAGTAGAACATCAGGATTGACGAAATCGCTCCGTAAGAAGAGACGATGGGGCTAGGAACTCGGAACACTAGGAGCTCCGCAGTGGCATGTATAGCTTGACAGAGAGATTAAAGACAAGAGAAAAATTATTAGGTATGACTGTCATCAGGTGATGGACAATGTAAATTATGTGCAAAGTGCAGACAGGGACTCCAGCAATACTATCTATGACAGCATAACTAAAAAGCTAGAGCCAGAAGGTGACACAGACATGAGGGCTTCCTGGGATGTAAAGCGTCCCACCACTCCAAAGTCTGCAAACCTGAGTGACTTGTGAGGGTGGTAAGCCGACAGCATCCAGACATCCCATCTCACCATACACTCAATGCCCATGAACCCTCTAGATCTACTCCTTTACCTAAGAAAAACTATTCAAAAAAAGCTAGAATAAACAAATGTGTTTTAGCCTGGATTTAAATACGGTCCCGAACACTAATTGGACGTCTGTTGGGTGACACTGGAGGGTGTGATTATAAAAAATACAGTCAAACAGATGTTGTATAGATGCAAAAGATCACATGGAGTTCATATCTTTTTAGTATAGCAGAGTCTAACTGTAGCTGATAGATCTCTGGATGCATCAGGATTTGCTGAGTCGGCCTCATCTCAGTGGAGGTCCAAAATCTTCATCGCACAGAAGACGATCGGATCTGGTACAGTTTCTGGATGCCTCGGGATGGGTAGAAAGAGAGAAGCAGTGGAGAGGGATTAACATAGCTGCTGCTCATAATATTTGCAAGTCTGATATAATAGTGCACAGTATTATGGGATGTTTTATGTGTACACCTGACTAAAGAGATGAGTTTTTAATCTACATTTAACCCTCTGGGGTCTGACCATTTTGTGACACTGGCAGAGGTTCTGACATGCTCTTACATTTGGTCTTTATTCAGTTACTTCAAAACATATTAATGGCTAATATCTCATAACACTGTATTCAGCACAAACTGGGCTACAATATTATGTAAGTAAAATGTATGTACATGTTTGTATTTTTAAGTAAATGATGTTTATGCGTGGTTAGTAAAAAAAAGAAAAAGTTGCTGAAATAAGGCCAAGAAACACATACTAAACATTTGTTCACAAACAATAAAGTTCTCTACTCTTGTAGAGTTGAGAATTTGCTACAAAAAGATGTAAAAACCATTTTACCCACTCATTCACATGAAACAATACATTGATTTAACTTTTGTAAGTGTAATGAGTCTGTCTGTGTTTCTGTCCTGTTTCTGTCTGCTGTCTTTCCCGGTTGTTAATTGTTTGCTCCGCCCACTCTTTGGTTTCCATGGACATTCATTTCTGTAATGAGTCTGTCTGTGTTTCTGTCCTGTTTCTGTCTGCTGTCTTTCCCGGTTGTTAATTGTTTGCTCCGCCCACTCTTTGGTTTCCATGGACATTCAACATCTAACAACGACCAACACCAGGGAAGTGAACAAACAGAGTATAAATAAGAGACAAGAACCAATCACACAGCAGAACTAATTAAAGACAAAGACAAGACACCTGAAGGAGAGAAGGAGTACAATGAATGTCCATGGAAACCAAAGAGTGGGCGGAGCAAACAATTAACAACCGGGAAAGACAGCAGACAGAAACAGGACAGAAACACAGACAGACTCATTACAGAACAGAGTATATATATCAAACAGGAACCAATCACAGAGCAGAGACAATCAGAGACTAAGACAACACACCTGAAGGAGAGAAGGAGTACAATGAATGTCCATGGAAACCAAAGAGTGGGCGGAGCAAACAATTAACAACCGGGAAAGACAGCAGACAGAAACAGGACAGAAACACAGACAGACTCATTACAGTAAGACAGTTTTTGTTGTGTAAAGGCAATATGCAAGGGCGGGTCAATGGTCATGAATATTGATGATCCACACCAGAGGAGGCCCAACCCCCTAATGGCTTAGTCTGGATTGTGTTGACAAAAGAATGAGTGTGGGGAGACTCAAAGAGAAAATCTTTTGCTTGTAGTTTAATAAAATAGTGTACAATAAAGCACAAAAGAATTTTATATCTGTACTTGACAAAATAAGACTTTTATTTTACCAATGGTAAAAAAACATGAACAATACAATAGAGTCAAGAGTCAAGAAGCTTTATTGTATGGAATGATTCTTTAAAAAATGAGATATAAATTTGTAAGCCATCACACACTGTGAATCTTTGAGAATGGAGTTTAATTGTCGTCATGCCATTGCTCAAAACAGTTCCTATTTAACTGAACACACATTAGTCTCAGTTGCTTTGAGAACTGAAAGAGACCTAAGGCGTGTGTGAGTAGCAGGTGATGGTAAAGGTAAAGGTGATGCAGACACATTCCTAAAATAAAAAAAACAACATAATTTGTCTCATCGTGTATTTTCCAAAGTACTAAGCAACACATTAGTAATAATAATATATAACTAATATATACTAATATACAATATAACAGAAAAATGGGTACATGTGGACGTACTCTTTTTTGTTCCCAGTTGCGTTGCTGCGTGCCCTCATGCGAGTATCAGACGAAGGTGAACGTGTTGCAGCCACATTCCTAAAAAAATATCATAATTAGTATCCTGTATTTGCAAAGTACAAAGCAACACACCAGTATTACTAATACTGAGAACATAAAAAAGGGTAAATGTGGCTTACACTGGATGAATGTCGCTCACGTTGCTGCGTGCCCTTGTGCGAGTATCAGACGAAGGTGAACGTGTTGCAGCCACATTCTTAAAAAAAAAAATCATAATTAGTATCATGTATTTGCAAAGTACAAAGCAACAAAATTAATATAATGTATTTTCCACATCAGTAATACAAGTATTCTGCACGCATGATAGAAAAAAATGGTTACATGTGGACGTACTCCTTATCGTTCTCGTTGCTGCATGCCCCCATGCGAGCATCAAATGAAGGTGAAAGTGTTGCAGCCGGTGCAGGTGAAGACAAGAGTGATGCAGCCACATTCCTACAAATGTTTTAAATAATTAATATAATGTATTCTCCACAGTAACAAACTTATAAAGCAATAACTAAGGCAGTTAAGCATAGCTGAGATAAAATAATTGGCTACAGAGATGCGCTGTATATGTTTGTTAAAGGGCCATTACCGGACATAGTTATGGCTAAACATTAACGAATGACATATCTCCGGGCACATTTACAGCTCATCGACACCACATCGATACATTTACACCCGAACAGATAGTCACGTAAACAAGACTAGTTGAGGCATAAACACTAGTCAAAATATATTCTAAATAGTGATATTGCTATATAACATATTGTATATTCACATTACATTAATCGGCATACAGCTTAATAAGAACTAACATTTTAAGGTAAATAAAAGTTGCCAATTACGAGACGTTTCTATGAAGTCACTCTTAATATCTGCTTGCAAATAGTCTGTATACAATACAATATATATAATTTTACATCACACAAGATTTCAACAAATGTAAGTAAAACTTACTCTTCAGAAATTATATCCTCAGCTGGATCAAGCCGCTCTTCAAAATACAAACGTTCGTCGTCGGAGTCCTGCTCTTCATCTGAGGAAACTTCCTCAGCTGTAAAGCGTTTCATCTTCCCAGCGCGTTAAGTGAATGAATCTGTTAAAACTTTGTGCTTCTTATAGCATTGTTTGGGGGCGTTGATCTTATTTGCATAGCCCGCTCAGGTAATTTTCATATGAATGGCGCGCACGGTGGTAGGTGGGATCACATTAGTGGTAATGAGGTTGAGCCAGAAAAACTGTACCTCTCTTTACTTACATACAGATTACACAAAAAGACAATATTTGCTTTCGCTTTTAATTACCTCATTTAAAAATAGACATTTCAGGCTTTCATTAGACATATGTATCATGTTCGTGTGATAAGTATTGGCGGAGTTATCGGTTCATGTTTGTAACGTGTTTCAGGAAGAAGGTCAAGTTCACAGAGATGTCTGAATGCACAACCTGGCTATTTTCTTTATTTGCCAAAAGCACAGCATTTGTTGTTAATATGAAGGCACTCAAATAAAAGTAGACATTTCACAGTTTCGAAGGATGTATTACATGTATGTGTATGATTATGAATGACGGAGTATTTTAAGTGGATTTCACGTTGAAGAGGAAAAAATGCGTCAAAGACGCGCCGGCGCGTCGTTCGACCCCAGAGGGTTAAACTGGGAACGTATGTCTGAGCCCCAAACACTATCAGGAAGACTATTCCAAAGTTTGGGAGCTAAATAAGAAAACGCTCTACCGCCTTTAGTGGACTTAGATATTCTTGGAACTAGGGAAGGCAAGGCAAGTTTATTTGTATAGCACATTTCATACACAGAGGTCAAAGTGCTTTACATTTACATTTACAAGTTAGAAAACAGTTTATAAGAGAGAAAAAAATATATGTAAAAATAAGAGACACACGATAAAATCATAATAAAAACAAAGAACAATTTAAAAAAATAAATAAATGTGGAGTAAATGTGATTTGGATAAAAAACAGGAGTAAATGTGATTTGGATAAAAAGTGCAGTCAGTGTGAAGCAGCACAGTGCTCATTTAGTAAATGCAGAGTTAAACAGATGTGTTTTTAATCTTGATTGAAGTGTCTACTGTTGAAGTACATCTGATCTCTTCTGTAAGCTGATTCCAGTTATAGGTGGCATAATAACTAAATGCTGACGCACTTTGTTTTGAGTGAACCCTTGGTATCTCTAACTGACCTGGGGTCTCATTTATAAAACTGTGCATAAGATCCCTACTAAAAGTTTACGTATGCCCAAAAGCCAAAAATGGCGTACGCCAAAAAAAAATCTGATTTATAAAACCGTGCATACGCACTCCTCTAAGCAATGTTCCCTTAATAAATCACAGATCACCAACAGATGTGCTCACGTGAACCAGCCTCAAATCCCGCCCTGTACACGCCCATTTTTAACCATAAATAGTCAATGCAAATCACTGCGCGGGCACGAGAGTGGACCTCGTTATAATGAGTTTCCTCTGCGCTCTGCGGGTTTAAAAATGGTTTGAGGAGCCAGCGTCTCAGGGGTAGCCACTGTCGCCTGCAGGTTATAATTATATTAAAAGCAACATTGTTATAATTATATTAAAAACAAAATTGTTACAGTTTCTACTTTTTAATATTGTTAAACTCACCAAGAAGCCAGCCATCATGTACTGCGCCTGCATTTAGCCTGTTCCCTACACTGCTATGTGTCAAGATAAAGGAATCATGTGTTGAACCAGGCCAGCGTGCCACAATGTTTGTGAGGGTCATGTTGGAGTCCCATATGATTTGCACATTAATAGAATGCACATGCTTTCTATTAACATAAGCAAATTCATTTTCAGATGTGAACTTATAGCAACATGAGCGCAGTCAATTGCGCCGATTACATTTGGGAAACCAGACATTGCTGCAAATTGCGTTTTAATTTCGGCCTGTTCTCGCACAGTGTAGGGCAGTGGTCTTCGCTATTTTTTTCATACGAGCCACACCGATAGGACAAAGTCAATAGGAGAGCCACTTTCACTGCAAAGTATGCCAAGTTATTCAGTCTTAAATAGCTTATCTGCTTAAATACAATGTACAATATTGCAATACAATAATTACTTAAAAATCATTCTTTATTATGCACCTGTCAAGGGTTCGATCCGTGAAGGACAAATAAAAATTCATCTGTCCACTTTTCTTGAAATTCTCTATTCTCATCTTGTATGACTCGCACCTTTCTTTTTTTAGCAGGCGCAGACTCTCCACAACCTCCGTCTCCGTCTTTCTCTCGAGTTGCGGATGATGCATGCTCCCCATCAGTTACGTCTTTTGTCACTGTCACATTGCTTTGTTGCTATTCATTTTGTGCGCGGGATTGTTTGATAAGAAATCGATCCATTTTTTTAGTTCGTGTGTACAGTAAAAAAGTTGTTAACTAGCATGAAACACAAACTAGCTTCTGGCAGGCCGCCAAAAACTGGCTATTGCGCAGAACACAGTGAGTCAGTGACGAGTCAAATAATATATATAAATATATTATTATTTGTAATAGAGCACATTCGTTTTTCTATGCTTCCCTGATTGTTTTTAATGTTATTTAAATGAAAAATAAATTTTAACTACATGATCATATCATCATATTATTTACTGCCATGCGAGCCGCATATTAAAGCTTGGCGAGCCGCTGGAGGCTCGCGAGCCGTGCATGATGACTTATCACCCATTATGATGACTTATTAGCCAGTCATCATAATGGGCCAGGATATTATCATGGTCCCTGAAAACTCGTTCTGCCATTGGCGTAGTCCTCCAACAGTGCCATCATGAAGCATTACATACCCGGGTCACCGGAGGATTTATATGTTTCTAGCAATTAGACTGATTGTTATCACCTTGAAAAATCACAGACTTAATTTGTGGGCGAAAATTTAAGACGAAAATGTTATAGTGAACACATACATCTTCATGACGGTTTTGTAATGAACACCGTAATAGTTAGGACCGATGATGAGTAGTGATTGTGCTTCATGACTGTATTTGAAGACTTTGACATTTTATGATAGCTATATGTACAATAAGGAAAATATTTTGTTTTTACACTGTGCTCTGCAGTTCTCTAATAAAAGGGTATTTCATGCTATTCTGTATCACATGTAGTCGCGCCATCTCCTCCTGCGCTGGGAGGCGTATGAAATGGAGTGAAAATGAAATGTCATTAATTCTTATAATCGTTCTTCTCACATGTATTTTCTACAATCTAACTTCAGTTCACGACCTCACCATCTGTGTCGCCAATTCCCTTTGTCTCCAGAATGTGCGTATGCACAGCTCAAAGTTTGTTTAAGGGTGCGCACATTTTCCCGTCAAGTTTGTTTTTTATAGATCGCAACCTTTGCGCGTAAACTGGCGTATGCACGTTTCCAGCCCTGTTTTGTGCGTACGCACGCTTTATAAATGAGACCCCAGATCCTAATGATCTGAGTAGTCTGCTTGGTTTATATTCAGTTAGCATATCTGTAATGAATTTCGGTCCTAAGCCATGAAGTGATTTATAAACGAGTAACAATACTTTAAAATCTATTCTAAATGTAACTGGAAGCCAGTGTAAGGACCTGAGGACTGGAGTGATGTGCTCAGATTTTTTGGTTCTGGTCAGAATTCTGGCAGCAGCATTCTGTATGAGCTACAGCTGTCTAATGGTCTTTTTGGGGATCCCAGTAAGGAGTCCATTGCAATAATCCACCCTGCTGGTGATGAAAGTATGAACAAGTTTCTCTAAGTCCTGTCTTGAGACAAAACATCTAATTCTGGCTATATTTCTGAGATGGTAGTAAGAAATCGCTTTCACATGACCACTGAAATTAAGGTCAGACTCTAAAATTACACCTAAAATTCTGACTTTATTTTGTATCTTTAGACCCCTAGAGTCAGGTATGTGTTAACCTTGAGAGTTTCATCTTTATTTCCGAATACAGTGACTTCGGTTTTGTCTTTGTTTAACTGGAGGAAGTTTTGACGCATCCAATTGTTAATTTCATCAATGCACTTACATAGAGAGTCAATGGGGCTGTAATCATTAGGGGACAGGGCTAAGTATATCTGGGTGTCATCTGCATAGCTGTGGTAAGCAATTTGGTTCTTTTTCATTATTTGACCAATTGGGAGCATATACAAATTAAAGAGAAGCGGTGCAAGAATTGAGCCCTGTGGGACTCCACACGTCATGGATGTCCACTCAGATTTATGGTTACCTATGTTCACCATAGTAACCTCTCCCTTTTAGATATGATTTAAACCATTTGAGGACCATCCCAGAAAGCCCTACCCAGTTTTCCAGTCTATGTAAGAGTATGGTGTGATCTACCGTGTCAAAGGCAGCACTAAGATCTAGTAGCACCAGCACTGATATTTTACCTGAATCAGAGTTTAAGCGAATATCATTTATTATCTTTATGAGAAACCAGATTGAAAATTGTCCAGATAGCCATTTGAGTTTAAGAATTTGTTCAGCTGATTAAAAACAACTTTTTCAATGATCTTGCCTATAAAAGGAAGATTTGAGATTTGGTCTGTAGTTGCTAAGTATGGTTTTGTCTAGGTTACTCTTTTTTAGGAGAGGCTTAACAACTGCCGTTTTTAGGGACTCTGGAAAAGTGCCTGTGAGCAGAGAGGTATTTACTAGTTTTAAGAGGTCAGTTTCTAAACAGTTAAGTAGCTTTTTGAGAAAGGATGTGGGGAGGGTGTCAAGGCTGCAAGTTGATGCTTTAAGATGTACTGTTTCTTGCAAGGTTTTTATATCAATTATGTCAAATTCTGAGAAAATGACAAATTTTTGAGGTGGTTGCAATGAGGTCTGGCTGATCACATTACAATATGAGGCCATATTTATTGGCATTCTGATATTACTGATTTTCTCAGAGAAAAAGGGTGCAAACTCATTGCATTTGTTGTCAGAGAGCATTTCACTGGGAACTTGATTTGGGTTTGTTAGTCTCTCTACAGTAGCAAAAAGAGTGCGAGTGTTGTTTATGTTGTTGTTTATAATGTTTGAGAAGAAGATCTGTCTATCTGTGCCTAGTTCTACATTGAAAGCACGAAGACTGTCCTTATAGATGCTATAATGTACTTCAAGTTTTGTTTTCTGCCACATATGTTAAGCTTTTCTGCATGTTCTTTTCATGCTCTGTACAGTGTTGTGTTTCTCCAAGGTGCGTTACGTCTGCCAGTGATCATCCTGACCTTTACTGGAGCTATACCATCAATAGCATCTTTAACTTTTAAGTTAAAACTTTCAAAGAGAACATCAACAGAGTCTGCCGATATGTTTGGCAACATTGATATAGCATTCATAAATACCTCACTGGTGTTTTCATTTATGAACCTTTTTTTGACATAGACAGATCTAGCATCAGTGGCAGGACAGATCAATAAATCAAAGTAAACACAGAAATGGTCAGATAGCGCTTCATCCTTGATAACAGTGGATGAAATGTTTAGACCCTTGCTAATGAGCAGATCAAGAGTGTGTCCCCTATTGTGTGTAGGACCTTGCACGTGCTGGGTCAGATCAAAAGTGTTTAAAACATTTAACAGTTCAATTGCAGTATTGTTTTCTGCATTGTCTATATGAATGTTGAAATCTCCAGCAATAACAAAATAATCAAATTCAGAGGAGATTGTTGATAAAAGTTCTGTGAATTCATCAACAAATGTTGGGGTGTATTTGGGAGGCCTATAAATAATTGTAAACAGATTGAATGGTGTACCTTTTAGAGCAATACACAAATATTCAAAAGACTGGTAATCACCAAGTAACACTTGCTTGCATTGAAAGGCATCTTTGAATAAAGCAGCTATTCCTCCACCTCTTCTAACAGCTCTACAGACACTTATAAAAGTAAAGTTGGGTGGGGCTGATTCATTGAGGACTGTAGCGCTGCAGCTGTCATCTAACCAGGTTTCATATAGAAACATGAAGTCCAGGTTGTTGGTGGTGATAAGATCATTAACTAAAAAAGATTTGTTCTTTAATGAACGGATGTTCAGAAGTGCTAATTTAACAGTAATTGGTTTTGGCCCTGTATCCATCTCAGAATGACGTCTAATAGGCAGTAGATTAGATAGAATTGTTGTGCGGCTGGAGAGGGCCTTCGTCTTTCTATCACATGTCAGGACAGAGATAAGGAAAGCTAAAGTGACATTGGGCTCCCGCTTGTTCTCAAAACATTTATGATTGTTACTGCTGTCATAGTGGGGACCCAACACATATCAGTTACCAGTGCTGTTTGCAGATGAGGGCTGGTGTGATCCCTGACGTTGAGGCAGAGGTCGGAGTGCTCTCTCAGATGGAGGGGGAGGGCAGGCTGGGCCCGCAGGCTTTGGTGGTTGTGGAGCCCGCCGTTTCTTGGTTGATATTTGGGGACTCGCAGCAATAGAGGTTCCAGCAGATACCAGTTTCTCAATTTTCTCTGAAAAACACAGAAGTGGTGATGTTGGAGAGAAGGAGAGAGAGTGTGACGACATCAGCTGTGATTCTGGTGTTCCTGGAGGCTGGGGAGTGTTATCTTGTTTTTCCTGGTTGTTATCCACAGAAACATCCTTGGGTGTTGATTCACCATCCATCTGTAGTGAGGTCTGTGGGCAGGGCTCAGCCTGAGCTGTGTCTGTGAACAGTAGTTGTTGTGGCTTTTACCCTTTTATCCTTTTACCCAAGTTTTATCCTTGTCAACTGAATGTCCATCCAGGTGTTGGTGTGAAATCCTGTGGTCATTTAGGCCGTCCAGGAGTGGACTGGCACCCTCAGCTGATGAAGGGAGAAAAAGATATTGTCTTTAAGCAACCTAGCACCTAGTTTGTTTGGGTGGATACCATCTGTGTTAAAAAGTTGCCTTTGACTCCAGAAGATATTAAAATTGTCAATGTAATTCAGTCCTCTCATGGAGCAGGTTTTTTTGCAACCATGAATTTAAACTTATTAGCCGAGAAAACATATTTGTTCCTCTGGCTGGGAGAGGTCCACTGATGAATGATTGAACTTTCAGTCTTGCAAGTGTTTCAAAAAGTTCATTGAAATCCCTCTTAAGGAGCTCAGACTGATCTTTCCAGATATCATTCTTTCCCACATGTATGACAATCCGACTGACAGACTTATGTTTCATCAGAATGTTGCAAAGTTCCTTGTTAACATCAGAAACCATTGCCTGAGGAAAACAGTATGTACGAGTAGCCTTGCTTCCAATGTTTCTGATAATAGAGTCACCCACTATCAGCGTGCTTGGCTCGGCTGCTGTCTGAGCGGAGCGCCGCTGCCTGTATGATATTGAGCGTCTGTTAGCTCTGTTAGCTACTGGCTGATGTGATCTGTGTCCATTTACATTTGGGGATTTTTCGCCCAAACTCACTAGTGCTTCATATCTATTTTCAAGCTGCATAGGGGGTGGTAGAATACCAGTATTAGCTACTCGAGTTGTAACCATATCTGGGGTAGATGATGCTAATGCAGCAATTTGTGACACTCGTGACAGTCTAATGTCTTGAACACCTTTGGGTCTCGCACCCTGTTTATGCCATCGGTTTGCCATCATCCTCAATTACTTTAAGTTTCTCTGAGCCCACTATGACCTGTTTAAAAGCATTAGGTTCACAGGACTCACCAGCTTTATGTTGAGAGGGACCACGATGAAGCTCTGCTGTATGTTCTGGCAGGGTCGGCAGCACCACAAGTAACTTTGTTTCGAGAACTGCAATCTTTTGTAGAAGTCTGTGGCAGTTTGAGCAGCAGGTGGATTGAGATCCAAAAGAAGGCATTTTCTCTTCTGTTCGAGTGTGGGTAGCTGTGTTGTCCTGATTTAGGATTGTAAACTGCCGGCAATAGCAGACTGGTAGACCGCTATGACAAATTCCCCAAGTTGTTGAATACCCCAAATATCAATATAGTTCCAGGAATTTGTTGTTTTAGTGTGAGTGCCCAATTGTTTAGTTTGAGTACTGTGCTGAACTGCTGGAAGTTATATCAAAAGATAAAAGTGAAAAAGCAAAAGCACAAAGCACAGAGTGCAAGTAAAAAGCGTCCGAACAGTAGTGAAGCAGGAGTCAAGAGTCCAGAAGTCTACCAGAAGTCCTGAGTTTTGTGATCTCAGAGAGAGCGTGAAGGATTGTAATGTGCTAGAAGACTAGTTAGATACATTGGAGCTAAACCATTAAGAACCTTGTATGTAAGTAATAGCAGTTTGTAATCAATTCTAAACTTAACAGGTAGCCAGTGTAGAGATGATAAAATTGGGGTTATATGATCATACTTTCTTGTCCTAGTGAGAGCTCTGGCAGCTGCATTTTGGACTAACTGTAGCCTATTTATTAAAGATGCAGGACAACCACCTAGTAATGCATTACAGTAGACCAGTCTAGATTTCATGAATGCATGAACTAGCTTCTCAGAATCAGATACAGACAGGATGTTTCTCAGCTTGGCAATATTTTTAAGGTGGAACAAGGCTGTTTTTGTAGTATGGGCAATATGATTTTCAAAAGACAAGTTGCTGTCTAATAGAACACCCAGGTCTTTCACTGTCGAGCTACTAGTAACAGTACATCCCTCTAAATGGAAGTTGAATTGTGAGAGTTTCTGTGTACTGGTTTTTGGACCGTAGTAGTAGTAGTATTTCTGTCTTCTTGTAGTTTAACAACAGAAAATTACAGCTCATCCAATTATTTATCTCTCTAAGGCACTGAGTTAATTTGGACAGTTCAGCTATTTCATCTGGTTTTGATGAGATATACAACTGTGTATCGTCAGCATAACAGTGGAAATTAATCCCATGTCTTCTAATAATGTTCCTTAATGGAAGCATGTATATCAAGAAGAGCAGGGGTCCAAGGACTGATCCTTGAGGGACCCCATAATTAACTGGCAATAAACTGGAGGATTCACCATTTAATTCTACAAAATGGTATCGATCAGACAGGTAGGATCTAAACCAACTTAAAGCCTCTCCATGAATACCTGTGTAATTTTGTGATCTATAGTGTCGAATGTAGCACTAAGGTCAAGTAGAACTAATAGTGACATACAGTCTTGGTCGGAATTCTAAGAACAAGTCATTTGTAACTTTAACAAGTGCAGTTTCTGTGCTATGATGGGGCCTGAAACCTGACTGAAACTCCTGTAAGAAGGAGCTCAGTTGAACAGACACAACCTTTTCTAGTATTTTAGACATAAACAGAAGGTGTGAAATAGGTCTATAATTTGATAGTTCATTAGGATCTAGATTAGGTTTCTTAATGAGTGGGCTAATGACTGCCAACTTGAAAGATTTAGGGATGTAACCTAAAGATAGCAAGGAGTTAATTATATTAAGAGCAGGCTCACCAGCTTTATATTACACTTCTTTCAGTAATGTAGTTGGGATGGGGACTAGTGAACAAGTTGTTGATTTATCTGTAGTAATAATCTAATCTAGCTCTTCCTGTCCTGTACTGGTAAAGCACTGTAGTTGTGAGTGTAGCACTTTAGGTGAGACTGGGTCACTAGCTGCTCTCACATGTTGAACATCATCTATTTTGTTCCTGATGTTTTTAATTTTATCAGTAAAGAACCTCATAAAATCCTCACTACTGAACTGTGATGGAATAGTGTGCTCACATTTCTGTTTTTTGTTAATCTAGCCACTGTACTGAATAAAAACCTGAGATTGTTCTGGTTATTTAATTGAATTGAATTGAATTGAATTGAATTGAATTGAAAATTGAATTGTAATCAGAAACCTTACTTCTGGCTGCCTGTGGACCTAGTAAAAGCACATTTGTCTTGTCAGAGTTAAGCAGGAGGAAGTTAGTAAGCATTCACTGTCTAATGTCCTTCACACAATCTTCAATCTTATTAAGCTGATGACTCACATCTGACTTAGCTGAAACATATAGCTTTGTGTCATCAGCATAACAGTGGAAGCCAATACCATGATTACGAATGATTGCAGCAAGGGGTAGCAAATATAGGGTGACACAGAACATCACCTTAGTTTGTTTAGAGTGGTCATCTGTCAACGACATGGGGATAAAATAGACCCAAATGCAGGATAGCGTAAAAATAAACATGGTTTAATAAATAAAAACATGAAACTATGACTCAGGCTGACACACGACAAATAACAACAGAGGATTCCGTGCTGCTTAAGGCAATGTGGCTCGACTAAATACTTACAACAATTAGCACATGAGGAACAGGTGTGCAGAGGCAGGGAGGAATAGACAAGGGTGGGGCAGACACATGACACAGAACATCAACAAAAGCACATGGCCAAAGTCCGGGCTAAGTCCTGACAGTACCCCCCACTCGAGGCGCAGCTCCCGACGCGCCAATCTGTCTAAATGACAGTTCCAACAGAGGCAGGTGTGGGGAGCAAGGCACAAGGCGATTCAGGTGGGGGAGCAAGACACACGGTGAGGCAGGTGGGGGGAGCAAGGCACACGGCAAGGCCGGTGGGGGGAGCAAGGCACATGGCGGCGCAGCCAGAGAGGGCCGAGCGACGTCCACTGCCGAGCAGAAGGGCCGATTGACGTCCACAGCCGAGCAGAAGGGCCGAGCAATGTCCACAGTCGAGCTGAAGGGGCGAGCAACGTCCACAGCCGAGCAGAAGGGCCGAGCACAACCCCAAACGCACCGCGGCCAGACCCACGTCTCAGAAACCAGAAATGGGGAGAAAGGGCAGGAAAAAAAATCATGCTCCACAGAGCAATAATCAATGGGGGCAAAACATGGGCCTGCAACACCCCCCGCAGACAGGAAGTAGGGCAGCGTCCTCCACGGAAACTGGAAGTGAAGCAACGTCCCCCACTAGACAGGTGTGGGGAGATGTCACAGGACACCAAAAAAAAATAAAAAATCTGATCAACCAACAACAGGCTACACACACAAACACACTCAAAAACATGCCATAATTTCATTTGAATAAAACTTTGTTTACCTCCTTATGTTTTTTTTTATTATACTTAATTTATAAATGATAACCCTTATGGAATTTTGCCATGTTTTGAGTAAAATAAGCAGAAATTATTAAATATTATTTTGGATAAGCACTGACTGATAAATGTCAAACATTACTCAGCAAATCTCCAGGCCAAAGCTGACTGATGCAACTAAATTCATAAATAAGAGAGAGGAAACAAATATGATTTGAATATGAAAACACAACATGTGTGTGTGTGTGTGTGTGTGTGTGTGTGTGTGTGTGTGTGTGTGTGTAAAGATTGTTGGTAGAAGAAGAAGAGAAGAGAAGATATTGTCCCCAGCTGGACAAATGCATATAACAAGTGTGAAATATTTACAAATGATTGTTTTTGTTTTTTTGGAGGCCCAATGAATTGCAATGCCCAATGCTTGTGTGTGTGTGTGTCTGTGTCTGTGTGTGAGTGTGTGTGTAAAGCTTGTTGGTAGATCAGATTTTGCCCCCAGCTGGACAAATGCATCTAACAAGTGTGAAATATTTACAAATGAGTAGCTTTTGTTTTTTCTGGAGGCCTAATGAATTGCTATGCCTGTGTGTGTGTGTGTGTGTGTGAGTGTGTGTGTGTGTAGCATCATTTCGGTAGATTATATTTTGCCCTCTGCAATGCAAAGGTATATCAAATGTGAGAAATATTTACAAATGTGTAGCTTTTTTTTTCTGGAGGCCTAATGAAATGCAATACCCAATTTGTGTGTGTGTGTGTGTGTGTGTATGAGTGTGTGTGTGTGTATGAGTGTGTGTGTGCGCGTGAGTGCGTGTGTGTGTGTGTGAAATGTTTACAAATGTGTAGCTTTTGTTTTGTCTGGAGGCCAACTGAATTGCAATGCCCAATGCTTTGAACAGTGTTTGATTGTGTGTGTGTGTGTGTGTGTGTGTGTGTGTGGCATCATTTCGGTAGATCATATTTTGCCCTCTGCTAGGCGAAGGCATATCAAAAGTGTGAAATATTTACAAATGTTTGGCTTTTTTTTCTTTTCTGGAGGCCTAATGAAATGCACAATTTGTGTTTGTGTGTGTGTGCATGTGCGTGTGTGGGGGGGTGTAAGTGTGTGTTTTGGGTGCGTGTCTTAGTGGACATTTTATATGTGCATTTTTGTGTCTGTATTTATGTTCATTGCGCTGAAAAGGGCAAAAGTGTGACCTATGGCCCCACTAAATGTAGCCGGGTCAAAATGACCCAAGCGGATCAAAAACGCGTAGTATATACTAGTCTGAACACATAGTTCAATGAAAATAGACAAAATCAATTTTGCAAAGTTCATAATTTGGAACAATGAACAAAATTTTTGGCAGATATGTGGAAGAAAACCCAAGTTATGACACATTAAATTCTTCCAGCGGGGTCAAAAAAACCCAGGGACAATATGAAGGTTAAAAGATTTTGGCACATAGCCAGTGCTAAGGGAATAATTTATTATCTTTAGAATATGTTCGATAGTGACTGGTAGTATCTGTGGGTAAATGATCCAGTATGCAGGTTGAGAATTTTGAAGAGAAAATAAAAATAAGTGAAAAGAAGTCAGTCTCTTGAAGGGGATTAAAATGGTCTAAATACTGATTAAAAACAAAAATATTGGCTTTTAAAAAATTAAAAAAATGGCTTTATTTCTCAAGTTGTTTGGTATAATGGTCTAAATTTTATGCCTGATATAAATTTTTTGATTGAAATAAGTCATATAGTCAATACTGGTACAAATAGATGGTGTGTGCTTTTCGACAGAGTTTTAATTTCTAGTTAATTTTGCTACA
Source organism: Tachysurus vachellii (assembly GCF_030014155.1). Taxonomy (NCBI): domain Eukaryota; kingdom Metazoa; phylum Chordata; class Actinopteri; order Siluriformes; family Bagridae; genus Tachysurus; species Tachysurus vachellii. The sequence continues at coordinate 31,947,437 of NC_083465.1, forward strand.
GTATTAAATAAAAATTATTTTTGTTATTGTCAATAAGGTTAGAGAGATACACTGATCTAGCAGCACTAAGAGATTTTTTGTAGCTATGAAGGCTTTACTTCCATGCTAACTGAAATACTGATAATTTAGTTTGACACCATTTACGTTCTAATTTTCTAGCAGATTGTTTTAAAGTTTGTGTGTTGTTGTTGTACCAGGGTGCGAGTTTTTTCTCTCTAATTACTTTCCTTTTAAGTGGAGCTACAATATCAAGAATGTAGCGAAACACTAACTCTAAATGGTCAGTCACCTGACCAAGTTCTGCTGGATCAGATGGCGATAAAATCATGGACAATAATTCTGCAAGGCTGTTGGTAAATCTCTCTGCAGTAGTGGATGTAAATGTACTCATTTCACTATGTACTGTTTTAGCTTTATATGGCTGAAATGACAGTAAAATTTTATTGACTTTTGACTTGACTTGACATTAAGGACGTCTGCTGAGGTGTTAAATGGGTTTGGGTGTTACATGAAAATCTATATGATTCCTGTTAAGCTTTATTGAAAAAGTCATTAATAAACAGGTGAAATATTTATAATATTTTTATATATTATGCACATATTTATATTTATATATGTATGCACATTTGAGAAAAATATATACATTATCCAATTAATTATTCTCTGTAATTTTCAGTATGAAGCTTAATTTTAGTAATTCAGAACAGCAACTCTTTGCTAATAAATGTTAAATGCTATATTAATAAATAAGTAAACAAATAGATAGATAGATAGATAGATAGATTCCAATAAATTCCAATGATACAAGACATTATTTTACATATAATCTGTTTTTAAAAGAGTCCATTTCTTGTTGCATATTGGACGTTGTAGGACCGTCTTCTGTTGTAGCGCCTCCTTAAACCAGCACAGCAGCCACAGAGCAGACACTGAGAGATACAGGGAGGAAGTTAAAAAATGAGAGACAAGGGGGAGTAGAGGAGAGATTCTGATTAGATATTTATGCTTATTTTTATTGTTGTAAAATAACATCTTTAATCAAAAAAAACAAAGTTATCTTAAATAAAAATATCTTAGGTTTTGCAAAAAAATATTGACATATAAAAGTAAGAATATTTATGTCATGTCAAAGAGCATCCTAAATTTATATGGATTACAAGCGATTTTGGTGACACTTACACAGAGTAGAATCCAGCAGGGTATGAGAATAATGACTATACTGCAGGGGATAATGATGCCCAGGATCCATGCAGAATTTCCACCAGTGGTGGTGTTCTGTGCTTGGACTGTGGGCCTCAGGACTACGTGGACAGGGGGGTCTGTTTGAGCAGCAGGAGTAGTGAGGGTCGACAGACCGCTAATGTTGAGTATTGCATATAGAAATCCACTCGGTGTCCACTTGGTGTCACCTTCCACAAAGACGTATTCTGAATTAGCCACAATTTCTGTACCATTAAATCTGGAGGAAAGGAAAAATATAAATTGAGTGTATTTCCTACATTTAAAATACACATGACAGATAATCATTTCATTGTAGAGCCCAAGAATGTGTTTTTAAAGGCAGGTCTTTGGAAAACTTGAAACTCGTTCCTCTTTTGGTTTTATCACTAAACCTAACATTGACAAGATCCTGCAGGTTTACTACAGAGCTTTTGTTTTCTTTGTAATTTGATCAGTTCAGGTTATCAATCTACCTATCTCTCTCTCTCTCTCTCTCTCTCTCTCTCTCTCTCTCTGTCCAAGTATTCACCTGGAGATAAACATCAACTTGTTCACTTAGGAAGGCTGCAGTTCAGCAATATATCAGGTGCTCAGGGTTCCTTGGACTGTGCTCTGTTAGTTAAATGGGCAACTTTATATTTTTAATAGGCTGAGAAACAATCTCAAGTACTATATTTTTTTTTCTGTTTGTATTGTGTAAGAACATTCTAAGTTATCCTGTTATTTTTATTTGTTTTTGTAGTAAAAAATAAAAAGTGAATTATTATGACCTGAGCCAAGAAATACAAAGCTTAAGCCCAGTTCAGCTTGTTTGATGATCACCTGACTAATTGTCTTCTACATTTCTGAGTTTGCCTGTAATTTAACAATAAATCTACAGTTATATCCAACATGTCTCTGAATATTTCTATAATATTAAGGCAGTTCATATTTTAAATGAATTATTTCTATTAATACTATCCTGGTGCTTGTATTCTTAGAAGAAGCAGCTTTTATGTATCATGTATATATGAACAGGGTCAGCCAGTATACAGCATCCCTGGAACAGTCTGGGGTAGCGGTTGCAGCTTTGTAGGACTGGGGCTTGAATCTATAATCTTCCATCAGGAACCCATTTCCTTACCACTAATCGGTGACCATCTGCACAAGATCTTGATTCATTTCACCATTCATCAACTAATGATGAAAAATTGGCTCATATTACTCAATCTTTCAAAACCTTCCAGTTTACTATAATGGCTCCAGCAGAGAAATATTTATTCAAAATGACAACTTGTATTTTATTCCTTAAAGATAATGTTTGAATTGTGAATCAGTTTTGTGAAGTGGCACTCAAGATGAGATGTAAAATGAAGATACTTACGTGTAGTTTGCTTGTGGGAAGACAAATTGAGTTGCATTTTTGACATTCAGAATATTGTTCAGCTAAAAAAGAGGGAGAAAAAAGTGGTCTTAGTATTTTTAAATGGTCTTATTTATTTATTTATTTATTTAGTTATTTATTTATTTATTTATTATTTTAGAGTGTAAAATAATTTGGGACGAAGAGAAGTTGCTAACACATACCAAGCTGTTGATGGTGTTTTGGATTAAAGAATATGTTTCATTCCTCAGCTGAATGTCCTTGGAGATTGTCACATTGCTGATTTGGAAGCCAAAGCTTATAATGTATGAGTTGTTGTCAATTTCTGAAAGGTAGATAATAAACAGAATTATATTCAACACATTACAGTTAATATATTTTAATTCTAATTTAGGGAGATTAATAAACTAGACTCACTCTGATAGGTGACATCCTGTATGCTCACAGGATCACTCAGTTTTTGTGTTACAAGATCTCGTGCTCTTCTGATCTTTGCATCCAGCAGAGCATTAGCAGCATTGAGAACATCTGCCTCACTAGGTACTTTGGTCAAATTCTTAAAAACTAGACGAATATATATCATAACATTCCCCAATCTGATGTAGGATAAAAAAAAAGAAAAAAAAAATGAATAAAAAATTTAATAAAATTTTAATAAACAATTTAAAATTTGTAATTTAAAAAAAAAATTTTAAATAAATTTAAAGATGAGTAGTTAGCTTCTCATTAGGCATATGAGGGCCAATGAAAATGAGAGCAGATAAAGACTGAGAGTAAAGTTATCATAAAATCTGTCATTAATTATACCTGAATAAGCTGACAGTTATCACAGTGTGATAAATCTCTGAATAAAATGGGACATAATAGGACACTTACACAGGTGTAAGCTTATTGAGGAAGGCTGCTGGTGTTTTGGTGTCTCCATCTTTGAAGATGTAATTCATGTCACCATCAACCTTGTTTTGTGAACTCCTGTTAATAGTAGAAAAAAGTCAGAATACAATTTGTTGTATAAAGAGAATTACAAAAAATATTTTTTGAACAGATAAATGAATAGTGCTTTGAACTTACGTGAAAGAAATACTATAGGGTGTGAATGTTTCTGCACCAGGTATATTTAGAAGCGTATTTAGCTGAAGACAGAAAGACAAAGAATTATCTTAAATTAAAATACAAAAGTATCCCACTGTACTGTTTGTATAATGATTTTATTTTATTGAAACAAGGATTTTCAGACATCATTTTATATTTAATAATGAATCTGTTATTATATTATTAATAATATTTTATTAATATTAACAAATTAATAATATTTAGTCAGGTTTGGTGTTGTCTGTGTTTAGCATTAAATTAATTTTTGATGTAACACTGAACAGTAGTGGGCAATGGCTCATATGAAGGTGTTTCATGAGTTTTTTTTTAGATCTAGTCTACTAGGTTTAAGTGTGATCATTATCTTGTGGCAGTTTCTGTGCTATCTGTTTCTGTGCTGTTCGTTTTTTCTCTGTATGACTGTTATTGTGGAGAAATGTGAAGTGAGGGTGATACCTCTCCCATTTCAAAACTCCCTGCTCACCAGCAACTAAACTCAGGGTTAAGATACTATCCAAACAGAAACCCAACAGTGTCCCGATGATTAATCTAATAACAGTTTTGTGGTGATAAAATAATCCATTTGTTTATGAATGGAATGCCTCGTGCACTTTGAGAAAGAGTTCACCTCAGCAATCTAATCTATCTAAGTAATGTTCTATAGACATTTTCTAGTATTGTTGAGCATTTGCTCATATACACTCACAGCGTTATTGATGATACCCGCTAATATGATGTAAGTGTTGTTCCTGAGGTTCTCTGACATGTTGATGTTACTGATGTTGAATATGAAGATGACTGCATAGTTGGTGTTTGATGTTTCTATGGAACAAATCAAATGTGCTTTAGAATGATGATGGTAAAAAAAAATTAAAAGCCTGATACAGTTTTATATAGTATGTGATTGTGTTATTAGAAATTAATACATACTCTCATAGGTAAAGTTCAGCACTTTTACAGAGTCAATGAGGTTTGTGAGTCGAGCACTCAGAAGACTCTGAGTTGCACTGAGGACCAAACTCTCACTGGGGACAGAAGAGGAGGAACTGAAGACCATCCTGGTCCAAACCACAGCTGAACCAGATCTGATGAAATAAAGCATTATGGTGAATATTTTTCACAATACAATTGCAAATTTAATTCTCAGTTAAAAACAAATGTCTGGAACAAACCACAATGAATCATCCTCAGCATCCTCTACTCTTGCACCAATTACCTTCATGTCCTCATTTAACACATCCATATATCTCCTCTATGTTCTTCCTTTTGAGCTCTTACCTGGCAGCTCCATCTCCATCCTTCTACCAATATAACCATCTCCCTCCTCTGTACATGTCCAAACCATCTCGATCTAGTCTCTCTGACCTTGTCCCTAAAACAGCCAACCTGAGCTGTCCCTCTGATGTGCTCATTCCTAATCCTGTCCATCCTTGTCACTCCTAAAGAGAACCTCAACATCTTCATCTCTGCCTCATGTTTTTTCCTCACTTCTACAGTTTCTAACCCATACAGCAGAGCTGCACTCACTACTGTCTTGTACACTTTTACTTTGATGCTTTCTGAAACTCTTCTGTCACACAACACTCCTGACATATTTCTAGACCAACTCCAACCCACTTGCACTCACCTCTTAACCTCTTTTACCTACTCCCCATCACACTGGATGGTTGACCCCAAATAAACTCCTGCACCATCTTAGCCCTCTGTATCCTCACTGTTCTACTTCCCTCCCTCTCATTCAAACATATGTATTCTGTCTTACTATGACTGACTTTCATTCCTCCTCTTTCCAAAGCAGACCTCCACCTTCCCAGGTGTTCATCCACCTGCTCCCTACTATCATTACAGAACACAATGTCATCTACATTGTTATCCATGGCGATTCCTGTCTGACTTCATCTGTCATCGTGTCCATCACCATAGCAAACAAGGATGAACTCAAAGCCGATCCTTGATGTAGCCCCACCTCCACCTTGAACTCCTCTGTCTGATCTACAGCACATATCACTGCTGTCATACTCCTCTCATAAATATCCTGATCTTCTCTGATGTACTTCTCGGACACTACTGACATCCTCATACTGTACCATAGCTCTTCTCTTAACACCTTGTTATACGCTTTCTCTAAATCCACAAAGACGCATTGAAGCTCCTTCTGACCATCTCTGTATTTCTCCATTAACGTTCTCAGAGCAAAAACTGCATCATACATACTCTTTCTGGGCATGAAGCCATACTACTGCTCACAAATATCCACTTTCTTAGCCTATCTTCCTCTACTCTGTCCCACAGCTTCATTGTGTGGCTCATCAACTTTATACCTCTGTAGTTGCTACAGTTCTGCACATCACCCTTGTTCTTAAAGATCGGCACGAGAACACTTCCACACCTCTACACGTATGTCATCTGGACCAACAGACTTTCCACTCTTGATTCACCTTGCCTCATCCTTTCGAATCTTTCCTATTTCCTGCTCTACAATATTCACAATATTCCTCCTGTCTTCCCTGATCATTTTCCTCATTCATCAGCTCCTCAAAATACTCCTTCCATCCTCTCTGCACACTCTCCTCGCCTGTTAGCACCTTTCCATCTCTATCTTTAATCACTTTTATCTGTTGCACATCCTTCCCATCTCTATCTCTCTGTAACACTAATCTGTACAAGTCCTTATCACATTCCCTCATGTCTAACCTGTCATACAACTCTTTGTATGCTTTCTGTTTGGCCTTTACGTCCCTCACTTCATGTCCCTCTTCACTGTGCTGCAATTCCTTGTAATCCTGTCTACTCTTTTCAGTCCTTTCTATATCCCACTTCTTTTTAGTAAGCCTCTTCCTCTGAATGCTGCCCTGTACTGCCTTGTTCCACCACCATGTTTCCTTATCTACTTTTCTCCTTCCAGATGACCCACCTAGTAGCCTCCTACCTGACTCCCTGATCACTTCTGCAGTAGTTTCCCAGTCATCTGGAAGGTCTTCCAGACCACCAAAGCCTGTATCAACGTCTGTCTGAATTCCTCATGACATTCTTCCTTTTTCAACTTCCACTACTTGATCTTCTTTTCATCTTTCCTCTCCTCTTCTTCCTGATCACCAGAGACATCTTACACATCAACATTCAATGCTATCTGACTACACTCACCTCTACAAGCATTTTGCAGTCAGTAATCTCTCTCAGATTGCCTCATCTATATAGAATATACTCTATCTGCATAATCCTACCTCCACTCTGATATGTAGCTCTATGTTCCTCTCTATTCTGAAAATATGTGTTAACTACAGCCATTTCCATCTGCTTAGCAAAGTCCACTAACATCTGTCCTTTTAGGTTCCTTTCCTTAACACCAAACCTGCCCATCACCTCCTCATCACCTCTGTTCCCCTCACAAACATGCTCATTGAAGTCTGCTCCATACTGCCATACTGCAGTCGAAGTTTAAATTTGTCACATTTTAGACCAGATGCCCTTTCTGACGCAACCTTCTATATTTCCCTTCTATACAGCACAGAAATCACTCGCAACCACTGTGGCTACATTAAATTATATATATATAAATTACATGGAATATATATTTATAGAAACTACATTAACATACATTACTGAGGTTGCTGCTTGTGTAGTTGGTTCTGTGATGGTTGTATTGGATACAATGACAGTGGTTTCTTCATTAGCTGTTGAAGGTACAGTTTTAGATATGGTTGTTGGAGTATGTTCTCTAGTTGTTGTTTTCTCATTTGTAGGTTCTTTGGTTATTGTAGCCTGCGTTGTGTACTCTGTAGTAGTAAATTCTATTGTTGTGGCTGTGGACGATTGTACAGTTGTGTGCATGCTCATTTTCTCTGTTGCTGTTGTTTCTTTAAATGGACTTTTTCTAATGGTGGTTGTTTCTTCTGTTATTGTTGGCTCTAATATTTTACTTGATGGAGTGGTAATAGTTGTCACTGTAGTTGTTTCTGCTGTTGTTGATGCCATGGTTGTATCTTCTGTTGTGTATAAAGTAGTGGTGGTAAAATCTGTGGTTGGTAGTGTAGTTGATGTCAATGTTGTAGGGGTTATTATTTCCGAAATAGTACTTGTTGGGATGTTAGTAGTAGTCAATATAGTTGTTCCTACTGATGTTGGTGGCATTGTAGATTGTGTTGTGTATAACGTTAAAGTGGTTAATTCTGTTGCTGATGTTGTAGTGGATGCTTCAGTTGTAGCAGTGGTTATTTCTTCCATTGTAGTTGTGTACAAAATTCTACTTGATTGGTTGTTATTAATTGTCTGTGCAGTTGTTTCTGCTGTTGTGGGAGGTGTTGTAGATGTCATGGTTGTTGCAGTGGTCATTTCTAAAATTGTACTTGGGTTTACAGTAGTTGTCACTGCAGTTATTTCTGTTGTTGATATTGTAGTGGATTCTTCAGTTGCAGCAGTTGTTGTCTCTGAATTTGTACTTGTGTTGCTAGTCATTGTCAATGTGGTTGTTTCTACTGTTGTTGGTTGTGTTGTGTACAAAGTTGTGGTTTCAATTTCTGTTGGCGTTGTTGTGGATGTTACAGCTGTGGCAGTGGTTGTCTGTGGAATTTTACTTGCTGCAGTGCTAGTTGTTGTCAATGTTATTGTTTCTGCTGTTGTTGTTGGTGTTGTAGGTTGTGTTGTATACAAATTTAAGGTGATTATTTCTGTTGTTGGTGTTGTAGTGGATGGTAAAGTTGCAGCAGTAGTTATTTCTTCTGTTGTTGTTGCTTCTAAAATTGTACTTGGGTTTACAGTAATTGTCTGTGCAGTTGTTTCTGCTGTTGTGGGTGTCAAAGTTGGAGCAGTGGTCATTTCTACAATTGTACTTGGGTTTACAGTAGTTGTCACTGCAGTTGTTTCTGTTGTTGATATTGTTGTGGATGCTTCAGTTGCAGACGTTGTTGTCCCTGAATTTGTACTTGTTGTGTTGCTAGTTGTTGTTGTTGTTGTTGTTGTTGTTGTTGTAGTTGTTGGTTGTATTGTGTAAAAAGTTGTGGTTTCAATTTCTGTTGGCGTTGTTGTGGATGGTACAGCTGTGGCAGTGGTTATGTCTTCCGTTGTAGTTGTTTCAGAAATTTTACTTGGCGGGTTGTTAGTTGTTGTCTGTGCAGTTGTTTCTGCTGTTGTTGTTGGTGTTGTAGATGTCAATGTTGTAGCAGTGGTCATTTCTGATATTCTACTGGCTGATGTAATAGGAGCTGTCTCTCCAGTTGTTTTTGCTGTTGTTGTTGCTGTCCTTGAATTAGCTTGTGCTGTGTATAAAGTTGTGGTGTCAGATTCTGTTGGTAGTGTTGTAGTGGATGCTTCAGTTGTAGCAGTGGTTCTCTCTGGAATTGTACTTGTTGCAGTGCTATTTGTTGTCAATGTAATTGTTTCTGCTGTTGGTGGTGAATTTGTAGGTTGTGTTGTGTACAAAGTTGTGGTTTTAATTTCTCTTGTTGGTGTTGTAGTAGATGATAGAGCTGCAGAATTGGTTATTTCTTCCGTTGTCGTTGTTTCAGAAATGGTCCTTGTTTGGGTGATAGTAGTTGTCTTTCCAGTTGTTTCTGATGTTGATGTAGATGTTTCCGAAATTGTACTTCTTGGGGTGTTATTTGTTGTCTGTGCAGTTGTTTCTGCTGTTGTTGGTGTTGTTATAGATGTAAACGTTGTCACTACAGTTGTTTCTGTCTTTGGTGTTGTAGTGGATGCTTCAGTTGTAGCAGTGGTTATTTCCTCCATTGAAGTTGTGTCCACAATTCTACCTGTTGTGTTGTTATTAATTGTCTGTGCAGTTTTTTCTGCTGTTGTGGTAGATGTTGTAGATGTCACGGTTGTTGGAGTGGTCATTTCTAAAATTGTACTTGGGTTTACAGTAGTTGTCACTGCAGTTGTCTCTGGAATTGCACTTGTTGAAGTGCTTGTTGTTGTCAATGTTGTTGTTTCTGCTGATGTTGGTGGTGTTGTAGGTTGTGTTGTGTACAACGTTGAGGTGGTTAATTCTGTTTTTGGTGTTGTAGTGGATTGGGAAATTTTAGAAATGGATGTCGCTGGAATTGTACTTGTTGGAGTGCTTGTCGTTGTCAGTATTGTTGTTTCTGCTGTTGTTGGTGGTGTTGTAGCTTGTGTTGTGTATAAAGTTGTGCTGTCAGATACTGTTGGTGTTGTAGTGGATGCTTCAGTTGTAGCAGTGGTTGTCTCTGGAATTGTACTTGTTGCAGTGCTAGTTGTTGTCAAGGTAGTTGTTTCTTCTGTTGTTGGTGGTGTTGTATCTTGTGTTGTGTACAAAATTGAGGTTATTATTTCTGTCGTTGGTGCTGAAGTGGATGGTACAGTTGTAGCAGTGGTTGTTGGAGTGCTAGTTGTTGTCAATGTGGTTGTTTCTGCTGATGTTGGTGGTGTTGTAGGTTGTGGTGTGTATAGACTTGTGGTGTCAGATTCTGTTGTTGGTGTTATAGTGGATGTTTCAGTTGTTGCAGTGGTTGTCTCTGAAATTGTACTTGTTGGGTTAACAGTAGTTGTCACTGAAGTAGTTTCTGCTGTTGTTGTCGTACCTTGTGTTGTGTATAAATTTGCTGTGGCAGATACTGTCGTTGGTGATGTAGTGGATGCTTCAGTTGTTGCAGTGGTTGTCTCTGTAGTTGTACTTGTTGGTCTGCTTGTCATTGTCAATGTAGTTGTTTCTGCTGTTATTGTAGCTTGTGTTGTGTATGGATTGTGTATATGAAGTGTGTGTATTGTGCTGTCAGTTAAAGTTGTTAAAGTTGTAGTGGATGCTTCAGTTGTTGCAGTGGTTGTCTCTGCAATTGTACTTGCTGGAGTGCTTGTTGTTGTCAGCATTGTTGTTTCTGCTGTTGTTGTTGGTGTTGTAGGTTGTGTTGTGTACAAAGTTGAGGCGGTTAATTCTGTTGTTGGTGATATAGTGGATGGGGCAGTTGTAGCAGTGGTTGTATCTGGAATTGTACTTGTTGGGGTGCTTGTCAATGCAGATGTTTCTGCTGTTGTTGTAGCTTGCGTTGTGTACAAAGTTGTGCTGTCAGATAAAGTTGTTGGTTCTGTAGTGTATGCTTCAGTTGTAGCAGTGGTCGTCTCTGGAATTGTACTTGTTTGGGTTCTTGTTGTTGTCATTAATGTTGTTTCTGCTGTTGTTGGTGGTGTTGTAGGTTGTGTGGTGTACAAAGTTGAGGTGGTTACTTCTGTTGTTTGTGTTGTAGTGGATGGGACAGTTGTAGCAGTTGTTGTTTCTTCATTAGTAGATGTTTCCTTAATTGTACTTGTTTGGGTAACAGTAGCTGTCACTGCAGATGTTTCTGCTGTTGTTGTTGTAGCTTGGGTTGTGTATAAAATTGTGCTGTCAGATTCTGATGTTGTTGTTGTAGTGGATGCTTCAGTCGTAGCAGTGGTTGTCTCTGGAATTATACTTGTTGGGGTACTAGTTGTTGTCAGTGTAGTTGTTTCTGCCGATGTTGGTGGTGTTGTAGGTTGTGTTGTGTACAAAGTTGTAGTAGTTAATTCTGTTGTTGGTGTTGTAGTAGATGGGGCAGTTGTGGCAGTTCTTGTTTCCTCATTAGTAGATGTTTCCTGAATTGTACTTATTGGAGTAAAAGTAGTTGTCCCTGAAGATGTTTCTGCTGTTGTTGTAGCTTGTGTTGTGTATAAAGTTGTGCTGTCAGATAAAGTTGTTGGTGTTGTAGTGGATGCTTCAGATGTAGCAGCAGGTGTCTCTGGAATTGAACTTGTTGGGGTGCTTGTTGTTGTCAGTATTGTTGTTTCTGCTGTTGTCGGTGGTGTTGTAGGTTGTGTTGTGTACAACGTTGAGGTGATTAATTCTGTTGTTGATGTTGTAGTGGATGGGGCAGTTGTAGCAGTGGTTGTCTCTAGATTTGTACTTGTTGGGGTGCTAGTTGTTGTCAATGTAGTTGTTTCTGCCGATGTTGGTGGTGCTGTAGGTTGTGTTGTGTATAACGTTGTGGTTGAAGATTCTGTTGTTGTTCTAGTGGATGCTTCAGTTTTAGCAGTGGTCGTGTCTGGAATTGTACTTGTTGGGGTGCTGGTTGTTGTCAATGTAGTTGTTTCTGCTGATGGTGGTTTTGTAGGTTGTGTTGTGTACAATGTTGTGGTGGCAGATTCTGTTGTTGTTGTAGTGGATGCTTCAGTTGTAGCAGTGGTCATCTCTGGAATTGTACTTGTTGGGGTGCTTGTTGTTGTCGGTATTGTTGTTTCTGCTGTTGTTGGTGGTGTTGTAGCTTTTGTTGTGTATAAAGTGGTGCTGTCAGATTCTGTTCTTTGTGTTGTACTGGATTCTTCTGTTGTAGCAGTGGTTGTCTCTGGAATTGTACTTGTTGGGGTGCTTGTCGTTGTCAATGTAGTTGTTTCTGCTGATGTTGTTGTAGGTTGTGTTGTGTATAAAGTTGTGGTGTCAGATTCTGTTGTTGTTGTAGTGGATCCTTCAGTTGTAGCAGTGGTCGTCTCTGGAATCGTACTTGTTGGGGTGCTATTTGTTGTCAGTATTGTTGTTTCTGCTGGTGTTGGTGGTGTTGTTGCTTTTGTTGTGTATGAAGTTGTGGTGTCAGATTCTGTTGTTGGTGTTGTAGTGAATGCTTCAGTTTTAGCAGTGGTTGTCTCTGGAATTGTACTTGTTGGGGTCAGTACTGTTTCTGCTGTTGTTGGTGGTGTTGTAGGTTGTGTTGTGTACAAAGTTGAGGTAGGTAATTCTGTTGTTGGTGTTGTAGTGGATGGGGCCGTTGTAACAGTTGTTGTTTTCTCATTAGTAGATGTTTCCTCAATTGTACTTGTTGGAGTAACAGTAGTTGTCACTGAAGATGTTTCTGCTGTTTTTATAGCTTGTGTTGTGTATAATGCTGTGCTGTAAGATACTGTTGTTGGTGTTGTAGTGAATGCTTCAGTTGTAGTCTCTGGAATTGTACTTGTTGGGGGGCTTGTTGTTGTCAATAATGTTGTTTCTGCTGTTGTTGGTGTTGTAGGTTGTGTTGTGTACAAAGTTGAGGTGGTTAATTCTGTTGTTGGTGTTGTAGTGTATGCTTCAGTTGTAGCAGTGGTTGTCTCTGGAATTGTACTTGTTGGGGGGCTTGTTGTTGTCAATAATGTTGTTTCTGCTGTTGTTGGTGTTGTAGGTTGTGTTATGTACAACGTTGAGGTGGTTACTTTTGTTCTTGGTGTTGTAGTGGATGGGGCAGTTGTAGCAGTTGTTTCTTCATTAGTAGATGTTTCCTTAATTGTACTTGTTGGAGTAACAGTAGTTGTCACTGCAGATGTTTCTGCTGTTGTTGTAGTTTGTGTTGTGTATAATGCTGTGCTGTCAGATACTGTTGTTGGTGTTGTAGTGAATGCTTCAGTTGTAGCAGTGGTTGTCTCTGCAATTGTACTTGTTGGGCTGCTAGTCATTGTCAATACAATTGTTTCTGCTGTTGTTGGTGTTGTAGGTTGTGTTGTGTACAATGTTAAGGTGGTTAATTCTGTTGTTGGTGTTGTAGTCGACGGGGCAGTTGTAGAAATGGTCGTCTCTGGAATTGTACTTGTTGGTGTGCTTGTCGTTGTCAGTATTGTTGTTTCTGCTGTTGTTGTAGCTTGTGTTGTGTTTGAAGTTGTGCTGTCTGATATTGTTGTTGGTGTTGTAGTGGATGCTTCAATTGTAGCAGTGGTCGTCTCTGGAATTGTACTTGTTGGGGTGCTATTCATTGTCAGTATTGATGTTTCTGCTGTTGTTGGTGTTGTAGCTTGTGTTGTGTATGAATTTGTGCTGTCAGATAATGTTGTTGGTGTTGTAGTGGATGCTTCAGTTGTAGCAGTGGATATCTCTGGAATTGTACTTGTTGGGGTGCTAGTTGTTGTCAATGTAGTTGTTTCTGCTGATATTGTTGTTGGTTGTTTTGTGTATAAAGTTGTGGTGGCAGATTCTGTTGGTGTTGTAGTGGATGCTTCAGTTGTAGCAGTGGTTTTCTCTGGAATTGTACTTGTTGGGGTGCTAGTCGTTGTCAATACAGTTGTTTCTGCTGATGTTGTTGGTATTGTGTACAAAGTTGAGGTGGTTAATTCTGTTGTTGGTGTTGTAGTGGATGGGTTAGTTGAAGCAGTGGTCGTCTCTAGAATTGTACTTGTTGAGCTGCTAGTTGTTGTCAATGTATTTGTTTCTGCTGTTGTTGTAGCTTGTGTTGTGTATGAAGTTGTGCTGTCAGATAATGTTGTTGTTGTTGTAGTGGATGCTTCAGTTGTAGCAGTGGTCGTCTCTGGAAATGTACTTGTTGGGGTGTTATTCGTTGTCAGTATTGATGTTTCTGCTCTTGTTGGTGTTGTAGGTTGTGTTGTGTACAAAGTTGAGGTGGTTAATTCGGTTGTTGATATTGTAGTTGATGGCGCAGTTGTAGCAGTGGTTGTCTCTGGAATTGTACTTGTTGAGCTGCCAGTCTTTGTCACTGCAGATGATTCTGCTGTTGTTGTTCTAGCTTGTGTTGTGTATGAAGTTGTACTGTCAGATAATGTTGTTGGTGTTGTAGTCGATGTTTCAGTTGTAGCAGTGGTCGTCTCTGGAATTGTACCTGTCGGGGTGCTTGTCATTGTCAGAATTGTTGTTTCTGCTGTTGTTGTTGGTGTTGTAGGTCGTGTTCTGGACAATGTTGAGGTGGTTAATTCTGTTGCTGGTGTTGTAGTGGATGGGGCAGTTGTAGGAGTGGTTGTCTCTGGAATTGTATTTGTTGGGGTGCTTGTCATTGTCAGTAATGTTGTTTCTGCTGTTGTTCGTGTTGTAGTTTGTGTTGTGTACAAAATTGAGGTGGTTAATTCTGTTGTTGGTGTTGTAGTGGATGGGGCAGTTGTAGCAGTTGTTGTTTCTTCATTAGTAGATGTTTCCATAATTGTACTTGTTGGGGTAACAGTAGTTGTGATGGCAGATTCTGTTGTTGTTGTAGTGGATGCTTGAGTTGTAGCAGTGGTTGTCTCTGGAATTGTACTTGTTGGGGTGCTATTCGTTGTCAGTATTGATGTTTCTGCTGTTGTTGGTGTTGTAGGTTGTGTTGTGTACAAAGTTGAGGTGGTTAATTCGGTTGTTGTTGTTGTAGTTGATGGGGCAGTTTTAGCAGTGGTTGTCTCTGGAATTGTACTTGTTGGGGTGCTAGTCCGTGTCAATGTAATTGTTTCTGTTGATGTTGGTGGTGTTGTAGGTTGTGTTGTGTACAACGTTGAGGTGGTTAATTCTGTTTTTGGTGGTGTAGTGGATGGGGAAGTTTTAGAAATGGATGTCGCTGGAATTGTACTTGTTGGGGTGCTTGTCGTTGTCAGTATTGTTGTTTCTGCTGTTGTTGGTGGTGTTGTAGTTTGTGTTGTGTACAAAGTCGAGGTAGGTAATTCTATTGTTGGTGTTGTAGTGGATGGGGCCGTTGTAACAGTTGTTGTTTCCTCATTAGTAGATGTTTCATCAATTGTACTTGTTGGAGTAACAGTGGTTGTCACTGAAGATGTTTCTGCTGTTTTTATAGCTTGTGTTGTGTATAATGCTGTGCTGTCAGATACTGTTGTTGGTGTTGTAGTGAATGCTTCAGTTGTAGCAGTGGTTGTCTCTGGAATTGTACTTGTTGGGGGGCTTGTTGTTGTCAGTAATGTTGTTTCTGCTGTTGTTGGTGGTGTTGTAGGTTGTGTTATGTACAACGTTGAGGTGGTTACTTCTGTTCTTGCTGTTGTAGTGGATGGGACCGTTGTAGAAATGGTCGTCTCTGGAATTGTAATTGTTGGGGTGCTATTCGTTGTCAGTATTGTTGTTTCTGCTGTTGTTGGTGTTGTAGGTTGTGTTGTGTACAAAGTTGAGGTGGTTAATTCTGTTGTTGGTGTTGTAGTGGATGGGGCAGTTGTAGCAGTGGTTGTCTCTGGAATTGTACTTGTTGGGGTGCTTGTCATTGTCGGTATTGTTGTTTCTGCTGTTGTTGTTGTTTTTGTTGTAGGTTGTGTTGTGTACAACGTTGAGGTGGTTAATTCTGTTTTTGGTGTTGTAGTGGATTGGGAAATTTTAGAAATGGATGTCGCTGGAATTGTACTTGTTGGAGTGCTTGTCGTTGTCAGTATTGTTGTTTCTGCTGTTGTTGGTGGTGTTGTAGCTTGTGTTGTGTATAAAGTTGTGCTGTCAGATACTGTTGGTGTTGTAGTGTATGCTTCAGTTGTAGCAGTGGTTGTCTCTGGAATTGTACTTGTTGGGGTGCTAGTCATTGTCAATGTAGTTGTTTCTGCTGATGTTGTTGTAGGTTGTGTTTTGTATAAAGTTGTGGTGGCAGATTCTGTTGTTGTTGTAGTGGAGGCTTCAGTTGTAGCAGTGGTCATCTCTGGAAATGTACTTGTTGGGGTGCTTGTTGTTGTCAGTGTAGTTGTTTCTGCTGTAGTAGTAGCTTGTGTTGTGTATGAAGTTGTACTGTCAGATAATGTTGTTGGTGTTGTAGTGGATGCTTCAGTTGTAGAAATGGTCGTCTCTGGAATTGTACTTCTTGGGGTGCTTGTCGTGGTCAGTATTGTTGCTTCTGCTGTTGTTGTGTTTGAAGTTGTGCTTTCAGAAAATGTAGGTTGTGTTGTGTACAACATTGAGGTGGTTAATTTTGTTGTTGGTGTTGTAGTGGATGGGGCAGTTGTAGCAGTGGTCATCTCTAGAATTGTACTTGTTTGGCTGCTACTTGTTGTCAATGTAGTTGTTTCTGCTGATGTTGATGGTGTTGTAGGTTGTGTTGTGTACAACATTGAGGTGGTTAATTCTGTTGTTGGTGTTGTAGTGGATGGGGCAGTTGTAGAAATGGACATCTCTGGAATTGTACTTGTTGGGGTGCTTGTCGTTGTCAGTATTGTTGTTTCTGCTGTTGTTGGTCGTGTTGTAGGTTGTGTTGTGTACAACATTGAGGTCGTTAATTCTGTTGTTGGTGTTGTACTGGATGGGGCAGTTGTAGAAATGGTCGTCTCTGGAATTTTACTTGTTGTGGTAACAGTAGTTGTCAATGCAGAAGTTTCTGCTGTTGTTTTTGTAGCTTGTGTTGTGTATAAAGTTGTGCTGTCAGATACTGTTTGTTTTGTAGTGGATGCTTCAGTTGTAGCCGTGATTGTCTCTGGAATTGTACTTGTTGAGCTGCTAGTCGTTGTCACTGCAGATGATTCTGCTGTTGTTGTTCTAGCTTGTGTTGTGTATAAAGTTGTGCTGTCAGATAATGTTGTTGGTACAGTAGTGGATGCTTCAGTTGTAGCAGTAGTTGTCTCTGGAATTGTATTTGTTGGGGTGCTAGTCGTTGTCAATGTAGTTGTTTCTGCTGATGTTGTTGGTTTTGTAGGTTGTGTTGTGTACAACGTTGAGGTGGCAGTTGTAGCAGTTGTTGTGTCTTCATTAGTAGATGTTTCCATAATTGTACTTGTTGGGGTAACAGTAGTTGTGGTGGCAGGTTCTGTTGTTGTTGTAGTGGATGCTTCAGTTGTAACAGTGGTCGTCTCTGGAATTGTACTTGTTGGGGTGCTATTCGTTGTCAGTATTGATGTTTCTGCTGTTGTTGGTGTTGTAGGTTGTGTTGTGTACAACGTTGAGGTGGTTAATTCTGTTGTTGGTGTTGTAGTGGATGGGGCAGTTGTAGAAATGGTCGTCTCTGGAATTGTACTTGTTGGGGTGCTTGTCGTTGTCAGTATTGTTGTTTCTGCTGTTGTTGGTGGTGTTGTAGGTTGTGTTGTGTACAACGTTGAGGTGGTTAATTCTGTTGTTGGTGTTGTAGTGGATGGGGCAGTTGTAGAAATGGTCGTCTCTGGAATTTTACTTGTTGGGGTGCTAGTCCTTGTCAATTTAGTTGTTTCTGCTGATGTTGGTGGTGTTGTAGTTTGTGTTGTGTACAACCTTGAGGTGGTTAATTCTGTTGTTGGTGTTGTAGTGGATGGGGCAGTTGTAGCAGTTGTTGTTTCGTCATTAGTAGATGTTTCCATAATTGTACTTGTTGGGGTAACAGAAGTTGTGGTGGCAGATTCTGTTGTTGTTGTAGTGGATGCTTCAGTTGTAGCAGTGATTGTCTCTGGAATTGTACTTTTTGATCTGCTAGTCGTTTTCAATGTAGTTGTTTCTTCTGTTGTTCTAGCTTGTGTTGTGTATGAAGTTGTACTGTCAGATAATGTTTTTGGTGTTGTAGTCGATGTTTCAGTTGTAGCAGTGGTCGTCTCTGGAATTGTACTTGTTGTGGTGCTAGACGTTGTCAATGTAGTTGTTTCTGCTGATGTTGGTGGTTTTGTAGGTTGTGTTGTGTACAATGTTGTGGTGGCAGATTCTGTTGTTCGTGTTGTAGTGGATGCTTCATTTGTAGCAGTGGTCGTCTCTGGAATTTTACTTGTTGGGGTAACAGTAGTTGTCATTACAGATGTTTCTGCTGTTGTTGTTGTAGCTTGTGTTGTGTATAAAGTTGTGCTGTCAGATACTGTTGGTGTTGTAGTGGATGCTTCAGTTGTAGCAGCGGGTGTCTCTGGAATTGAACTTGTTGGGGTGCTTGTTGTTGTCAGTATTGTCGTTTCTGCTGTTGTTGGTGGTGTTGTAGGTTGTGTTGTGTACAACGTTGAGGTGATTAATTCTGTTGTTGATGTTGTAGTGGATGGGGCAGTTGTAGCAGTGGTTGTCTCTAGAATTGTACTTGTTGGGGTGCTAGTCGTTGTCAATGTAGTTGTTTCTGCTGATGTTGTTGTAGGTTGTGTTGTGTATAAAGTTGTGGTGGCAGATTCTGTTGTTGTAGTGTAGGCTTCAGTTGTAGCAGTGGTCGTCTCTGGAATTGTACTTGTTGGGGTGCTTGTTGTTGTAAGTGTAGTTCTTTCTGTTGTTTTTGGTGGTGTTGTAGGTTGTGTTGTGTACAAAGTTGAGGTGGTTACTTCTGTTGTTGGTGTTGTATTGGATGGGGCAGTTGTAGCAGTTGTTGTTTCTGCATTAGTGGATGTTTCCTTAATTGTAATTGTTGGGGTAACAGTAGTTGTCATTGCAGATGTTTCTGCTGTTCTTGTAGCTTGTGTTGTGTATAAAGTTGTGCTGTCAGATACTGTTGGTGTTGTAGTGTATGCTTCAGTTGTAGCAGTGGTTGTCTCTGGAATTGTACTTGTTGGGGTGCTAGTCATTGTCAATGTAGTTGTTTCTGCTGATGTTGTTGTAGGTTGTGTTGTGTATAAAGTTGTGGTGGCAGATTCTGTTGTTGTAGTGGAGGCTTCAGTTGTAGCAGTGGTTCTCTCTGGAATTGTACTTCTTGGGGTGCTATTCGTTGTCAGTATTGATGTTTCTGCTGTTGTTGGTGTTGTAGGTTGTGTTGTGTACAACGTTGAGGTGGTTAATTCTGTTGTTGGTGTTGTAGTGGATGGGGCAGGTTTAGAAATGGTCGTCTCTGGAATTGTACTTGTTGGGGTGCTTGTCGTTGTCAGTATTGTTGTTTCTGCTGTTGTTGGTGGTGTTGTAGGTTGTGTTGTGTACAACTTTGAGGTGGTTAATTCTGTTGTTGGTGTTGTAGTGGATGGGGCAGTTGTAGAAATGGTCGTCTCTGGAATTTTACTTGTTGGGGTGCTAGTCCTTGTCAATGTAGTTGTTTCTGCTGATGTTGGTGGTGTTGTAGTTTGTGTTGTGTACAACCTTGAGGTGGTTAATTCTGTTGTTGGTGTTGTAGTGGATGGGGCAGTTGTAGCAGTTGTTGTTTCGTCATTAGTAGATGTTTCCATAATTGTACTTGTTGGGGTAACAGAAGTTGTGGTGGCAGATTCTGTTGTTGTTGTAGTGGATGCTTCAGTTGTAGCAGTGATTGTCTCTGGAATTGTACTTTTTGATCTGCTAGTCGTTTTCAATGTAGTTGTTTCTTCTGTTGTTCTAGCTTGTGTTGTGTATGAAGTTGTACTGTCAGATAATGTTTTTGGTGTTGTAGTCGATGTTTCAGTTGTAGCAGTGGTCGTCTCTGGAATTGTACTTGTTGTGGTGCTAGACGTTGTCAATGTAGTTGTTTCTGCTGATGTTGGTGGTTTTGTAGGTTGTGTTGTGTACAATGTTGTGGTGGCAGATTCTGTTGTTCGTGTTGTAGTGGATGCTTCATTTGTAGCAGTGGTCGTCTCTGGAATTTTACTTGTTGGGGTAACAGTAGTTGTCATTACAGATGTTTCTGCTGTTGTTGTTGTAGCTTGTGTTGTGTATAAAGTTGTGCTGTCAGATACTGTTGGTGTTGTAGTGGATGCTTCAGTTGTAGCAGCGGGTGTCTCTGGAATTGAACTTGTTGGGGTGCTTGTTGTTGTCAGTATTGTCGTTTCTGCTGTTGTTGGTGGTGTTGTAGGTTGTGTTGTGTACAACGTTGAGGTGATTAATTCTGTTGTTGATGTTGTAGTGGATGGGGCAGTTGTAGCAGTGGTTGTCTCTAGAATTGTACTTGTTGGGGTGCTAGTCGTTGTCAATGTAGTTGTTTCTGCTGATGTTGTTGTAGGTTGTGTTGTGTATAAAGTTGTGGTGGCAGATTCTGTTGTTGTAGTGTAGGCTTCAGTTGTAGCAGTGGTCGTCTCTGGAATTGTACTTGTTGGGGTGCTTGTTGTTGTAAGTGTAGTTCTTTCTGTTGTTTTTGGTGGTGTTGTAGGTTGTGTTGTGTACAAAGTTGAGGTGGTTACTTCTGTTGTTGGTGTTGTATTGGATGGGGCAGTTGTAGCAGTTGTTGTTTCTGCATTAGTGGATGTTTCCTTAATTGTAATTGTTGGGGTAACAGTAGTTGTCATTGCAGATGTTTCTGCTGTTCTTGTAGCTTGTGTTGTGTATAAAGTTGTGCTGTCAGATACTGTTGGTGTTGTAGTGTATGCTTCAGTTGTAGCAGTGGTTGTCTCTGGAATTGTACTTGTTGGGGTGCTAGTCATTGTCAATGTAGTTGTTTCTGCTGATGTTGTTGTAGGTTGTGTTGTGTATAAAGTTGTGGTGGCAGATTCTGTTGTTGTAGTGGAGGCTTCAGTTGTAGCAGTGGTTCTCTCTGGAATTGTACTTCTTGGGGTGCTATTCGTTGTCAGTATTGATGTTTCTGCTGTTGTTGGTGTTGTAGGTTGTGTTGTGTACAACGTTGAGGTGGTTAATTCTGTTGTTGGTGTTGTAGTGGATGGGGCAGGTTTAGAAATGGTCGTCTCTGGAATTGTACTTGTTGGGGTGCTTGTCGTTGTCAGTATTGTTGTTTCTGCTGTTGTTGGTGGTGTTGTAGGTTGTGTTGTGTACAACTTTGAGGTGGTTAATTCTGTTGTTGGTGTTGTAGTGGATGGGGCAGTTGTAGAAATGGTCGTCTCTGGAATTTTATTTGTTGGGGTGCTAGTCCTTGTCAATGTAGTTGTTTCTGCTGATGTTGGTGGTGTTGTAGTTTGTGTTGTGTACAACCTTGAGGTGGTTAATTCTGTTGTTGGTGTTGTAGTGGATGGGGCAGTTGTAACAGTGGTTGTCTCTGGAATTGTACTTGTTGGGGTGCTAGTCATTGTCAATGTAGTTGTTTCTGCTGATGTTGTTGTAGGTTGTGTTGTGTATAAAGTTGTGGTGGCAGATTCTGTTGTTGTAGTGGATGCTTCAGTTGTAGCAGTGATTGTCTCTGGAATTGTACTTTTTGATCTGCTAGTCGTTTTCAATGTAGTTGTTTCTTCTGTTGTTCTAGCTTGTGTTGTGTATGAAGTTGTACTGTCAGATAATGTTTTTGGTGTTGTAGTCGATGTTTCAGTTGTAGCAGTGGTCGTCTCTGGAATTGTACTTGTTGTGGTGCTAGACGTTGTCAATGTAGTTGTTTCTGCTGATGTTGGTGGTTTTGTAGGTTGTGTTGTGTACAATGTTGTGGTGGCAGATTCTGTTGTTCGTGTTGTAGTGGATGCTTCATTTGTAGCAGTGGTCGTCTCTGGAATTTTACTTGTTGGGGTAACAGTAGTTGTCATTACAGATGTTTCTGCTGTTGTTGTTGTAGCTTGTGTTGTGTATAAAGTTGTGCTGTCAGATACTGTTGGTGTTGTAGTGGATGCTTCAGTTGTAGCAGCGGGTGTCTCTGGAATTGAACTTGTTGGGGTGCTTGTTGTTGTCAGTATTGTCGTTTCTGCTGTTGTTGGTGGTGTTGTAGGTTGTGTTGTGTACAACGTTGAGGTGATTAATTCTGTTGTTGATGTTGTAGTGGATGGGGCAGTTGTAGCAGTGGTTGTCTCTAGAATTGTACTTGTTGGGGTGCTAGTCGTTGTCAATGTAGTTGTTTCTGCTGATGTTGTTGTAGGTTGTGTTGTGTATAAAGTTGTGGTGGCAGATTCTGTTGTTGTAGTGTAGGCTTCAGTTGTAGCAGTGGTCGTCTCTGGAATTGTACTTGTTGAGCTGCTAGTCGTTGTCAATGTAGTTGTTTTTGCTGTTGTTGTAGCTTGTGTTATGTATGAAGTTGTACTGTCAGATAATGTTTTTGGTGTTGTAGTCAATGTTTCAGTTGTAGCAGTGGTCGTCTCTGGAATTGTAATTTTCGGGGTGCTTGTCTTTGTCAGAATTGTTGTTTCTGCTGTTGTTGGTGGTGTTGTAGGTTGTGTTGTGTACAAAGTTGAGGTGGTTAATTCTGTTGTTGGTGTTGTAGTGGATCGGGCAGTTGTAGAAATGGTCGTCTCTGGAATTGTACTTGTTGGGCTGCTTTTCGTTGTCAGTATTGTTGTTTCTGCTGTTGTTGTAGCTTGTGTTATGTATGAAGTTGTACTGTCAGATAATGTTGTTGGTGTTGTAGTTGATGCTTCAGTTGTAGCAGTGGTCTTCTCTGGAATTGTACTTGTTGGGGTGCTTGTTGTTGTCAGTGTTGTTGTTTCTGCTGTTAGTGGTGTAGGTTGTGTTGTGTACAAAGTTGAGGTGGTTAATTCTGTTGTTGGTGTTGTAGTGGATGGGGCAGTTGTAGAAATGGTCTTCTCTGGAATTGTACTTGTTGAGGTGCTAGTTCTTGTCAATGTAGTTTCTGCTGATGTTAGTGGTGTTGTAGGTTGTGTTGTGTACACCGTTGAGGTGGCAGTTGTAGCAGCTGTTGTGTCTTCATTAGTAGATGTTTCCATAATTGTACTTGTTGGGGTAACAGTAGTTGTGGTGGCAGGTTCTGTTGTTGTTGTAGTGGATGCTTCAGTTGTAGCAGTGGTCGTCTCTGGAATTCTACTTGTTGGGGTGCTATTCGTTGTCAGTATTGATGTTTCTGCTGTTGTTGGTGTTGTAGGTTGTGTTGTGTACAAAGTTGAGGTGGTTAATTCGTTTGTTGGTGTTGTAGATGATGGGGCAGATGTAGCAGTGGTTGTCTCTGGAATTGTACTTGTTGGGGTGATAGTCCTTCTCAATGTAGTTGTTTCTGCTGATGTTGGTGGTGTTGTAGGTGGTGTTGTGTACAACGTTGAGGTGGTTAATTCTGTTGTTGGTGTTGTAGTGGATGTGGTAGTTTTCGAAATGGTCGTCTCTGGAATTGTACTTGTTGGGGTGCTAGTCGTTGTCAATGTAGTTGTTTCTGCTGATGTTGGTGGTGTTGTAGTTTGTGTTGTGTACAACATTGAGGTGGTTAATTCTGTTGTTGGTGTTGTAGTGGATGGGGCAGTTGTAGAAATGGTCATCTCTGGAATTGTACTTGTTGGGGTGCTTGTCGTTGTCAGTATTGTTGTTTCTGCTGTTGTTGTAGCTTGTGCTGTGTTTGAAGTTGTGCTGTCTGATAATGTTGTTGGTGTTGTAGTGGATGCTTCAGTTGTAGCAGAGGTCGTCTCTGGAATTGTACTTGTTGGGGTGTTTGTCGTTGTTAGAATTGTTGTTTCTGCTGTTGTTGGTGTTGTAGTTTGTGTTGTGTACAAAGTTGAGGTGGTTAATTCGGTTGTTGGTGTTGTAGATGATGGGGCAGGATGTGTTGTGTACAACGTTGAGGTGTACAATTCTGTTGTTGGTGTTGTACTGGATGGGGCAGGTTTAGAAATGGTCGTCTCTGGAATTGTACTTGTTGGGGTGCTTGTCGTTGTCAGTATTGTTGTTTCTGCTGTTGTTGGTGGTGTTCTAGGTTGTGTTGTGTACAATGTTGAGGTGGTTAATTCTGTTGTTGGTGTTGTAGTGGATGGGGCAGTTGTAGAAATGGTCGTCTCTGGAATTGTACTTGTTGGGGTGCTAGTCCTTGTCAATGTAGTTGTTTCTGCTGATGTTGGTGGTGTTGTAGTTTGTGTTGTGTACAACCTTGAGGTGGTTAATTCTGTTGTTGGTGTTGTAGTGGATGGGGCAGTTGTAGCAGTTGTTGTTTCGTCATTAGTAGATGTTTCCATAATTGTACTTGTTGGGGTAACAGAAATTGTGGTGGCAGATTCTGTTGTTGTTGTAGTGGATGCTTCAGTTGTAGCAGTGATTGTCTCTGGAATTGTACTTTTTGAGCTGCTAGTCGTTTTCAATGTAGTTGTTTCTTCTGTTGTTCTAGCTTGTGTTGTGTATGAAATTGTGCTGTCAGATACTGGTGTTGTTGTTTTCGTGGATGCTTCAGTTGTTTCTTCTGTTGTTCTAGCTTGTGTTGTGTATGAAGTTGTACTGTCAGATAATGTTTTTGGTGTTGTAGTCGATGTTCCAGTTGTAGCAGTGGTTGTCTCAGGAATTGTACTTGTTGGGGTGCTGGTTGTTGTCAATGTAGTTGTTTCTGCTGATGGTGGTTTTGTAGGTTGTGTTGTGTATAAAGTTGTGGTGTCAGATTCTGTTGTTTGTGTTGTACTGGATTCTTCAGTTGTAGCAGTGGTTGTCTCTGGAATTGTACTTGTTGGGGTGCTTGTCGTTGTCAATGTAGTTGTTTCTGCTGATGTTGTTGTAGGTTGTGTTGTGTATGAAGTTGTGGTGTCAGATTCTGTTGTTGTTGTAGTGGATGCTTCAGTTGTAGCAGTGGTCGTCTCTGGAATCGTACTTGTTGGGGTGCTATTTGTTGTCAGTATTGTTGTTTCTGCTGGTGTTGGTGGTGTTGTAGCTTTTGTTGTGTATGAAGTTGTTGTGTCAGATTCTGTTGTTGGTGTTGTAGTGAATGCTTCAGTTTTAGCAGTGGTTGTCTCTGGAATTGTACTTGTTGGGGTCAGTACTGTTTCTGCTGTTGTTGGTGGTGTTGTAGGTTGTGTTGTGTACAAAGTTGAGGTAGGTAATTCTGTTGTTGGTGTTGTAGTGGATGGGGCCGTTGTAACAGTTGTTCTTTCCTCATTAGTTGATGTTTCCTCAATTGTACTTGTTGGAGTAACAGTAGTTGTCACTGAAGATGTTTCTGCTGTTTTTATAGCTTGTGTTGTGTATAATGCTGTGTTGTCAGATACTGTTGTTGGTATTGTAGTGGATGCTTCAGTTGTAGCAGTGGATATCTCTGGAATTGTACTTGTTGGGGTGCTAGTTGTTGTCAATGTAGTTGTTTCTGCTGATGTTGTTGGTTGTTTTGTGTATGAAGTTGTGGTGGCAGATTCTGTTGGTGTTGTAGTGGATGCTTCAGTTGTAGCAGTGGTTTTCTCTGGAATTGTACTTGTTGGGGTGCTGGTTGTTGTCAATACAGTTGTTTCTGCTGATGTTGTTGGTGTTGTGTACAAAGTTGAGGTGGTTAATTCTGTTGTTGGTGTTGTAGTGGATGGGTTAGTTGTAGCAGTGGTCGTCTCTAGAATTGTACTTGTTGAGCTGCTAGTTGTTGTCAATGTATTTGTTTCTGCTGTTGTTGTAGCTTGTGTTATATATGAAGTTGTACTGTCAGATAATGTTTTTGGTGTTGTAGTCGATGTTTCAGTTGTAGCAGTGGTCGTCTCTGGAATTGAAATTGTCGGGGTGCTTGTCGTTGTCAGAATTGTTGTTTCTGCTGTTGTTGGTGGTGTTGTAGGTCGTGTTGTGGACAAAGTTGAGGTGGTTAATTCTGTTGCTGGTGTTGTAGTGGATGGGGCAGTTGTAGGAGTGGTTGTCTCTGGAATTGTATTTGTTGGGGTGCTTGTCATTGTCAGTAATTTTGTTTCTGCTGTTGTTGGTGTTGTAGTTTGTGTTGTGTACAAAATTGAGGTGGTTAATTCTGTTGTTGGTGTTGTAATGGATGGGGCAGTTGTAGCAGTTGTTGTTTCTTCATTAGTAGATGTTTCCATAATTGTACTTGTTGGGGTAACAGTAGTTGTGATGGCAGATTCTGTTGTTGTTGTAGTGGATGCTTGAGTTGTAGCAGTGGTTGTCTCTGGAATTGTACTTGTTGGGGTGCTATTCGTTGTCAGTATTGATGTTTCTGCTGTTGTTGGTGTTATAGGTTGTGTTGTGTACAAAGTTGAGGTGGTTAATTCGGTTGTTGTTGTTGTAGTTGATGGGGCAGTTGTAGCAGTGGTTGTCTCTGGAATTGTACTTGTTGGGGTGCTAGTCTGTGTCAATATAGTTGTTTCTGCTGATGTTGGTGGTGTTGTAGGTTGTGTTGTGTACAACGTTGAGGTGGTTAATTCTGTTTTTGGTGTTGTAGTGGATGTGGAAGTTTTAGAAATGGATGTCGCTGGAATTGTACTTGTTGGGGTGCTTGTCGTTGTCAGTATTGTTGTTTCTGCTGTTGTTGTAGCTTGTGTTGTGTTTGAAGTTGTGCTGTCTGATAATGTTGTTGGTGTTGTAGTGGATGCTTCAGTTGTAGCAGTGGTTGTCTCTGGAATTGTACTTGTTGGGGGGCTTGTTGTTGTCAGTAATGTTGTTTCTGCTGTTGTTGGTGGTGTTGTAGCTTGTGTTGTATATGAATTTGTGGTGTCAGATAATGTTGTTGGTGTTGTAGTGGATGCTTCAGTTGTAGCAGTGGATATCTCTGGAATTGTACTTGTTGGGGTGCTAGTCATTGTCAATGTAGTTGTTTCTGCTGATGTTGTTGTAGGTTGTGTTGTGTATAAAGTTGTGGTGGCAGATTCTGTTGTTGTAGTGGAGGCTTCAGTTGTAGCAGTGGTCGTCTCTGGAATTATACTTGTTGGGGTGTTTGTCGTTGTTAGAATTGTTGTTTCTGCTGTTGTTGGTGTTGCAGTTTGTGTTGTGTACAAAATTGAGGTGGTTAATTCGGTTGTTGGTGTTGTAGATGATGGTGCAGGTTGTGTTGTGTACAACGTTGAGGTGTACAATTCTGTTGTTGGTGTTGTAGTGGATGGGGCAGGTTTAGAAATGGTCGTCTCTGGAATTGTACTTGTTGGGGTGCTTGTCGTTGTCAGTATTGTTGTTTCTGCTGTTGTTGGTGGTGTTGTAGGTTGTGTTGTGGACAACGTTGAGGTGGTTAATTCTGTTGTTGGTGTTGTAGTGGATGGGGCAGTTGTAGCAGTGGTCGTCTCTGGAATTGTACTTGTTGAGCTGCTAGTCGTTGTCAATGTAGTTGTTTCTGCTGTTGTTGTACCTTGTGTTATGTATGAAGTTGTACTGTCAGATAATGTTTTTGGTGTTGTAGTCAATGTTTCAGTTGTAGCAGTGGTCGTCTCTGGAATTGTAATTGTCGGGGTGCTTGTCGTTGTCAGAATTGTTGTTTCTGCTGTTGTTGGTGGTGTTGTAGGTTGTGTTGTGTACAAAGTTGAGGTGGTTAATTCTGTTGTTGGTGTTGTAGTGGATGGAGCAGTTGTAGAAATGGTCGTCTCTGGAATTGTACTTGTTGGGCTGCTTTTCGTTGTCAGTATTGTTGTTTCTGCTGTTGTTGTTGCTTGTGTTATGTATGAAGTTGTACTGTCAGATAATGTTGTTGGTGTTGTAGTTGATGCTTCAGTTGTAGCAGTGGTCTTCTCTGGAATTGTACTTGTTGGGGTGCTTGTTGTTGTCAGTGTTGTTGTTTCTGCTGTTAGTGGTGTAGGTTGTGTTGTGTACAAAGTTGAGGTGGTTAATTCTGTTGTTGGTGTTGTAGTGGATGGGGCAGTTGTAGAAATAGTCATCTCTGGAATTGTACTTGTTGGGGTACTAGTCCTTGTCAATGTAGTTGTTTCTGCCGATGTTAGTGGTGTTGTAGGTTGTGTTGTGTACAACGTTGAGGTGGCAGTTGTAGCAGTTGTTGTGTCTTCATTAGTAGATGTTTCCATAATTGTACTTGTTGGGGTAACAGTAGTTGTGGTGGTAGGTTCTGTTGTTGTTGTAGTGAATGCTTCAGTTGTAACAGTGGTCGTCTCTGGAATTGTACTTGTTGGGGTGCTATTCGTTGTCAGTATTGATGTTTCTGCTGTTGTTGGTGTTGTAGGTTGTGTTGTGTACAAAGTTGAGGTGGTTAATTCGGTTGTTGGTGTTGTAGATGATGGGGCAGGATGTGTTGTGTACAAAGTTGAGGTGGTTAATTCGGTTGTTGTTGTTGTAGTTGATGGGGCAGTTGTAGCAGTGGTTGTCTCTGGAATTGTACTTGTTGGGGTGCTAGTCTGTGTCAATATAGTTGTTTCTGCTGATGTTGGTGGTGTTGTAGGTTGTGTTGTGTACAACGTTGAGGTGGTTAATTCTGTTTTTGGTGTTGTAGTGGATGTGGAAGTTTTAGAAATGGATGTCGCTGGAATTGTACTTGTTGGGGTGCTTGTCGTTGTCAGTATTGTTGTTTCTGCTGTTGTTGTAGCTTGTGTTGTGTTTGAAGTTGTGCTGTCTGATAATGTTGTTGGTGTTGTAGTGGATGCTTCAGTTGTAGCAGTGGTTGTCTCTGGAATTGTACTTGTTGGGGGGCTTGTTGTTGTCAGTAATGTTGTTTCTGCTGTTGTTGGTGGTGTTGTAGCTTGTGTTGTATATGAATTTGTGGTGTCAGATAATGTTGTTGGTGTTGTAGTGGATGCTTCAGTTGTAGCAGTGGATATCTCTGGAATTGTACTTGTTGGGGTGCTAGTTGTTGTCAATGTAGTTGTTTCTGCTGATATTGTTGTTGGTTGTTTTGTGTATAAAGTTGAGGTGGCAGATTCTGTTGGTGTTGTAGTGGATGCTTCAGTTGTAGCAGTGGTTTTCTCTGGAATTGTACTTGTTGGGGTGCTAGTCGTTGTCAATACAGTTGTTTCTGCTGATGTTGTTGGTGTTGTGTACAAAGTTGAGGTGGTTAATTCTGTTGTTGGTGTTGTAGTGGATGGGTTAGTTGTAGCAGTGGTCGTCTCTAGAATTGTACTTGTTGAGCTGCTAGTTGTTGTCAATGTATTTGTTTCTGCTGTTGTTGTAGCTTGTGTTATATATGAAGTTGCACTGTCAGATAATGTTTTTGGTGTTGTAGTCGATGTTTCAGTTGTAGCAGTGGTCGTCTCTGGAATTGAAATTGTCGGGGTGCTTGTCGTTGTCAGAATTGTTGTTTCTGCTGTTGTTGGTGGTGTTGTAGGTCGTGTTGTGGACAAAGTTGAGGTGGTTAATTCTGTTGCTGGAGTTGTAGTGGATGGGGCAGTTGTAGGAGTGGTTGTCTCTGGAATTGTATTTGTTGGGGTGCTTGTCATTGTCAGTAATTTTGTTTCTGCTGTTGTTGGTGTTGTAGTTTGTGTTGTGTACAAAATTGAGGTGGTTAATTCTGTTGTTGGTGTTGTAGTGGATGGGGCAGTTGTAGCAGTTGTTGTTTCTTCATTAGTAGATGTTTCCATAATTGTACTTGTTGGGGTAACAGTAGTTGTGATGGCAGATTCTGTTGTTGTTGTAGTGGATGCTTGAGTTGTAGCAGTGGTTGTCTCTGGAATTGTACTTGTTGGGGTGCTATTCGTTGTCAGTATTGATGTTTCTGCTGTTGTTGGTGTCGTAGGTTGTGTTGTGTACAAAGTTGAGGTGGTTAATTCGGTTGTTGTTGTAGTTGATGGGGCAGTTGTAGCAGTGGTTGTCTCTGGAATTGTACTTGTTGGGGTGCTAGTCTGTGTCAATATAGTTATTTCTGCTGATGTTGGTGGTGTTGTAGGTTGTGTTGTGTACAACGTTGAGGTGGTTAATTCTGTTTTTGGTCTTGTAGTGGATGTGGAAGTTTTAGAAATGGATGTCGCTGGAATTGTACTTGTTGGGGTGCTTGTTGTTGTCAGTATTGTTGTTTCTGCTGTTGTTGTAGCTTGTGTTGTGTTTGAAGTTGTGCTGTCTGATAATGTTGTTGGTGTTGTAGTGGATGCTTCAGTTGTAGCAGTGGTCGTCTCTGGAATTGTACTTGTTGGGGTGTTTGTCGTTGTTAGAATTGTTGTTTCTGCTGTTCTTGGTGTTGCAGTTTGTGTTGTGTATAAAATTGAGGTGGTTAATTCTGTTGTTGGTGTTGTAATGGATGGGGCAGTTGTAGCAGTTGTTGTTTCTTCATTATTAGATGTTTCCTTAATTGTAATTGTTGGGGTAACAGTAGTTGTCATTGCAGATGTTTCTGCTGTTCTTGTAGCTTGTGTTGTGTATAAAGTTGTGCTGTCAGATACTGTTGGTGTTGTATTGTATGCTTCAGTTGTAGCAGTGGTTGTCTCTGGAATTGTACTTGTTGGGGTGCTAGTCATTGTCAATGTAGTTGTTTCTGCTGATGTTGTTGTAGGTTGTGTTGTGTATAAAGTTGTGGTGGCAGATTCTGTTGTTGTAGTGGAGGCTTCAGTTGTAGCAGTGGTCGTCTCTGGAATTGTACTTGTTGGGGTGTTTGTCGTTGTTAGAATTGTTGTTTCTGCTGTTGTTGGTGTTGCAGTTTGTGTTGTGTACAAAATTGAGGTGGTTAATTCTGTTGTTGGTGTTGTAATGGATGGGTTAGTTGTAGCAGTTGTTGTTTCTTCATTATTAGATGTTTCGATAATTGTACTTGTTGGGGTAACAGTAGTTGTGGTGGCAGATTCTGTTGTTGTTGTAGTGGATGCTTGAGTTGTAGCAGTGGTCGTCTCTGGAATTGTACTTGTTGGGGTGCTATTCATTGTCAGTATTGATGTTTCTGCTGTTGTTGGTGTTGTAAGTTGTGTTGTGTACAAAGTTGAGGTAGTTAATTCGGTTGTTGGTGTTGTAGTTGATGGGGCAGGTTTAGAAATTGTCATCTCTGGAATTGTACTTGTTGGGGTGCTAGTCCTTGTCAATGTAGTTGTTTCTGTTGATGTTGGTGGTGTTGTAGGTTGTGTTGTGTACAACGTTGAGGTGGTTAATTCTGTTGTTGGTGTCGTAGTGGATGGGGCAGGTTTAGAAATGGTCGTCTCTGGAATTGTACTTGTTGGGGTGCTTGTCGTTGTCAGTATTGTTGTTTCTGCTGTTGTTGGTGGTATTGTAGGTTGTGTTGTGGACAATGTTGAGGTGGTTAATTCTGTTGTTGGTGTTGTAGTGGATGGGGCAGTTGTAGCAGTTGTTGTTTCTTCATTATTAGATGTTTCCATAATTGTACTTGTTGGGGTAACAGTAGTTGTGGTGGCAGATTCTGTTGTTGTTGTAGTGGATGCTTGAGTTGTAGCAGTGGTCGTCTCTGGAATTGTACTTGTTGGGGTGCTATTCATTGTCAGTATTGATGTTTCTGCTGTTGTTGGTGTTGTAGGTTGTGTTGTGTACAAAGTTGAGGTGGTTAATTCGGTTGTTGGTGTTGTAGTTGATGGGGCAGGTTTAGAAATTGTCGTCTCTGGAATTGTACTTGTTGGGGTGCTAGTCCTTGTCAATGTAGTTGTTTCTGCTGATGTTGGTGGTGTTGTAGGTTGTGTTGTGTACAACGTTGAGGTGGTTAATTCTGTTTTTGGTGTTGTAGTGGATGGGGCAGGTTTAGAAATGGTCGTCTCTGGAATTGTACTTGTTGGGGTGCTTGTCGTTGTCAGTATTGTTGTTTCTGCTGTTGTTGGTGGTGTTGTAGGTTGTGTTGTGGACAACGTTGAGGTGGTTAATTCTGTTGTTGGTGTTGTAGTGGATGGAGCAGTTGTAGAAATGGTCGTCTCTGGAATTGTACTTGTTGAGCTGCTAGTCGTTGTCAATGTAGTTGTTTCTGCTGTTGTTGTAGCTTGTGTTATGTATGAAGTTGTACTGTCAGATAATGTTGTTGGTGTTGTAGTTGATGCTTCAGTTGTAGCAGTGGTCTTCTCTGGAATTGTACTTGTTGGGGTGCTTGTTGTTGTCAGTGTTGTTGTTTCTGCTGTTAGTGGTGTAGGTTGTGTTGTGTACAAAGTTGAGGTGGTTAATTCTGTTGTTGGTGTTGTAGTGGATGGGGCAGTTGTAGAAATGGTCATCTCTGGAATTGTACTTGTTGGGGTACTAGTCCTTGTCAATGTAGTTGTTTCTGCCGATGTTAGTGGTGTTGTAGGTTGTGTTGTGTACAACGTTGAGGTGGCAGTTGTAGCAGTTGTTGTGTCTTCATTAGTAGATGTTTCCATAATTGTACTTGTTGGGGTAACAGTAGTTGTGGTGGTAGGTTCTGTTGTTGTTGTAGTGAATGCTTCAGTTGTAACAGTGGTCGTCTCTGGAATTGTACTTGTTGGGGTGCTATTCGTTGTCAGTATTGATGTTTCTGCTGTTGTTGGTGTTGTAGGTTGTGTTGTGTACAATGTTGAGGTGGTTAATTCGGTTGTTGGTGTTGTAGATGATGGGGCAGGATGTGTTGTGTACAACGTTGAGGTGGTTAATTCTGTTGTTGGTGTTGTAGTGGATGGGGCAGGTTTAGAAATGGTCGTCTCTGGAATTGTACTTGTTGGGGTGCTTGTCATTGTCAGTATTGTTCTTTCTGCTGTTGTTGGTGGTGTTGTAGGTTGTGTTGTGTACAACGTTGAGGTGGTTAATTCTGTTGTTGGTGTTGTAGTGGATGGGGCAGTTGTAGCAGTTGTTGTTTCGTCATTAGTAGATGTTTCCATAATTGTACTTGTTGGGGTAACAGAAGTTGTGGTGGCAGATTCTGTTGTTGTAGTGGATGCTTCAGTTGTAGCAGTGATTGTCTCTGGAATTGTACTTTTTGATCTGCTAGTTGTTTTCAATGTAGTTGTTTCTTCTGTTGTTCTAGCTTGTGTTGTGTATGAAGTTGTACTGTCAGATAATGTTTTTGGTGTTGTAGTCGATGTTTCAGTTGTAGCAGTGGTCGTCTCTGGAATTGTACTTGTTGGGGTGCTAGTCGTTGTCAATGTTGTTGTTTCTGCTGATGTTGGTGGTTTTGTAGGTTGTGTTGTGTACAATGTTGTGGTGGCAGATTCTGTTGTTCGTGTTGTAGAGGATGCTTCATTTGTAGCAGTGGTCGTCTCTGGAATTTTACTTGTTGGGGTAACAGTAGTTGTCATTACAGATGTTTCTGCTGTTGTTGTTGTAGCTTGTGTTGTGTATAAAGTTGTGCTGTCAGATACTGTTGGTGTTGTAGTGGAAGCTTCAGTTGTAGCAGCGGGTGTCTCTGGAATTGAACTTGTTGGGGTGCTTGTTGTTGTCAGTATTGTCGTTTCTGCTGTTGTTGGTGGTGTTGTAGGTTGTGTTGTGTACAACGTTGAGGTGATTAATTCTGTTGTTGATGTTGTAGTGGATGGGGCAGTTGTAGCAGTGGTTGTCTCTGGAATTGTACTTGTTGAGCTGCTAGTCGTTGTCAATGTAGTTGTTTCTGCTGTTGTTGTAGCTTGTGTTATGTATGAAGTTGTACTGTCAGATAATGTTTTTGGTGTTGTAGTCAATGTTTCAGTTGTAGCAGTGGTCGTCTCTGGAATTGTAATTGTCGGGGTGCTTGTCGTTGTCAGAATTGTTGTTTCTGCTGTTGTTGGTGGTGTTGTAGGTTGTGTTGTGTACAAAGTTGAGGTGGTTAATTCTGTTGTTGGTGTTGTAGTGGATTGGGCAGTTGTAGAAATGGTCGTCTCTGGAATTGTACTTGTTGGGCTGCTTTTCGTTGTCAGTATTGTTGTTTCTGCTGTTGTTGTAGCTTGTGTTATATATGAAGTTGTACTGTCAGATAATGTTGTTGGTGTTGTAGTTGATGCTTCAGTTGTAGCAGTGGTCTTCTCTGGAATTGTACTTGTTGGGGTGCTTGTTGTTGTCAGTGTTGTTGTTTCTGCTGTTTGTGGTGTAGGTTGTGTTGTGTACAAAGTTGAGGTGGTTAATTCTGTTGTTGGTGTTGTAGTGGATGGGGCAGTTGTAGAAATGGTCTGCTCTGGAATTGTACTTGTTGGGGTGCTAGTTCTTGTCAATGTAGTTGTTTCTGCTGATGTTAGTGGTGTTGTAGGTTGTGTTGTGTACACCGTTGAGGTGGCAGTTGTAGCAGCTGTTGTGTCTTCATTAGTAGATGTTTCC
The DNA here is from genome assembly GCF_030014155.1 of Tachysurus vachellii. NCBI lineage: Eukaryota > Metazoa > Chordata > Actinopteri > Siluriformes > Bagridae > Tachysurus > Tachysurus vachellii. The sequence goes on from NC_083465.1 coordinate 31,981,159, forward strand.
ATAATTGTACTTGTTGGGGTAACAGTAGTTGTGGTGGCAGGTTCTGTTGTTGTTGTAGTGGATGCTTCAGTTGTAGCAGTGGTCGTCTCTGGAATTCTACTTGTTGGGGTGCTATTCGTTGTCAGTATTGATGTTTCTGCTGTTGTTGGTGTTGTAGGTTGTGTTGTGTACAAAGTTGAGGTGGTTAATTCGTTTGTTGGTGTTGTAGATGATGGGGCAGATGTAGCAGTGGTTGTCTCTGGAATTGTACTTGTTGGGGTGATAGTCCTTCTCAATGTAGTTGTTTCTGCTGATGTTGGTGGTGTTGTAGGTTGTGTTGTGTACAACGTTGAGGTGGTTAATTCTGTTGTTGGTGTTGTAGTGGATGTGGTAGTTTTAGAAATGGTCGTCTCTGGAATTGTACTTGTTGGGGTGCTAGTCGTTGTCAATGTAGTTGTTTCTGCTGATGTTGGTGGTGTTGTAGTTTGTGTTGTGTACAACATTGAGGTGGTTAATTCTGTTGTTGGTGTTGTAGTGGATGGGGCAGTTGTAGAAATGGTCATCTCTGGAATTGTACTTGTTGGGGTGCTTGTCGTTGTCAGTATTGTTGTTTCTGCTGTTGTTGTAGCTTGTGTTGTGTTTGAAGTTGTGCTGTCTGATAATGTTGTTGGTGTTGTAGTGGATGCTTCAGTTGTAGCAGAGGTCGTCTCTGGAATTGTACTTGTTGGGGTGTTTGTCGTTGTTAGAATTGTTGTTTCTGCTGTTGTTGGTGTTGTAGTTTGTGTTGTGTACAAAGTTGAGATGGTTAATTCTGTTGTTGGTGTTGTAGTGGATGGGGCAGTTGTAGCAGTTCTTGTTTCTTCATTAGTAGATGTTTCCATAATTGTACTTGTTGGGGTAACAGTAGTTGTGGTGGCAGATTCTGTTGTTGTAGTGGATGCTTCAGTTGTAGCAGTGGTCGTCTCTGGAATTGTACTTGTTGGGGTGTTTGTCGTTGTTAGAATTGTTGTTTCTGCTGTTGTTGGTGTTGTAGTTTGTGCTGTGTACAAAGTTGAGGTGGTTAATTCGGTTGTTGGTGTTGTAGATGATGGGGCAGGGTGTGTTGTGTACAACGTTGTGGTGTACAATTCTGTTGTTGGTGGTGTTGTAGGTTGTGTTGTGTACAATGTTGAGGTGGTTAATTCTGTTGTTGGTGTTGTAGTGGATGGGGCAGTTGTAGAAATGGTTGTCTCTGGAATTGTACTTGTTGGGGTGCTAGTCCTTGTCAATGTAGTTGTTTCTGCTGATGTTGGTGGTGTTGTAGTTTGTGTTGTGTACAACCTTGAGGTGGTTAATTCTGTTGTTGGTGTTGTAGTGGATGGGGCAGTTGTAGCAGTTGTTGTTTCGTCATTAGTAGATGTTTCCATAATTGTACTTGTTGGGGTAACAGAAGTTGTGGTGGCAGATTCTGTTGTTGTTGTAGTGGATGCTTCAGTTGTAGCAGTGATTGTCTCTGGAATTGTACTTTTTGAGCTGCTAGTCGTTTTCAATGTAGTTGTTTCTTCTGTTGTTCTAGCTTGTGTTGTGTATGAAGTTGTACTGTCAGATAATGTTTTTGGTGTTGTAGTCGATGTTCCAGTTGTAGCAGTGGTCGTCTCTGGAATTGTACTTGTTGGGGTGCTAGTCGTTGTCAATGTAGTTGTTTCTGCTGTTGTTGGTGGTTTTGTAGGTTGTGTTGTGTACAATGTTGTGGTGGCAGATTCTGTTGTTCGTGTTGTAGTGGATGCTTCATTTGTAGCAGTGGTCGTCTCTGGAATTTTACTTGTTGGGGTAACAGTAGTTGTCATTACAGATGTTTCTGCTGTTGTTGTTGTAGCTTGTGTTGTGTATAAAGTTGTGCTGTCAGATACTGTTGGTGTTGTAGTGGATGCTTCAGTTGTAGCAGCGGGTGTCTCTGGAATTGAACTTGTTGGGGTGCTTGTTGTTGTCAGTATTGTCGTTTCTGCTGTTGTTGGTGGTGCTGTAGGTTGTGTTGTGTATAACGTTGTGGTTGAAGATTCTGTTGTTGTTGTTGTAGTGGATGGGGCAGTTGTAGCAGTGGTTGTCTCTAGAATTGTACTTGTTGGGATGCTATTCGTTGTCAATATTGTTGTTTCTGCTTTTGTTTGTGGTGTTGTAGCTTTTGATGTGTATACAGTTCTGGTGTCAGATAATGTTGCTGGTGTTGTAGTGGATGCTTTAGTTGTAGCAGTGGTTGTCTCTGGAATTGTATTTGTTGGTGTAACAGTAGTTATGACTGCAGATGTTTCTGCTGTTGTTGTTGTAGCTTGTGTTGTGTATGAAATTGTGCTGTCAGATACTGGTGTCGTTGTTTTCGTGGATGCTTCAGTTGTAGCAGTGGTTGTCTCAGGAATTGTACTTGTTGGGGTGCTGGTTGTTGTCAATGTAGTTGTTTCTGCTGATGGTGGTTTTGTAGGTTGTGTTGTGTATAAAGTTGTGGTGTCAGATTCTGTTGTTTGTGTTGTACTGGATTCTTCAGTTGTTGCAGTGGTTGTCTCTGGAATTGTACTTGTTGGGGTGCTTGTCGTTGTCAATGTAGTTGTTTCTGCTGATGATGTTGTAGGTTGTGTTGTGTATAAAGTTGTGGTGTCAGATTCTGTTGTTGTTGTAGTGGATGCTTCAGTTGTAGCAGTGGTCGTCTCTGGAATCGTACTTGTTGGGGTGCTATTTGTTGTCAGTATTGTTGTTTCTGCTGGTGTTGGTGGTGTTGTAGCTTTTGTTGTGTATGAAGTTGTTGTGTCAGATTCTGTTGTTGGTGTTGTAGTGAATGCTTCAGTTTTAGCAGTGGTTGTCTCTGGAATTGTACTTGTTGGGGTCAGTACTGTTTCTGCTGTTGTTGGTGGTGTTGTAGGTTGTGTTGTGTACAAAGTTGAGGTAGGTAATTCTGTTGTTGGAGTTGTAGTGGATGGGGCCGTTGTAACAGTTGTTGTTTCCTCATTAGTTGATGTTTCCTCAATTGTACTTGTTGGAGTAACAGTAGTTGTCACTGAAGATGTTTCTGCTGTTTTTATAGCTTGTGTTGTGTATAATGCTGTGCTGTCAGATACTGTTGTTGGTATTGTAGCGAATGCTTCAGTTGTAGCAGTGGTTGTCTCTGGAATTGTACTTGTTGGGGGGCTTGTTGTTGTCAGTAATGTTGTTTCTGCTGTTGTTGGTGGTGTTGTAGCTTGTGTTGTGTATGAATTTGTGTTGTCAGATAATGTTGTTGGTGTTGTAGTGGATGCTTCAGTTGTAGCAGTGGATATCTCTGGAATTGTACTTGTTGGGGTGCTAGTTGTTGTCAATGTAGTAGTTTCTGCTGATATTGTTGTTGGTTGTTTTGTGTATAAAGTTGTGGTGGCAGATTCTGTTGGTGTTGTAGTGGATGCTTCAGTTGTAGCAGTGGTTTTCTCTGGAATTGTACTTGTTGGGGTGCTGGTTGTTGTCGATACAGTTGTTTCTGCTGATGTTGTTGGTGTTGTGTACAAAGTTGAGGTGGTTAATTCTGTTGTTGGTGTTGTAGTGGATGGGTTAGTTGTAGCAGTGGTCGTCTCTAGAATTGTACTTGTTGAGCTGCTAGTTGTTGTCAATGTATTTGTTTCTGCTGTTGTTGTAGCTTGTGTTATATATGAAGTTGTACTGTCAGATAATGTTTTTGGTGTTGTAGTCGATGTTTCAGTTGTAGCAGTGGTCGTCTCTGGAATTGAAATTGTCGGGGTGCTTGTCGTTGTCAGAATTGTTGTTTCTGCTGTTGTTGGTGGTGTTGTAGGTCGTGTTGTGGACAAAGTTGAGGTGGTTAATTCTGTTGCTGGTGTTGTAGTGGATGGGGCAGTTGTAGGAGTGGTTGTCTCTGGAATTGTATTTGTTGGGGTGCTTGTCATTGTCAGTAATTTTGTTTCTGCTGTTGTTGGTGTTGTAGTTTGTGTTGTGTACAAAATTGAGGTGGTTAATTCTGTTGTTGGTGTTGTAATGGATGGGGCAGTTGTAGCAGTTGTTGTTTCTTCATTAGTAGATGTTTCCATAATTGTACTTGTTGGGGTAACAGCAGTTGTGATGGCAGACTCTGTTGTTGTTGTAGTGGATGCTTGAGTTGTAGCAGTGGTTGTCTCTGGAATTGTACTTTTTGGGGTGCTATTCGTTGTCAGTATTGATGTTTCTGCTGTTGTTGGTGTTGTAGGTTGTGTTGTGTACAAAGTTGAGGTGGTTAATTCGGTTGTTGTTGTTGTAGTTGATGGGGCAGTTGTAGCAGTGGTTGTCTCTGGAATTGTACTTGTTGGGGTGCTAGTCTGTGTCAATATAGTTGTTTCTGCTGATGTTGGTGGTGTTGTAGGTTGTGTTGTGTACAACGTTGAGGTGGTTAATTCTGTTTTTGGTGTTGTAGTGGATGTGGAAGTTTTAGAAATGGATGTCGCTGGAATTGTACTTGTTGGGGTGCTTGTCGTTGTCAGTATTGTTGTTTCTGCTGTTGTTGTAGCTTGTGTTGTGTTTGAAGTTGTGCTGTCTGATAATGTTGTTGGTGTTGTAGTGGATGCTTCAGTTGTAGCAGTGGTTGTCTCTGGAATTGTACTTGTTGGGGGGCTTGTTGTTGTCAGTAATGTTGTTTCTGCTGTTGTTGGTGGTGTTGTAGCTTGTGTTGTATATGAATTTGTGGTGTCAGATAATATTGTTGGTGTTGTAGTGGATGCTTCAGTTGTAGCAGTGGATATCTCTGGAATTGTACTTGTTGGGGTGCTAGTCATTGTCAATGTAGTTGTTTCTGCTGATGTTGTTGTAGGTTGTGTTGTGTATAAAGTTGTGGTGGCAGATTCTGTTGTTGTAGTGGAGGCTTCAGTTGTAGCAGTGGTCGTCTCTGGAATTATACTTGTTGGGGTGTTTGTCGTTGTTAGAATTGTTGTTTCTGCTGTTGTTGGTGTTGCAGTTTGTGTTGTGTACAAAATTGAGGTGGTTAATTCTGTTGTTGGTGTTGTAATGGATGGGGCAGTTGTATCAGTTGTTGTTTCTTCATTATTAGATGTTTCCATAATTGTACTTGTTGGGGTAACAGTAGTTGTGGTGGCAGATTCTGTTGTTGTTGTAGTGGATGCTTGAGTTGTAGCAGTGGTCGTCTCTGGAATTGTACTTGTTGGGGTGTTATTCATTGTCAGTATTGATGTTTCTGCTGTTGTTGGTGTTGTAGGTTGTGTTGTGTACAAAGTTGAGGTGGTTAATTCGGTTGTTGGTGTTGTAGTTGATGGGGCAGGTTTAGAAATTGTCGTCTCTGGAATTGTACTTGTTGGGGTGCAAGTCCTTGTCAATGTAGTTGTTTCTGCTGATGTTGGTGGTGTTGTAGGTTGTGTTGTGTACAACGTTGAGGTGGTTAATTCTGTTGTTGGTGTTGTAATGGATGGGGCAGTTGTATCAGTTGTTGTTTCTTCATTATTAGATGTTTCCATAATTGTACTTGTTGGGGTAACAGTAGTTGTGGTGGCAGATTCTGTTGTTGTTGTAGTGGATGCTTGAGTTGTAGCGGTGGTTGTCTCTGGAATTGTACTTGTTGGGGTGTTATTCATTGTCAGTATTGATGTTTCTGCTGTTGTTGGTGTTGTAGGTTGTGTTGTGTACAAAGTTGAGGTGGTTAATTCGGTTGTTGGTGTTGTAGTTGATGGGGCAGGTTTAGAAATTGTCGTCTCTGGAATTGTACTTGTTGGGGTGCTAGTCCTTGTCAATGTAGTTGTTTCTGCTGATGTTGGTGGTGTTGTAGGTTGTGTTGTGTACAACGTTGAGGTGGTTAATTCTGTTGTTGGTGTTGTAGTGGATGGGGCAGTTGTAGAAATGGTCGTCTCTGGAATTGTACTTGTTGGGCTGCTTTTCGTTGTCAGTATTGTTGTTTCTGCTGTTGTTGTAGCTTGTGTTATATATGAAGTTGTACTGTCAGATAATGTTGTTGGTGTTGTAGTTGATGCTTCAGTTGTAGCAGTGGTCTTCTCTGGAATTGTACTTGTTGGGGTGCTTGTTGTTGTCAGTGTTGTTGTTTCTGCTGTTAGTCGTGTAGGTTGTGTTGTGTACAAAGTTGAGGTGGTTAATTCTGTTGTTGGTGTTGTAGTGGATGAGGCAGTTGTAGAAATGGTCTTCTCTGGAATTGTACTTGTTGGGGTGCTAGTTCTTGTCAATGTAGTTGTTTCTGCTGATGTTAGTGGTGTTGTAGGTTTTGTTGTGTACACCGTTGAGGTGGCAGTTGTAGCAGCTGTTGTGTCTTCATTAGTAGATGTTTCCATAATTGTACTTGTTGGGGTAACAGTAGTTGTGGTGGCAGGTTCTGTTGTTGTTGTAGTGGATGCTTCAGTTGTAGCAGTGGTCGTCTCTGGAATTCTACTTGTTGGGGTGCTATTCGTTGTCAGTATTGATGTTTCTGCTGTTGTTGGTGTTGTAGGTTGTGTTGTGTACAAAGTTGAGGTGGTTAATTCGTTTGTTGGTGTTGTAGATGATGGGGCAGATGTAGCAGTGGTTGTCTCTGGAATTGTACTTGTTGGGGTGATAGTCCTTCTCAATGTAGTTGTTTCTGCTGATGTTGGTGGTGTTGTAGGTTGTGTTGTGTACAACGTTGAGGTGGTTAATTCTGTTGTTGGTGTTGTAGTGGATGTGGTAGTTTTAGAAATGGTCGTCTCTGGAATTGTACTTGTTGGGGTGCTAGTCGTTGTCAATGTAGTTGTTTCTGCTGATGTTGGTGGTGTTGTAGTTTGTGTTGTGTACAACATTGAGGTGGTTAATTCTGTTGTTGGTGTTGTAGTGGATGGGGCAGTTGTAGAAATGGTCATCTCTGGAATTGTACTTGTTGGGGTGCTTGTCGTTGTCAGTATTGTTGTTTCTGCTGTTGTTGTAGCTTGTGTTGTGTTTGAAGTTGTGCTGTCTGATAATGTTGTTGGTGTTGTAGTGGATGCTTCAGTTGTAGCAGAGGTCGTCTCTGGAATTGTACTTGTTGGGGTGTTTGTCGTTGTTAGAATTGTTGTTTCTGCTGTTGTTGGTGTTGTAGTTTGTGTTGTGTACAAAGTTGAGGTAGTTAATTCTGTTGTTGGTGTTGTAGTGGATGGGGCAGTTGTAGCAGTTCTTGTTTCTTCATTAGTAGATGTTTCCATAATTGTACTTGTTGGGGTAACAGTAGTTGTGGTGGCAGATTCTGTTGTTGTAGTGGATGCTTCAGTTGTAGCAGTGGTCGTCTCTGGAATTGTACTTGTTGGGGTGTTTGTCGTTGTTAGAATTGTTGTTTCTGCTGTTGTTGGTGTTGTAGTTTGTGTTGTGTACAAAGTTGAGGTGGTTAATTCGGTTGTTGGTGTTGTAGATGATGGGGCAGGATATGTTGTGTACAACGTTGAGGTGTACAATTCTGTTGTTGGTGTTGTACTGGATGGGGCAGGTTTAGAAATGGTCGTCTCTGGAATTGTACTTGTTGGGGTGCTTGTCGTTGTCAGTATTGTTGTTTCTGCTGTTGTTGGTGGTGTTGTAGGTTGTGTTGTGTACAATGTTGAGGTGGTTAATTCTGTTGTTGGTGTTGTAGTGGATGGGGCAGTTGTAGAAATGGTCGTCTCTGGAATTGTACTTGTTGGGGTGCTAGTCCTTGTCAATGTAGTTGTTTCTGCTGATGTTGGTGGTGTTGTAGTTTGTGTTGTGTACAACCTTGAGGTGGTTAATTCTGTTGTTGGTGTTGTAGTGGATGGGGCAGTTGTAGCAGTTGTTGTTTCGTCATTAGTAGATGTTTCCATAATTGTACTTGTTGGGGTAACAGAAGTTGTGGTGGCAGATTCTGTTGTTGTTGTAGTGGATGCTTCAGTTGTAGCAGTGATTGTCTCTGGAATTGTACTTTTTGAGCTGCTAGTCGTTTTCAATGTAGTTGTTTCTTCTGTTGTTCTAGCTTGTGTTGTGTATGAAGTTGTACTGTCAGATAATGTTTTTGGTGTTGTAGTCGATGTTCCAGTTGTAGCAGTGGTCGTCTCTGGAATTGTACTTGTTGGGGTGCTAGTCGTTGTCAATGTAGTTGTTTCTGCTGTTGTTGGTGGTTTTGTAGGTTGTGTTGTGTACAATGTTGTGGTGGCAGATTCTGTTGTTCGTGTTGTAGTGGATGCTTCATTTGTAGCAGTGGTCGTCTCTGGAATTTTACTTGTTGGGGTAACAGTAGTTGTCATTACAGATGTTTCTGCTGTTGTTGTAGCTTGTGTTGTGTATAAAGTTGTGCTGTCAGATACTGTTGGTGTTGTAGTGGATGCTTCAGTTGTAGCAGCGGGTGTCTCTGGAATTGAACTTGTTGGGGTGCTTGTTGTTGTCAGTATTGTCGTTTCTGCTGTTGTTGGTGGTGCTGTAGGTTGTGTTGTGTATAACGTTGTGGTTGAAGATTCTGTTGTTGTAGTGGATGGGGCAGTTGTAGCAGTGGTCGTCTCTAGAATTGTACTTGTTGGGATGCTAGTCGTCGTCAATATTGTTGTTTCTGCTTTTGTTTGTGGTGTTGTAGCTTTTGATGTGTATACAGTTCTGGTGTCAGATAATGTTGCTGGTGTTGTAGTGGATGCTTTAGTTGTAGCAGTGGTTGTCTCTGGAATTGTATTTGTTGGTGTAACAGTAGTTATGACTGCAGATGTTTCTGCTGTTGTTGTTGTAGCTTGTGTTGTGTATGAAATTGTGCTGTCAGATACTGGTGTCGTTGTTTTCGTGGATGCTTCAGTTGTAGCAGTGGTTGTCTCAGGAATTGTACTTGTTGGGGTGCTGGTTGTTGTCAATGTAGTTGTTTCTGCTGATGGTGGTTTTGTAGGTTGTGTTGTGTATAAAGTTGTGGTGTCAGATTCTGTTGTTTGTGTTGTACTGGATTCTTCAGTTGTAGCAGTGGTTGTCTCTGGAATTGTACTTGTTGGGGTGCTTGTCGTTGTCAATGTAGTTGTTTCTGCTGATGATGTTGTAGGTTGTGTTGTGTATAAAGTTGTGGTGTCAGATTCTGTTGTTGTTGTAGTGGATGCTTCAGTTGTAGCAGTGGTCGTCTCTGGAATCGTACTTGTTGGGGTGCTATTTGTTGTCAGTATTGTTGTTTCTGCTGGTGTTGGTGGTGTTGTAGCTTTTGTTGTGTATGAAGTTGTTGTGTCAGATTCTGTTGTTGGTGTTGTAGTGAATGCTTCAGTTTTAGCAGTGGTTGTCTCTGGAATTGTACTTGTTGGGGTCAGTACTGTTTCTGCTGTTGTTGGTGGTGTTGTAGGTTGTGTTGTGTACAAAGTTGAGGTAGGTAATTCTGTTGTTGGAGTTGTAGTGGATGGGGCCGTTGTAACAGTTGTTGTTTCCTCATTAGTTGATGTTTCCTCAATTGTACTTGTTGGAGTAACAGTAGTTGTCACTGAAGATGTTTCTGCTGTTTTTATAGCTTGTGTTGTGTATAATGCTGTGCTGTCAGATACTGTTGTTGGTATTGTAGCGAATGCTTCAGTTGTAGCAGTGGTTGTCTCTGGAATTGTACTTGTTGGGGGGCTTGTTGTTGTCAGTAATGTTGTTTCTGCTGTTGTTGGTGGTGTTGTAGCTTGTGTTGTGTATGAATTTGTGTTGTCAGATAATGTTGTTGGTGTTGTAGTGGATGCTTCAGTTGTAGCAGTGGATATCTCTGGAATTGTACTTGTTGGGGTGCTAGTTGTTGTCAATGTAGTAGTTTCTGCTGATATTGTTGTTGGTTGTTTTGTGTATAAAGTTGTGGTGGCAGATTCTGTTGGTGTTGTAGTGGATGCTTCAGTTGTAGCAGTGGTTTTCTCTGGAATTGTACTTGTTGGGGTGCTGGTTGTTGTCAATACAGTTGTTTCTGCTGATGTTGTTGGTGTTGTGTACAAAGTTGAGGTGGTTAATTCTGTTGTTGGTGTTGTAGTGGATGGGTTAGTTGTAGCAGTGGTCGTCTCTAGAATTGTACTTGTTGAGCTGCTAGTTGTTGTCAATGTATTTGTTTCTGCTGTTGTTGTAGCTTGTGTTATATATGAAGTTGTACTGTCAGATAATGTTTTTGGTGTTGTAGTCGATGTTTCAGTTGTAGCAGTGGTCGTCTCTGGAATTGAAATTGTCGGGGTGCTTGTCGTTGTCAGAATTGTTGTTTCTGCTGTTGTTGGTGGTGTTGTAGGTCGTGTTGTGGACAAAGTTGAGGTGGTTAATTCTGTTGCTGGTGTTGTAGTGGATGGGGCAGTTGTAGGAGTGGTTGTCTCTGGAATTGTATTTGTTGGGGTGCTTGTCATTGTCAGTAATTTTGTTTCTGCTGTTGTTGGTGTTGTAGTTTGTGTTGTGTACAAAATTGAGGTGGTTAATTCTGTTGTTGGTGTTGTAATGGATGGGGCAGTTGTAGCAGTTGTTGTTTCTTCATTAGTAGATGTTTCCATAATTGTACTTGTTGGGGTAACAGCAGTTGTGATGGCAGACTCTGTTGTTGTTGTAGTGGATGCTTGAGTTGTAGCAGTGGTTGTCTCTGGAATTGTACTTTTTGGGGTGCTATTCGTTGTCAGTATTGATGTTTCTGCTGTTGTTGGTGTTGTAGGTTGTGTTGTGTACAAAGTTGAGGTGGTTAATTCGGTTGTTGTAGTTGATGGGGCAGTTGTAGCAGTGGTTGTCTCTGGAATTGTACTTGTTGGGGTGCTAGTCTGTGTCAACATAGTTGTTTCTGCTGATGTTGGTGGTGTTGTAGGTTGTGTTGTGTACAACGTTGAGGTGGTTAATTCTGTTTTTGGTGTTGTAGTGGATGTGGAAGTTTTAGAAATGGATGTCGCTGGAATTGTACTTGTTGGGGTGCTTGTCGTTGTCAGTATTGTTGTTTCTGCTGTTGTTGTAGCTTGTGTTGTGTTTGAAGTTGTGCTGTCTGATAATGTTGTTGGTGTTGTAGTGGATGCTTCAGTTGTAGCAGTGGTTGTCTCTGGAATTGTACTTGTTGGGGGGCTTGTTGTTGTCAGTAATGTTGTTTCTGCTGTTGTTGGTGGTGTTGTAGCTTGTGTTGTATATGAATTTGTGGTGTCAGATAATGTTGTTGGTGTTGTAGTGGATGCTTCAGTTGTAGCAGTGGATATCTCTGGAATTGTACTTGTTGGGGTGCTAGTCATTGTCAATGTAGTTGTTTCTGCTGATGTTGTTGTAGGTTGTGTTGTGTATAAAGTTGTGGTGGCAGATTCTGTTGTTGTAGTGGAGGCTTCAGTTGTAGCAGTGGTCGTCTCTGGAATTATACTTGTTGGGGTGTTTGTCGTTGTTAGAATTGTTGTTTCTGCTGTTGTTGGTGTTGCAGTTTGTGTTGTGTACAAAATTGAGGTGGTTAATTCGGTTGTTGGTGTTGTAGATGATGGTGCAGGTTGTGTTGTGTACAACGTTGAGGTGTACAATTCTGTTGTTGGTGTTGTAGTGGATGGGGCAGGTTTAGAAATGGTCGTCTCTGGAATTGTACTTGTTGGGGTGCTTGTCGTTGTCAGTATTGTTGTTTCTGCTGTTGTTGGTGGTGTTGTAGGTTGTGTTGTGTACATCGTTGAGGTGGTTAATTCTGTTGTTGGTGTTGTAGTGGATGGGGCAGTTGTAGAAATGGTCGTCTCTGGAATTGTACTTGTTGGGGTGCTAGTCCTTGTCAATGTAGTTGTTTCTGCTGATGTTGGTGGTCTTGTAGTTTGTGTTGTGTACAACCTTGACGTGGTTAATTCTGTTGTTGGTGTTGTAGTGGATGGGGCAGTTGTAGCAGTGGTCGTCTTTAGAATTGTACTTGTTGAGCTGCTACTTGTCAATGTAGTTTTTTCTGCTGTTGTTGTAGCTTGTGTTGTGTATGAAGTTGTGCTGTCAGTTAATGTTGTTGCTGTTGTAGTGGATGCTTCAGTTGTAGCAGTGATTGTCTCTGGAATTGTACTTTTTGAGCTGCTAGTCGTTGTTAATTTAGTTGTTTCTGCTGTTGTTGTAGCTTTTTTTATGTATGAACTTGTACTGTCAGATAATGTTGTTGATGTCGTAGTCGATGTTTCAGTTGTAGAAGTGGTCGTCTCTGGAATTGTACTTGTCGCGGTGCTTGTCGTTGTCAGAATTGTTGTTTCTGCTGTTGTTGGTGGTGTTGCAGGTTGTGTTGTGGACAAAGTTGAGATGGTTAATCCTGTTGTTGGTGTTGTAGTGGATGGGGCAGTTGTAGCAGTGGTCGTCTCTAGAATTGTACTTGTTGGGGTGCTAGTCCTTGTCACTGTAGTTGTTTCTGCTGATGTTGGTGGTGTTGTAGGTTGTGTTGTGTATAAAGTTGAGGTGGTTAATTCTATTGTTGGTGTTGTAGTAGATGGGGCAGTTGTAGCAGTTCTTGTTTCCTCATTAGTAGCTGTTCTTTGAATTGTACTTCTTGGAGTAAAAGTAGTTCTCACTGAAGTTGTTTCTGCTGTTGTTGTAGCTTGTGTTGTGTATAAAGTTATGCTGTCAGATAATGTTGTTGGTGTTGTAGTGGATGCTTCAGTTGTAGCAGTGGTCGTCTCTGGAATTGTACTTGTTGGGGTGCTAGTTCGTGTCAATATAGTTGTTTCTGCTGATGTTGGTGGTGTTGTAGGTTGTGTTGTGTACAACAATGAGGAGGTTAATTCTGTTGTTGGTGTTGTAGTGGATGGGGCAGTTGTAGCAGTTGTCATCTCTAGAATTGTACTTGTTGAACTGCTACTTGTCAATGTAATTGTTTCTGCTGTTGTTGTAGCTTGTGTTGTGTATGAAGTTGTGCTTTCAGATAATGTTGTTGGTGTAGTGGATGCTTCAGTTGTAGCAGTGATTGTCTCTGGAATTGTACCTTTTGAGCTGCTACTCGTTGTTAATGTAGTTGTTTCTGCTGTTGTTGTAGCTTGTGTTATGTATGAAATTGTACTGTCAGATAATGTTGTTGGTGTTGTAGTCGATGTTTCAGTTCTAGCAGTGGTCGTCTCTGGAATTGTACTTGTTGGGGTGCTTGTCGTTGTCAGAATTGTTGTTTCTGCTGTTGTTGGTGGTGGTGTAGGTTGTGTTGTGGATAAAGTTAAGGTGGTTAATTCCGTTGTTGGTTTTGTAGTGGATGAGGCAGTTGCAGGAGTGGTTGTCTCTGGAATTGTATTTGTTGGGGTGCTTGTAATTGTCAGTATTGATGTTTCTGCTGTTCTTGGTGTTGTAGGTTGTGTTATGTACAACATTGAGGTGGTTAATTCTGTTTTTGGTGTTGTAGTTGATGGGGCAGTTGTAGAAATGGTCATCTCTGGAATTGTACTTCTTGGGGTGCTTGTCGTTGTCAGTATTGTTGTTTCTGCTGTTGTTGTTGTAGTTTGTGTTGTGTACAAAGCTGAGGTGGTTAATTCTGTTGTTGGTGTTGTAGTGGATGGGGCAGTTGTAGCAGTTGCTGTTTCTTCATTAGTAGATGTTTCCATAATTGTACTTGTTGGGGTAAGAGTAGTTGTGGTGGCAGATTCTGTTGTTGTTGTAGTGGATGCTTGAGTTGTAGCAGTGGTCGTCTCTGGAATTGTACTTGTTGGGGTGCTACTTGTCAATGTAGTTGTTTCTGCTGTTGTTGTAGCTTGTGTTGTGTATGAAGTTGTGCTGTCAGATAATGTTGTTAGTGTTGTAGTGCATGCTTCAGTTGTAGCAGTGATTGTCTCTGGAATTGTACTTGTTGGGGTGCTAGTCATTGTCAATGTAGTTGTTTCTGCTGTAGTTGTAGCTTGTGTAGTGTATGAAGTTGTGGTGTCAGATTCTGTTGTTGGTGTTATAGTGGATGCTTTAGTTGTAGCAGTGGTTTTCTCTGGAATTGTACTTGGTGGGCTGCTTGTGGTTGTCAGTATTGTTGTTTCTGCTGTTGTTGTTGGTGTTGTAGGTTGTGTTGTGTACAAAGTTGAGGTGGTTAATTCTGTTGTTGGTGTTGTAGTGGATGGGGCAGTTGTAGCAGTGGTCGTCTCTGGAATTGTACTTGTTGGGGTGCTTGTTGTTGTCAGTGTTGTTGTTTCTGCTGTTGGTGGTGTAGGTTGTGTTGTGTACAAAGTTGAGGTGGTTAATTCTGTTGTTGTTGTTGTAGTTGATGGGGCAGTTGTTGTTTCTTCATTAGTAGATGTTTCCTGAATTGTACTTTTTGATGTAACAGTAGTTGTGACTGCAGATGTTTCTGTTGTTGTTGTATCTTGTGTTGTGTATAAAGTTGTGCTGTCAGATAATGTTGTTGGTGTTGTAGTGGAGGCTGCAGTTGTTGCAGTGGTTGTCTCTGTTGTTTCCTTGCTTGTTGTATCTTGAGTTTTATTCATATTTGAATTTGTAAATCCTGTTGATGTAGTGGACGGTACATTTGTATGGTTTGTTGTATCATTTATAGTTGTTGGATTATTATCTTGGATTGTACTTGGAGCATTATTCAATATAGATGTAGTTGTTTCTGCTGTTGTTTGTGCTTGTGCTGTATATGCACTGAGCCCCAGCCATAGACATACTGTTACAAATGTAGAATATAATTATTTAATCTACTGAAATTGGTTTTGGTCATGTAATTTTGCATTGACTGCAATGCTAAAATTAATCATTAATCTCATATTTCGGCATTCAGTAGATCTTGTGACAGTGTATGCATGAAGAAAATACATAGTAAATGAAATTAAAGCCTGCTTCCATTCTTATGCAATGCTGCTTTGAGACAATGTGAATTGTTAAAAGCTATATACAAATAAATAAGTGGAAATGGAAATTGAAATACAAATACCACTATTAAATTTGACATATTTAATTGAATTACAGTTTCCTACTGGGAAAATCTTTATACAACACAGACACACGTTCTATTTTAGCACATTTTATTTTTGAAAAAATAAATTTATGTTTATGTGAAATAAGTATGATTTATGATTTATGCTACAAGTATTATCTATTAAATTATAATAATATTTACAGGCACTTTATATTTTTATTTTATAAATATTCAATAGACACAAATTCAATCTTAAAATATCAGGTCTACTTACGTATAGTGAGATGAGCATAACTGATGTTATATTTAGAAAAATCAAACCTGTTTAATGAATGAGACAAAATCAGAGTTTGTGTTGTTTTAGATCTGTCAAATAGTATTTAGCAACTAAAATAACACTAAAATAAAACTAAAATTAATAATAATGAAATTATGAAATGTTGTTCAATAATCATATTAATAATAAATCTCTTCATCCATTTATTTTTACATTTACTGTTACAAGTCTGTTTCTATGATCAAAATAAAAATAAAAATAAATTAAATAATAAAGAGCTATATTACCTTGTTTTATTCTTGAAACTCATAACTGTCAAATTTCAACACTGAAAATTTGTCCCTGTAACTCTGTCAGTAATAGCCTTAATGACAACAGGGTCTGTTATGACAAATGGTTCACCCAAAGTGTAAGCAGGCTTTATTAGGAGTGGTTAGAGGTGTAGCTCAGCAGGTGTCTTCACCTTTTCATGACAAAAGTCTATTTTCATACAACTTAACAATAATGGGTGTGTTTCATAATGCAGAGATTATTATCAGAAATAAAACGGCGTAAATATGTTAATCACATAAATCAGGAAATTTACTACTGTAACAGTGACCTTAAGACAATAAAATTTATGTATTTTAAAAGTGGTAATTGTCCTTCACCTTCTCATTAAGGCATAATTATACAAACTGAGTATGTATTAGATATCTAAATTCTCTATTAAATTCTATAAAAATTCTATATAAAGTTTCTATTTAGGTGCTGTCAAGTGACTTTATCTATATGATCTATACAGACATATAAATTATATAATAAATAATAATTATTATTATTATCAGTAGTATCTTTATACAGTAGCAGTATCCTTATACATACATACATACATGCATACATACATACATACATACATACATACATACATATGTATGTATGGGTCTCTTTGGTTTTTAGAAAATCTTTTCAACTCTATTATAAATGCGTACTCGTAGTCTTAATGCTAACCCCAGTAATTTTTTAAAAAAAGTAAATACTTCTAAATATTTGATTAAATTAGAATGTTATATGAGAAATTAAAAAATAAACAATCAATCTGCAGCCTCTTGACATACAACCCTTTGTCACACCCAAATGTGTCTGTCATTGTGCTCTGTCACTAATTTACATAACAATACTTACAATACAAAGGTCAAACAATTCCATCGTGCCTGAACAATGAGTCACTAGTACTGGATTGTTGGGAGCGTGTTAGCATGAACCAATGTTTGGTTTGTAGATTCAATTGAAGTCACACCTTTTTTTTAGCCATACAAACACACTCTCATACAAAAAATGGATTTTCAAAGAAAGATGTATGTGAGATTATATATTATCGCTCACTACTATCACACACACACACACACACACATACACACATATGCTCACTATTATCATACACACACATACACACACATACGTATAGAATTGTGTGTGTGTGTATGATAATAATGAGCGAAAATAAATAATCTCACACACATCCTTCTTTGAAAATCTCCTCTTCATCCAGTTTTACTAATTTTACCAGTACAGTCTTTCTTAATCAACACAAAACAATTACCAGCATAATATACAAAAATTACACCTTGAACAGAATTGAAAGTCTCAGCTGTAATTTTCTTTTCAAAGAACAATGTTGCCACTGTAAATTACTACTGAGGCTGTCATTACTGCTCAATGTGTAATAGTAATAATAAAGCATGTGTAATTAAAAGGTAGGGTGCAGGTAACCTATTGAACATCTGTGCTACAACCTTTTCTAAGATCTTGCAGATAAAGGGGTGATTGGATGCTAGCCTGCTGTGTTGTTACAATTTTTATATGGCATTAGCCTCTAGAAATTAAATGAGTCCATTTTTATATTATTTTTATATTATTTAATATTATTGATAATATTTTCCAAGTGAAAATAGTTGGATGCAAATGCAGTTTAAACATTTGTTTAGCGAGGCAGGCAGATGTAGTGAATTCTGGGGGACTACTCTAAGCCCACAAATGCAATTGTATATGTGTAACAAATGAGAAGACATGTGTGAGAATCAGAGACCAAAAGGTGATGTTGATTGGATTCAAATCACAAGCAAATTCTTCATTGGTTAATAAATTCAAAATTCAAATCATAATTAAATGAAATCAAAATGTATTAAAAGGTAACAAAAAACAAACAAACAAAGAGTTCAATACAAGTGTATGTTTTACATAAAATGTGTAATGAAAATTCTGCTTTAGCTCTGTGTGAACCGGGGGAGGTGAGAGCAGCACGGACCTGGCACAGATCAGCACCGTATTAATCCAAAACAAAGAGATAATAAGTAAAAAATAAAAACAAAACAAAACAAAAAACAAAGTATTGTGTAAACTTTTACTGTGAATATAACTGAGGCTGGATGGTGTCAGTAGTGTGGGTGTGTGCATGATCGGAATTTTCTGAGATTAGTGATTGGAGTGGGTTGAGAGACTTAGTCAAATTCCTGAATACAGATGACTAAGTGAGAGAAATTATGAAATAAAAGTCCCAGATCCAGGTGTTAGCCAATATAAAAAGGTACGATAACTCTATGTGATGGCTAAAATCCTTGCTCCCATATATGTTTTATGTTGATTGTTTTGTTTAATGCTTATGTGTAATGAATGATGAGCTGCTGTTACAAACAGTAGGCATTGTGTTTAAGTTACCTCTGCGTATCCATTCCTATTCTCTGGCATATTGTTTAACTTTGATTATAGAGTATAAAGCACTATTAAGAAATTAGTAATGCTGGTATTATAAATAAATGTCTCACTGGGTTTCAGCTGAAATATAGTTGTAGAGGCTGAGCAGACTGTGTGTGTGTATGTTTGTGTGTGTGTGTATCTGTGTGTTTGTTTGTGTGTCTTTGAGACCTTGAAACACTAAAAACAACGTGTGGGGCCTGTATGTGTGGAGAGAAGGAGGAGAGAGGGAGAGAGGAGTTTTGGAAGAATGCGCACTCCAAAAGAATTATCAGAAAAAGAATAGCCCTGTTACAACAAGGCTGAACACATTAAAAGTGTGATTAAAAAGCCAGGAGAGAATAGTGAGGAAAAATCCACCTACAACCGTGGGGTATATCAATAGCAACAGTGTTGCCCAGAACAGGGACCAGAGAGCACGTTCTCACCTGGAAATGAGTGAGAGAGCACTCAGACGTGATATAGACATAGTGCAGTTCAAGTAATTTATGGATTTGGTGCAGGACGATACTTACATACACAACTGTGAAGACAATTTGGGAGTTTGAAGATCTAAGTGGCTGTACACTATACTGTACACAATAATTTGGCCTGTGTGTGTCTGTGTAGGCATGTAGACAGAGTGGCCTGGTATAGTCCTGGTATAGAATGTAGAGGCATGCATACACAGTTTTGAGCAGTGGCAATCGGAAACCTAAATTAAAAATAAGTTGTGGGCCACATCTACATGGACAGCCCGTGATTCATGGGATTGCCTTGGTTTTAAGGTTGAGTCTTCATCAGCAACCATTTGAAGCCTTCAGCAGGAATGAATTAGTGTTGGGTCTCTGGTGAACTCAGAAATTTGACCAATTAGTTCCTCTGGGGCTCTTGGTTGCTAAATATCACTTAACTACAAAATGTAAAAATGACATTATTTACAATTACATTATTGACATTTACATTATTTCCTGTCCAGTGTCACCCAAATGAGGATGAGGTTCCCTTCTGAGTCTGGTTCCTCGCAAGGTTACCAAGGTTCCTCTCATATCATCTCAGATATATATATATATATATATATATAAAAATATATATATATATACGTCTCTGAGATGATATGAGAGGAACCTTGGTAACCTTGCGAGGGACCAGACTGTTTAAAATATTAAAGTAAAGAAAAGATTATTCGATTTTTTTTTTTTTCGGATTTTTATTATTTGGCTGTTTTGGTTAAATGAAGGTAGAATGCAGGTAGTGTGAATAAATTCTCTCTCACACATACACACCCTTGATGAGAACCTAACAATGTTAAAATGTAGTTATGTAATGATACTACTAAAGATTTAATGAACAATTATTCACTTATGTAATTAAGATGACAAATTGCATAGAGTTATTAACATGTTACTGTGATTGAAAGTATAAGTACCTTTATTATTCTGTTTTATGTTAATCCCTGACCTCAGGATTAAAAATTGTTAATCTCTGGCTGGAGTATGACACATTGAGTTATGCTGACTAGGGATGAGCGAGTACAGCATTATCTGTATCTGTATCTGTATCTGTTAACCATATGAATTATCTGTATCTGTATCTGTACTCAGAGTGGGTGGGGCCTAACCCGGAAGTAGGCGGGGCGAGAAATGGGAAATGGTAGTGAGAAATGGGCGGGGCTTTTATGTTATTTTAAGCATGCAATTGATATGGGTTGATCAGAAATTGTTATATTTATTGCTGATTAGAAAAATATTTACAGGACAGCATAGGATTGAGCTTCAGATCAATGGTTTTGATCACGATAGCAAACGATCTATATTACAGAACAAGTTTTGCAACAATGAAAACAAAACAATGCAGTGAATTATGAACAACATAACTTTCTTTTTTAACTTTTCATTTTTTTATGATCAGTGTGATTTTTTTTATTATTTTTTTTTTGTTTTTGTTTTTTTTATTATTTTATTTCCACACCAGGTGTGTGTGTGTGAGTGTGTGTGTGTGTAGCTTAATAATTCATTCATTCATTCATCTTCTACCGCTTATCCGAACTACCTCAGGTCACGGGGAGCCTGTGCTTATCTCAGGCGTCATTGGGCATCAAGGCAGGATACACCCTGGACGGAGTGCCAACCCATCGCAGGGCACACACACTCTCATTCACTCACGCAATCACACACTAGGGACAATTTTCCAGAGATGCCAATCAACCTACCATGCATGTCTTTGGACCGGGGGAGGAAACCGGAGTACCCGGAGGAAACCCCCGAGGCACGGGGAGAACATGCAAACTCCACACACACAAGGTGGAGGCAGGAATCGAACCCCGACCCTGGAGGTGCGAGGCGAACGTGCTAACCACTAAGCCACCGTGCCCCCCTTAGATTAATAATTAATTTGTAATATTTATAACACTAGCTTACTACCTTTATGTTTTTATGAAATACAGCAAAAACGTGTCAGACACTCAGTGTCTGGTTACTGGTTAGAGACAGCTGAAGGTTTAAAAAAGAAAAAAAATCTCCGACAGGCAGAGACGCAATGCGAGTCGCATTCTACCAAGCAAGCACCACGTCTGAACGAACCCACGTTTACCAGAACTCTACTGGTTAGTAAGTACGCATTATTAACGTTACAACCTGAAGTAAAAAGCTGAAGAAACCCTAAACGTTAACGGAAAAGACCCATGAACCGAAGTGACTGAGGGAGAGACAGAGAGCTACTGTGAGTGAGCAGAGCGAGACACAGCAACACAATACATCTGTATGTGTGTAGGGGAGGGGTGATGTGACTAGCCTATCACAGAACGCTGACACAATCAGCTACCCAATGATGATTTTCATTCAATCCGAGCACAGATATTGACTCGTATTACTCGTATAATACTACTCGGCAGAAGTGCTTTATCCGTACCGGATACTTGTTTCAGCCGAGTATCCGGCTCATCTCTAATGCTGACACTAAAAACTTTTAGGGCTCTAAGAGGCAATGGATTTTTAAGAGGAGTTAATAAAATGTATAAGACCAGAATTAAGATGATCGCAGCTGGGTTTCTGTACCTAGCTACAGTTACTGCCTTGTATAATCTTAGAAGCAAGGCTAGTGTTGACTAAAGTAATAACCTCCATTCTTCTGAAATGTATATCTGCATTCCAGTTTATTACAAAGGTGTTCAGTGGGGTTGAAGTCAGGGCATTTTGCAGGCAACTTAAGTTCTTTCACTTCAAACATGTCTCACTATGACTTCATGGACCTGACGTTATGCAAAGGGTCATGCTGGAACAGGATACAAAAACATCCTTTACTACAGCATACAAAAACATCCTTTACAATTATGTCCTTTTAACAATTTGCAGGCAAAACATGTAAAAAGTGATTTGTATCTTACATTTTTATATGCAATCAATAAAAGGTTTATTCTATTCAGGGAATGATGGATAAACCCATCATGTCAGGATCCAGCCCAGCCTTTTGGCCATGTGCTTTTGTTTATGTTCTGTGTCACATGTCTACCCCGCCCTTGTCTATTCCTCCCGACTCTGCACACCTGTTCCTTATGTGTTAATTGTCATTTAGCCGTGCCACGTTTGCCAATTGCGGCATGGAATCCTCGTTATTTGTCATCTTTGGTTGGGTAGCTTGTCGTGTGTTGTCATGTCTTTGTTCCTGTTTTCTGTTTTTATTTAATAAATCAGTTTATTTTTACGCTATCCTGCATTTGTGTCTGTATTTATCCCTGCACCACTGACAGAAGAATTCTGACAGACTCAGACCCAGCAGGATAGCCTTTAGCCTGGATTGGCTTATTGTGGGAGCATTTTTTTCCCTGGACTGTTCTTTCTGGCGGTTTTTTTTTTTCCTGGACTTTTGTTTTTTTTACTTTTGGTTTTTGTGAGACATCACTCCGCATTTGTTCCGGTGGGGGACGCCACTCCGCTTCCTGTTTTCCTGCAGAAGACGTTGTCTCACTTTTTGCCTGCGGGGGATGTCACCAGCCCGGTTTTGCATTGTTTTTTTTTACGGTGTCCTGCGACATCGCCCCGCACCTGTTCCAGTGGGGGATGTCGCTTCACTTCCAGGTTTCCCGTGGAGGACGTCGCCTTACTGATTGTCCGCGGGGGTGTTGCAGGCCCGTATATGTTGCCCTATGGATATTTTTGTTTAGTTTTTGCTCCCCCCACCTTCCTTGACGTCTGCCTTGGTCGCCCCACCTGCCTTGCTGTGTGCCTTGCTCCCCACTCCTGGATCTCACCGGGATTGTGGTCCCCTCAGGTATGGTCATTGATACGGGAATGGCACATTGAGCCATGCCTCGAGGGTGGGGGTATTGTCAGGATCCAGGCCGGACTTTTGGCCATGTGCTTTTGTTTATATTCTGAGTCACATGTCTGCCCCACCCTTGTTTATTCCTCCCCGCCTCTGCACCCCTGTTCCTTATATTTTAATTGTCATGTGTAGGCTCAGTGTTCTGCAAGGTTCCGTTTTAGGACCATTGCTTTTTTTCTTTATATATGCTACCCCTTGGTGCAAGGTAAATTATTAGTAAACATGATATTAGCTTCCATTGTTATGCTGATGACACTCAGCTATATGTTTCAGTTAAATCAGATGATAGACACCAACTTAATAAGATTGATGATTATGTTAAGGACATAAGACAGTGGATGCTTGTTAACTTCCTCTTGCTTAACTCTGACAAGACAGAAGTGCTTTTACTAAGACCACATGCAGCCAGAAGAAAGCTTTCTGATTAACTTGGAGGAGTACATGTCATCAGTGACCTGCTACATTGGAAAGTGCATTGATGACATGACCGTCTTCAAGACCATCATGACACGCTCCAACTAGAAGCCGTGGATAACTGTTAAAGTGCGTGCTCTGCTGAAGACTATAGACCTTGCCTTCAGAACTGGGGACATGGTGGTCCTAAGAACAGCAAGGGCCAAACTGTCTCGAGTCATCAGAGAGGCAAAGCACGCACATGCACAGACAATTTCAGGACAGCAGAGACATCCGGCGCATTTGGCAGAGGCAATGTATATAGGCGATCATGAACTACAAGACAGCTTTACCTGCCCGTGATAGTGATGCCTCCCTCGCAGATGCACTGAACAACTTCTACGCTCAGTTTGAGGTGCAGAACAACGTAGCATCAAGGAAGACCATCCCTCCCCCCAACGATCAGGTACTCGGTCTATCCACAGCTGATGTGAGGAGAATTCTATGCAGAGTTAACCCACGGAAAGCTGCCGGAGCAGACAATATTCCTGGCAGGGTGCTCAGGGAATGTGCAGGACAGCTAGCAGATGTCTTCACTGACATCTTCAACATTTCCCTGAGCGACGTTGTTGTTCCTACGTGCCTCAAGACTTCCACTATAGTCCCCGTGCCAAAGAAGTCTATAGTGTCCTGGTTCAATGACTATCGTCCTGTCACATTCACACCAGTTGTAATGAATTGCTTCAAGAAGCTCGTCATGACGCACATCAAGACCCAGTTACCACCCTCACTGGACTCCCTACAGTTTGCGTATCGTTGAAACTGCTCTTCGGACAATGTCAGTGCCACAGCCCTTAATTTAACTCTCACCCACCTGGACAATAAAGACACTGTTATGTCCAAGGATGTATGTTGAGGCTTCTTTTCCTCAACCCTAAAAGCATTGATTTGAATTCTGTTGATTGAATTTCTCCCAATGTGTTATTGGGCTAGTCATCTTGTCGTATAGGTTGCCTATTGTCAGAGAACCCATTTTTGTGTAAGTTTACTGTTTTGTATATACTGTTGTTATCTCTTGACCTATTATTAGTTATTGTTAATTCTTTGGGGAGGGATTTGTAGAGAGGTGGGTGCCATTTTTCTTTCATATATTGTTTTCTCTTGTTTAAGCTAGTTAGGGCGTTAGTTTAGTATTGTAAATTCTGTTTTGTTGTCTTTTGTAGTTTAGTTAGTCTTTTTGTAATAGTTAGCGGGTTTATGTTTGTTATTTTGGCCTTGCCCCCTCTTGAAGCCTTGAAATCCTCCCACATTTGAAAAATAAAAGAACTTCTTTTGATATTGAGTTTTGGTCTTTGTAAAGTCCTGGGGTTGGGACTTGAACCTCGCTGCCTCCACACATCACACCAGTTTTATTCTGTTACTCATCCCCCCCCACCCCTAGACTAGCTGGGGACGTAACAACACACGTACAAATGGTGTTCATAAACTTTGTCAGAATTCAACAGAATCATCCCTCGGCACCTAATTGAGAAGCTGATCCTGCTGGGACTAAACACCTTATTCTGCAACTGGCTTCTGGACTTCCTGACAGGGAGACCTCAGTCATTCAAAACAGCATCTCCAGCACTACCACACTGAGCACTGGCGCCCCTCAGGGCTGCATGCTCAGCCCACTGCCGTTCACCTTGCTGACTCACGAATGTGCACTCACTTCTTGTCTTTTGTCTCACACTCTGGACACCAGGTTGCACAGATACACTTTGTGTCTAGGACTAACTTACTTAAGTCCTTAGCTTTGTCTTTGTTCAATCTAGCACCATGGTCCTGGAGAAATGTCTCATTTCACTGCTATATATGGTTGAAATGACGCTTCTTGACTTGATTTGAATTGTCCTCTCTGTGGATTAATGTTAATAAAGGAAATAAATCACTCGTGGGCACCTCGTGACAATGCATTCCTCTCTCCAGCATATGCAATGCAGACTCATTATATTCAACAATTGAACAAAACACATTAGCATTAAAACACTAAAACATTCATACAAAAAAACAATAGAAAAATATTAAGAGAGACGAAGAAAGAAATACCTGTGGATTAATGTCAATAAAGGAAATAAATCACTCTTGCGAACCTCGTGACAATGCATTCTTGTATAACACAGCACATGTTAGCTGGCTGACAACTCAGAAACAGAAATACTGCATACATACGGCCCACACTATAAATCCTCACATTCTAAATCCACTTGCACATGAAACATACAGAACATCTCATAGTCTCAGAACTGTTTACAAAGTGAAATCAAGTCGATTTCTACACTTAATAAGCTTAATTATCTCATTAATTGAAGAGCTCACACAAATGCCTACCTCTCTCCAGCATATGCAATGCAGACTTGACGAGGTGCGCACGCTAACTTGAAAATGCCATCCGCATAACACCAAGAGCGAGTCTCAAAATAAAAGTACCCAAAGAAAGAAAACGGAAATAATACAGTAATACAATAAGGATTTTTTTGTGAAAAAGCAAATAATGTGTTTCATTTATATTGCACTTATAATTTGTTACATGAGTCCGGTTCCTATATTCAATTCAATTCAAATTTATTTGTATAGCACTTATTTACACAACTTATTTACACAAAATTTACATTGTCGCAAAGCAGCTTTACAGAACATAAACATAAAAGGTTAATATAAATTTTAATATAATACAGAAATTAAAGATTAATATTAGATATATTTAAATGTATTTGTATTTATCCCCAATGAGCAAGTCTGAGGTGATTCAGGTGACTGTGGAAAGGCAAAAGGGCACACACACACTCTCATTCACTCACGCAATCACACACTACGGACAATTTTCCAGAGATGCCAATCAACCTACCATGCATGTCTTTGGACCGGGGGAGGAAACCGGAGTACCCGGAGGAAACCCCCGAGGCATGGGGAGAACATGCAAACTCCACACACACAAGGAGGAGGCGAGAATCGAACCCTCAACCCCGGAGGTGTGAGGCGAACGTGCTAACCACTAAGCCACCGTGCCCCCCTCATTTCACTTCAATTCAATTCAATTCAATTCAAGTTTATTTGTATAGCACTTTTTACAATTGACATTGTCTCAAAGTGGCTTTAAAGAACATAAACATAGAACAAAAGGTTAACATAAAGAATAATATAAAGATTAATAGAATACAAAATTCAATATTAATACTAGATATACGTATTTAAATGTGTTTGTATTTGTCCCCAATGAGCAAGTCTGCGGTGACTCAGGCAGCAGTGGCAAGGAAAAGCTCCCTTGAATGGAAGGAAAAAATGGGAACCTCATCCTCATATGGGTGACAATGGAGGGTGTGATTATAAATATACAGTCTGATAAATGTTGTATTGATGCAAAAGGTCACATGGAGTTCATAACTCCTCTATAGTATCACAGAGGCCAACTGGAACTGGTAGATCTCTAGATGCCTCAGGATTCTCACAGAGTCGCAGAGGTCCAAAATCTCAGTGGAGGTCTTCATCGCACTAAAGACAATCAGAGTTGGTACAATTTCTGGATGCCTCAGGATGGGTACAAAGAGAGAAGCAGTGGAGAGGGATTAACATATATGGTGTTCATAATATTTGCAAGTCTGAGGTGACTGGGGCAACAGTAATATTATTTAAGTCAAGTCAATTCAAGTGACTTTTATTGTAACATCACCACAACACGTGCCATGGTGAGTGAAATTCTTGGGAGCGTGCTCCAGAAATTGTGCTCCAGTAATTTACATACAGTAATTAAGAAACAGAAAAAAAGAACAGTTTACATTTGGGTGAAAATGTGCAAAATGCTCAATACCAGGTAAAATATGCAAATGTGAAAAAGATGCAATGTGCTCATACATAGTCAGTACACACAGTGTACTATTAGACATGTTTACAATGCACTACACATTATATGCAATATGTACTTATATATATAATTTATTTATTTATACTTATATACTTATATATATATATATATATATATATATATATATATATATATATATATATATATATATATATATATATATATACATATATATATATATATGTGTGTAATATGTTAAGGTGCAACAGACTGTACAGATACAGAAATGTCCAGTGGTACAGATACATTATTATATTAAATTAAATGCAGCATGTATGTATAGTCCAGTGTGTATAAATGCAGTGTGTGTATAGTCCAGTATTGAATTGTTGGAGTTAAATTTGTGTGGCATACCATATTGCGGAAGTATGCTGTAGGGTCTATTAGTTATGACTGTTAATTAGTCTGATATCCTGAGGGAAAAAGCTATCCCTCAGTCGATTAGTGTGGGATCAGATGCTGCAGCAACGTCTTCCTTAGGGAAGCAGAGAGAGCAGTCTGTGGGACGGGTGGATGGAGTCACTGATGATCATCCAAGCTTTTCTTATACACCGCCTTGTGTAGATATCCTGGAGGGAGGGAAGCTCACCTCCAACAATGTGGCTGGCAGTTCGCACGACCCTTTTCAGGGCTTTATGGTTGCCAGGGGTGCTGTATTCAAACCAGGCAGTGATGCAGCCCATCAGGATGCCCTCTATGGTGCAGGTGTAGAATGGTCTGAGGATGCTGGGGCTCATTCCAAACTTCCTCAGCCATCTCAGAAGAAGCTTCGGTGTGTGTGGACCAGGTGAGATCCTCACTGATGTTAACACCCAGAAATTTGAAGCTGCTCACCCGCTCCACAGGTGTCTTGTCGATGGTGATGGGTCTGAGTTCTCTGCTCTGTCTCCTGAAATCCACCACCAGCTCCTTGGTCTTGTCAATGTTGAGTAAGAGGTGGTTCTCCTGGCACCATTTAGTCAGAGTGCTCACCTCTTCTCTGTAGGCCGTCTCATTGTTGTCGGTGATCAGGCCTATCACCGTTGTATATTCAGAGAATTTGACGATGACGCTGGAGCTGTGTGTGACTGTACAGTCGTGTGTGTACAGGGAGTACAGGAGTGGGCTAAGGACACAGCCCTGAGGAGCACCAGTGTTGAGGATCAGCGGGGATGAAGTATTGCTGCCCATTCTTACCACCTGACTTCTGTCTGTCAGGAAGTCCAGAATCCAGTTGCACAGAGAACTGTTTAGTCTCAGAGTCTGGAGCTTCGCAACAAGTGTGGCAGGCACTATGGTGTTAAAAGCTTGAGCTGTAGTCCATAAACAGCATTCTCACGTAGGTGTTCTTATTTTCCAGGTGGTAGAGAGCAGTGTGTAGGGTGAAAGCAATAGCATCGTATGTGGAATGGTTGCTGCGGTATGCAAACTGTAGTAGATCAAATGAGGCAGGCAGCACAGAGCAGATGTAATCTCTGATGAGTCTCTCAAAGCACTTGCTGAAGATAGGTGTGAGAGCAACTGGCCTCCAGTCATTTAGGCATGTGATTCTGTTTTTCTTGGGAATGGGCACAATGGTGGAATTTTCGAAGCTTGATGGAACCACAGACAGACAGAGGGAGAGGTTGAAAATGTCTGTGAAAACACCAGCTAGTTGGGATACGCATGCTCGGAGCACACGGCCTGGGATGCCATCAGGACCCGCAGCCTTGCGGATGTTAACCCGAATTGGGTTACATCCGCGACAGAGACGGAGAGTGCACTCACATCTCCTGCAGCAGCCGCGGAAGCGCTCTCTGTGTGGGCAGGGTTGTGAGCCTCGAAACGAGCATAAGAATTATTAAGCTCATCCGGTAGAGAGGCGTAAATGTTCACAGTCGCTGGTTTGTTCCCTTTAAAATCTGTGATGTTATTGATAACCTGCCACATGCTTCTTGCATCGTTGGTGTTGAATTGCTCTTCAACTTTGTTTTTATATTGTCATTTTGCGGCTTTAATGGTTTTCCTGAGATAATAACTGGCTTGTTTGCGATCATCAGGGTTCTCGGATTTAAAAGCAGATGTCCACGCTGACAAGGCCGCTCGAACATCGCTATTAATCCACATTTTTTATTGGGGTAGATAGCGATTGTTTTTGTCGGCACAACATCTTCTACACACTTCCTGATGAAACACGTGACAGAGTCTGAGTACACCTCTATGTCGTCATCAGACGCTGCCCCGAACATGTTCCAGTCCACGTGATCAAAACAGTCCTGTACTATAGCGTCTGATTGGTCCGACCAGTATTGGATTATCCTGGGGGAAGGTGCTTCCCGTTTCAGTTTCTGCCTATAAGCAGAAGATTTCTCTCATCAGAATTTAACAAAATAAATATATAACAATATAATTACATTATACTATGGCACTCCTACCAAACTCTACCCAAACTCTGTGCATTCATTTCCAGGAAATTATGATGTGGGAAAAAAGAGCTCTATTGTCCATTAAGGAAGCCTTGGAGAAATGGTATCACTTTGGTTGGAGAGGGCACAGCACCCATGCCAAGTAATAATGCTTGAAGAATACATGAACTCTAAGCGTCTGAATCCCAGCCAAGCTTAATGGGCCTTTTTTCACCTGTCATCTTCACGTTCACATATCAAAGCAGACACCATTTTTCATCAATACAACACCACACAAGTACCTTCAGCTCTTGAACCTATCCAATAAACTTCCATCTTTATTGTGGCTGGACGATGGGCCTTGACCACCATCAATTTAGAACAATCATTCCCTAAAAACTGTTTAAGGGTTTAGGCAGCTCGCTATGCACATGGATTCTGGAATTCTCCCAGATAGGGTTAGGAGATCTTGCATCATTACACCACAGGGGTGTGTTCTCAGTCATTTCCTCTACTCCTGTTTCACTGTGGACTGCTTTTCATCCATCCCACAAACCACATTGTCAAGTTTGCTGATGATACCACCATAGTGGCCGACTTCAAAAGAAGGCCAACTTCATCTTAAAAGATTCCACACACCCTGGACATCATCTGTTCTCCCCTCTACCATAACTGGAAGGTATATTTTTATATATATATATATATATATATATATATATATATATATATATATATATATATATTTATATATATATATACAGTTGTGTTCAAAATTATTCAACCCCCAATGCTGTAAATGGTTTTAGGGAATTTAGTGTACATTTGTAATTGTATTCAGAATGAAATCCTACAAGGACTTCTTAAAGAACCATATGCAACTAAAATGACATCAATTAGTTTTGTAATACAGTAGTAAATGTTTCTTTTGTGAATTCTTCATTGACATAATTATTCAACCCCTTAAAGACTACCACTCTGAAGAACAGAGGTTCAATGAAGTGTTTTCAATCAGGTATTGAAAACACCTGTGGATATCAGGGAGCAGCAATAAAGCCTAATAAGCACCAATTAGGCAGCTTTAAAATGACTGTGATACTCAGCTCCTTCTAGACATTTACTGGTGTGGTTACAAACATGGTGAGGTCAAGAGAATGGTCCAGGAAGACAAGAGAACAGGTGATTACTCTTCACAGGAAGGGCAATGGCTATAAGAAGATTGCAAAGATGTTAAACATACCAAGAGACACCATAGGAAGCATCATTCGCAAATTCAAGGCAAAGGGCACTGTTGAAACGCTACCTGGTCGTGGCAGAAAGAAGATGCTGACTTCGACTGCTGTGCGCTACCTGAAGCGTAGAGTGGAGAAAAGTCCCCGTGTGACTGCTGAGGAACTGAGAAAAGATTTGTCAGATGTGGGTACTGAAGTTTCTGCTCAGACAATACGGCGCACCCTGCGTAATGAAGGCCTCCATGCCAGAACTCCCAGGCGCACCCCCTTGCTGTCCCCAAAGAATAAGAAGAGTCGACTGCAGTATGCCAAAAGTCATGTGGACAAACCACAGAAGTTTTGGGATAGTGTTCTGTGGACTGATGAAACAAAATTAGAACTGTTTGGGCCCATGGATCAACGCTATGTTTGGAGGAGGAAGAACAAGGCCTATGAAGAAAAGAACACCTTGCCTACTGTGAAGCATGGCGGGGGGTCAATCATGCTTTGGGGCTGTTTTGCTTCTGCAGGTACTGGGAAGC
The DNA here is from genome assembly GCF_030014155.1 of Tachysurus vachellii. Lineage (NCBI taxonomy): Eukaryota > Metazoa > Chordata > Actinopteri > Siluriformes > Bagridae > Tachysurus > Tachysurus vachellii. Next base: position 32,011,534 of record NC_083465.1, read on the forward strand.
TTCAGCGTGTGCAAGGTACCATGAATTCTCTTCAGTACCAGAAGATATTGGATGACAATGTGATGCAGTCCGTCACAAACCTGAGGCTTGGAAGACGTTGGACCTTTCAACAGGACAATGATCCCAAGCATACCTCCAAGTCCACTAGAGCATGGTTGCAGATTAAAGGCTGGAACATTTTGAAGTGGCCATCGCAGTCACCAGACTTAAATCCGATTGAGAACCTCTGGTGGGACTTAAAGAAAGCAGTTGCAGTGCGCAAGCCTAAGAATGTGACTGAACTGGAGGCTTTTGCCCATGATGAATGGGCGAAAATACCCGTAGATCGCTGCAAGACACTTGTGTCAAGCTATGCTTCACGTTTAAAAGCTGTTATCCTCATCTCTGCTAGCTCCATCTATGCCTCATGTCTTTTCCTCACTGCTATAATCTCTAACCCATACAGCAGAGCTGGTCTCACTACTGTCTTGCCATACTGCTGCTCACAAATTTCCACTTCCTTTCTTAGCCTAACTTCCACTACTCTTTCCCATTGCTTTATTGTGTGGCTCATTTTACATTTTTAGTGATGCTCATCTTTATACCTCTGTAATTGCCACACCTCTGCACATCACCCTTGTTCTTAAAAGATCAGCACTAAAACACTTCCACACCTACACAGGTATGTCATCTGGACCAACAGACTTTGCACTCGATTCACCTCGCCTCATCCTTTCTAATCTTTCCTATTTCCTGCTCTACAATATTCACTTCTTCCTCCAGTTTTCCCTGATCATTTTCCTCATTCATCAGCTCCTCAAAATACTCCTTCCATCTTCTCTGCACCCGTTAGCACCTTTTCATCTCTATTTTTAATCACCCTTATCTATTGCACATTCTTCCCATCTCTCTCTCTCTCTGTCTCACTAATCTGTTCAAGTCCTTCTCACCTTCCTTTGTGTCTAAACTGGCATGCAACTTATCGTATGGTATCTGTTTGTCCTTTTGTTATATCCCTCTTCACTCTGTGCTGCAATTCCTTGTAATCCTGTCTATATCATCAGTCTTTATAATGTATGTGATGGAAATTTTTACCAAGAAGCTGATTGTGAAGTTCTGTGTGCAGTACTACAAGTTTGGTTTTGACTAGAAATTTTTGACTCTGGTTTTCCAGAGATTATATAAAATATTAGAGGGTCAGAATGAGCTGGAGATGAGTTGGCTCATAAACAACTCTAGGAAATCCTTGGTAAGGGTAAGATTATCAGGAGATTATCAGGAGATGATCAGGCATTGTCCATCTAGCCAATGGTAGATGATGTTTTCCTTTCTTCAGATTCCGTGCTTGAATCGTGTTTATAAAAACTCAGTGTAAAAAATTACTGGGGCCCCAGCCTCATTGAGCATTGAGCATTGCAGCAGTACAAATACACCGTAAACCTTTTTACACTTGCCCATGCTTACCAGTGTGGAATTTTCTCAAAACTTCCACGACAAGCTGGCGTTGTTGGCAGAATTCCGTGCTTGAGGATCGGCTATGGGAATGCCTGAGGAGGCGTACTGTAGGCGCCTTGGAGGCTGTTAACTTCACCTTGACTGCACGATTGGCTCTGAGCATTAGTGGACTCGGGGGTTCACTGTGAGCCGCCTCAATGCCAGAATCAGAACGATTGGATGTGTGGAAGGTGAGATAACGTTTTTCGTGATAAGGTAATTGCAAAATAATTGTAAGGTTGTAAGAGTTTTTGAAAACCATAGTTAAATTTCTTAGGGTGGAATAGTAAAATTATATTGTTGGTTGTTTCTGTGTAGAAAGGGCTGTAAAGACAGGATTTAGAGCTGGATCTGTTGACAGATTAGGGACCTCGATAGGCACCTAGTGCGAGGCCTAGGGAAAAAAAGAGAGAAAAATGAAGCACACCACTAATCTAGGATTAGGTGCTTTAGGTGTCTTGTTTGCGAGGTTTAAGAAAACCTGTTTATAGACTCTCTGGAGAGCAAAACAGGTTAGGGGAAAGAGAAGAGAAAAAAAGAGGCCAGAAATGATAAGGTACAGACAAAGCAGGCTTTCTGACACAGATACTGTCAAAATTAAAATAAGATAGTCATGGGCAACAGTAAACTCAGAGAGTGTCCCTGGACGTAATGTGAATTTTATGAGAAATAATTATGGTCCTGATTCAGTATCACAACTAATGTGGTGAGTGATGGAGTGTGTCTTCCCTGACGGTGGCATTTTTAGCCGTAAACAGTTATACGCACTGAAAGGTAATCTACTCCAAATTGGAAAAGATAATATCAGGAAGAAAAAGAAGAACAGAGTAATGGTAAACTGTACAGCCTTTATTATGCGGAAATCAGAAGCCAGGAAAAAAAGGTAGAGAAAACCACAATCTAATCTAAAGTTATCTGCACAAAAAATACAGAAAGAAGCTCAAGGCTCACAAAGTCTGCAGTGTCTGAAGTCTTTTTCAGACGTGCTGCCAAGTACAAAAGAGGCAGAAGTCAGATTCACCTATCAGCGGTGATGATGAAGAGGAATTTCCAGTCCTAAAGGACAAGCTCACAATACCCATGGTGGAAGTAGCAGGACCTACTGGTCATGAACACTGAAGGACACTAAACATGCTCATGATTACCTCCCTGACCCAAGAGAGGTCAGAGGGAAAAGTTTGGCACGGAGTTAAAGAGATTTGGCAAAGAGTTTTGCCCCACCTCACTGAACTGAGGCGAATACTCCACTAAATTAAGGGCTGATATCACGCAAATCAAGTGTGGCTAGCCAGATGAAAATGTGTGTGCAGGGCTCTCGAACCATAACAATTGAAGAAAGGCCCCTTACAGTAATCTCATAACTCAACAGGATGCATGTCAATGCACCGACAGCAAAAATTAACATGATTAAAATCATGATGAACAGAGAAATGTTTTCCTTTACCGCCTCACGGAAATGCACAATGTGCACAGCGGACGTACTCATCCAGATGACAAGTGAGGGGAATGTGACAGAATATAAGGCACACATGAGAAATAGCTTTTTCAATGGACTATATCTGACACAGAAATATCTGACAAAATGAAAAAACTATGCATTACATGGGAAGCCAGGAAACTGGGCGTCATTGAACTGCACACTATTCATGCAGAGAAACTGCTCACACAAAACATGCTGCAGCAGACAGGGAAAAAAAGAAGCACAAGCTCACAAATTTCAACTCACAGCGATGCAAACAGTGGTCCAAGGGGCAAAAACCTGATCAGCTCAAGCAAGGGGACAACCTTGAGGAGAAAGAGGCAGATGCAAAGGGGGAAGAGCAATTGAGAGTGGATGTTTTATTTTATTTTTTTTTTCAGAGGAGAAGATCACTGGGCAAAGGAATGCCCTAAAAAACATGATGAGGAAAGTGCATGACCATCAACATCTCAGGTCGGGGTCGAGGAGGTCAGTCAAAATGAATAAAATTGAACAGATGCCAAAAATGAGAGGTTAGATCCCTCAATTTAGTAGGAGCATCTGGGATTATCTTGAAAGCAAAAAATTTAAGGCACCCTTAAGGTGTGTTAGGAATGACCAGCGGTCATTCAAATTTTCATTTCTGCTATCTGAATGTTGCCCGATTAATCTGATATGCATAGTTAGCACCCCAAATGGATTAAAAATATGTACAAACAGTTGAATTTTGTTAAGTGGGACCCCAGACCTCTTCTGTATGTGTATGAGTGGAAACTCTGCACCTCTTCTGTGAATTCAGTGAAGCAAGCTCTCATAGATAAGGCCAGCGCTGTTACTAACCCTGAAATGCAATGCCCAATTTGTGTATTGCATTTCATTAGGCCTCCAGAAAAAAAAAAGCCAAACATTTGTAAATATTTCACACTTTTGATATGCCTTCGCCTAGCAGAGGGCAAAATATGATCTACCGAAATGATGCTACACACACACACACACACACACACACACACACACAGTCAAACACTGTTCAAAGCATTGGACATTGCATTTCAGTTGGCCTCTAGACAAAACAAAGGCTATGTATTTTTAAACATTTCTCACACGCGCATGCACACACACACACACACACATTCATATTTCTATAAAGAAGTTCAAAAAAAAAAACCCCATGTGTTTTGTAAATCATATTTGTTTCCCCTCTCTTATTTATACATTTAGTTGCATCAGTAAGCTTTGGCCTAGAGATATGCTGAGTAATGTTTGACATTCATCAGTCAGTGGTTATCCAAAATAATATTTAATAATTTCTGCTTATTTTACTCAAAACATGGCATAATTTTATAAGGTTTATCGTTCATAAATTAAGTGTAATAAAAAAAAAACATAAGGAGTGTAAAAGAAGTTTTATTCATATGAAATTATTCCATGTTTTTGAGTGTGTGTGTGTGTGTGTAGCCTGTTGTTGGTTGATCAGATGACATCAGGTGGGTAAAATACATATTACAAGTGTAAAATAGATATTACACACAGAATGGTGATAATTGTAGAATTTTTGATTTATAAGCATTCAAATCAATTTGGCCTGGAAAAAAACAGGTTTTATTATTTGCTGGTTTATTATTTCTGGGTTTTTTTTACTAAAAAATGAGGCATTTTTGCATATTAATGAGGTTTATTATACCAAATGTGACAAAAAATTTAGCAAAATATATGTTAATATGTTGGAAACAAGTTAGACTAAAAAGGTAAAAAAAAAAAAAAAAAAAAAGCTATCATATATAGTGCATTTTTTATAAGCAGTCAAAACAGACAAGGTCAAGTTGACTCAGCGCTCCTAATTTGTATAGGAGGACAACACAAGGGTTAAGTAAAAATAACTCTTGATTTTCATAATTTATTTAAATAAACAAGACTTAAAATCTTAAGCCACTTGCTTACCAAGTAAATGTATCTCAATTTAAGAATTTTCAGATATTTATATTAGAAAACAAGAGAAAAATACTAAGTAAGACATTCATTTTGCAGTGCATGTTACGTTAGCATGCTTGTTTACAGTAAAATATCTTTGTCACAAAGGAGAAATTTACAAAACGGTATTAAACTACCCAAATCTGAAACGAAAATTGTACTCACCAAACACTTTAATGAAGGTCGCCTTGCAAACGGGCACCTTCTTTGGGTGACTGCTGCACAAAAGACTGTACTTGACTGATACGTTCCGGTCTTTTCGTTTGTTTACGTCCTGGACTTTCAGACGCTGCCGTTTCACTTGCGTTATGTCCATGAGATGAAGAATGGCCCTGTCCTGTTCAACCTGTTTGGTCTTTCATAAAACTTCTTGAAATTTATCATTAGGTCATCTGGTGACAGCTTCTCAGCCTGACAGAAACCGGTCGCAGCCTTGTGTCGACATCCCACTATTGGTATTAACGCGCCCCCTGAGTGACGAACCTTCATTTTTAGTTGTTTTTTGTGGTTTTCTTTGTTAATTCGGCGTTTTCTACCACCATCAGTAGGTTTCACTGGCTCATCCAGGCCATCAAAATTGTTATTACAGTTAAAAACACTCATTTTGAAGACTGCACACAAACAAACATCTCTCGCCTCAGACTGCCGCCATGTTGGATTGCTTCGAATGCTCACAGGTTTGGCGCTTATCGCTGTTTGGAAAGGAACTGCATCTTGCAGTACATTTTAAACAAGGAAATATAGCGTTCATTTTTTCATTGTTTTCAAACTATTCTATTCTATTGAGTATAAGCCCATTTGTAACCTTTGTCTTTGTCTAATTTAAGTATTAAGAAATTAAAGCTGGGCTAGTATCAGAAGCTCTAGATATGACAAGGGAGCCTGAAATAGTAAACGGTCATCAGAGAACAGACAACACAAAACAGATAAATTTGAAAATTGTATTATACAAAATACAAATTACAAATGCCTCATTTCTGTTCAAATCTAATCAACTTTTCCCCATTCAAATGTCAAATATAACCAATTGTAAAAGGTTATAAATACACTAATCACTAGGCAAATGAATAGGCACACATCACACCACATAACATAAGTCAGTTCCAATGAACAACAATCACTCACTCATGTACTTCCATCTCACAGTACAAAATTAAATCATAGGATTTCAGAAACCTATTTCTGAAACCAGATATTTAGGGTTTTTTTCTTTAATCTATTTTTCCATCTTAATAAAATTTTAACCATCACATTTTGACATATTTACTCTTTTTTAAACAGCTACGATAAACTTCTGCTCCTCAAATACATATCAAACATGTATATTCACAATTAAATGAACTAAATCACCCTTATTTTAACTTTTAAGTCAACTAAACAGTATAAAGGCACCTTTAGCGGTGTAAACACTATTAAAGATCTGCTACAGTGATGTCTAGCCTAGCTGAGCTAGCATAACAAACCAAATAGAACTTGCATTTAAATGTTAACAATTAGCATGCAGCTAGCGTGATTAGCGATTTTTTATGAGCATCTTAAGCAACATAATACAATCTGAATCTGTGTCTATATGGTATCAAACAGCAAGAAACAGGTTCATAACTGATTGGTTTTGAAAGAACAGTATTTTGCTCCATAATGGAGCTTGCACAATCAGCATAACACTCATTAGCATTACCATCCTTACCGGAGGTATCTTGAGAAGCTCACTGCCATGCGGCTCAACTTTCTCTCATACAGATTTTAACCTAATGGACACACAATATTTCAATATATACTACGAGATTCTTCTTTTAATTGATGTCCTTTACTGGATATTTCTCATACCAGTCCTTGTTTGCTTCCTAGCAATGTCTTTACCGGAGGAAAAGCGTGTTTGTTGAATTTTGGTCCACTCATATTTGCAGAATTGTTGTAAGTCAGCCACATTGGAGAGTTTTCAAGCATGAACTGCCTTTTTAAGGTCCTGCCACAGCATCTCAATAGGATTCAGCGGGGTATTCCAGAAAGCAGGTTATGTGACATACCTGAGTATGTTTAAGGGTAAGCTCGTGGATAACCTCAACTTTCGGTCCGAAAAACGGAGGTAACTTTCTGGGTATGTATGTAACCATAGCAACTGACTCTCTGAAGATAACCTGCTCGGGAGCAGGTTATGTTTCAGTGTAACTTCGTTCCAGAAGGTTGGTGAGCATGGCATGCCCTTTTGATGAGGATCCTGTGGACGTAGAAGCACAAATTACACGAGTTTTTTTTCGTCGGGAGAGGGTTATAAGACCGCGTATTGATGTGTTTGCATACCCTAATGAATATTTGAAAGAGCGTTATCGTTTTTCAAAAGATTCGTTAATGTGACAAACTGCGGTTCTGCGCTTAGCACAGAAAACATTCTGTGCATAGCACTTAGGTTTTTTGTGTCTGGCCATTTTTTGTACAGTGTGTGCGATTCAGAGCATGTGGGAAAGGCAACTGTGTGTAGAGCCATTCGTACAGTATGTCTGGCACTTAAACAGTTCTTACCCACGTTTGTGCAGTTCCCTGGCCATAAACCTCTGCTTGTTATTAAAGACGAATTCCACAGTGTGGCAGGTTTGTCCTTTGTAGTAAAATCTGACGCATATTTAATATTTAGTCATATTATTTATATCTATACATGTATTCATTATGCGCACACTTCATACTTCCGTAACTTTCTGTTTCAGGGTTTCCAAATGTAATTGGGTGCATTGATCTCACTCACATTCCTATTAAAGCTCCACCAATAAATGAGGGAGACTATGTTAATAGGAAATCTATTCATAGTATCAATGTGCAGGTAACAACTTAATTTTTTCCCTTCTTAAAATCATTAAAGTCATTACTTTTTCCACTAACTAGGTAATATGTGAGGCAACCCAAATCATTACCAATGTCGAGGCAAAATGGCCAGGATCTGTGCATGATGCCAGAATTTTCCGCATCATCATTATGCCAGACATTTCAGCAGGGTATGTTTTGCTTTATACAATTGTTTTTTTTTCCCCTTTTTACTATATTTGTGTTGTACACTTCAATCATTACAGGACAGTACAATGGTTACTTGCTGGGGGACAGAGGATACCCTTGTTTGCCCTATTTAATGGCACCCTACCCTGAACCTGAGCCTGGACCACAGACACGGTTTAACCTGGCTCACAGCCGAACACGGGCCAAGGTGGAGATGACTATAGGGATCTTCAAATCTCGGTTTCAGTGACTGCGTGGGCTCCGGGTTAGTCCAGAGAGGGCATGCGACATTATAGTGGCTTATGTTGTGCTTCACAATATTGCCACTATAAGAGGAGAGCCATCCTCCTTGTATTGAGGAAGATGGCCCAAAGGAACACCTACAGATTTTAGAGGCCAACAGAGACGGAAGACTTGAGAGACAGAATCTGTCAAAATTACTTTTATTAATTTTTTTGCACTGGTCTGCCAGGCAGTTTATTTCTTTATTTCCTGAAAAACAATAAAAGTAAAATTCAATAAAACGTTTTTTTATATTGCTTTACACATATACATATACACACACACACACTCACACAACACTTTTAACATGCAACAGATTAATATTCAGACAAGTTCTCACCCTAAGGCGATGCTCCAGTAATTCAATTTCAAGTGCTGCTTTTTTAATGAGGAGCCTTTTCTCTTCCATTTGAAGCTGTATAAGGTCCATCTCCATGTCACTTTTTCTTATTTGTTTTTGAAGATGGACCTTATACAGCTCCTTTGCTGGCAACTAGGAAGGTGGAAAAAATGTAATGAATGAGATTGTTTGGTCAAAATTCAAATATGGACACCTGGACACAAATTCTTACCCTGCTTAGATTGTGTGCTGAGGTTGAAGGACCCTCATCTGTGGGCAAATCCCTAGGTATGTACTGTGAAAGGACAATGACAGTTTGTTACTCTAATGCAAAAAGGGGCCATACATTATAATGGTATGCATCATACCTCAGTGGATCTACCAGCATTGTCCACTTCTGTCACAGTGGTCTCTTCATCATCTTCATCCTACAGGAGAAATATTCAAGTATACATTATCTGGCAAAAGACAAAAATACCTAAAAGCAACTAAAGGTAACCAACAACAAATCATTTACAACTGTGACAGACTGTGTTCTTACTGGACCCTCCAGAAATACCCTCCTATGCATATGATGTATAGGCTACTGTGATCTTAGTCTGACATGTTAATCTTTTCATGTCAGACTAAGATCACAGTAGCCTATACATCATATGCAGTTAAATAAAATAAGCCTACATAAAAATTAATCTTGTTCAAAAAGCCTTTAAGTGACAGATAGTAATTTATTAGGACAAAAAATGAAAACAAATCATAGAGGTAAACTTACATTTAACCATTTTTTCACCATCACTTGTGCATGGTGTGTGCGATGAACTGCCCCCTGGAATGCCAGCAACCACTGGTCGCCCTTTATTAAGGGACAGAGCCAGCTCCTCAGATGGGGTAAGGGGAGGTGGTGGTGGGCTATTAGCTACATGACAGAATGAATATACTAAATCCTGTTATAATAATAGTTCAATAATTGTGTAATCAAATATTACCTTTTTGCAGAATGTTTGTGTTTCATTTTGACTTGGCTTAAAGTTCTTGTGGCTCCAGAAGGATTACACCTTATTAAATAAGAAATATACATTACTATTTTAAACTAAATAAATGGCAGGAAAAGTAAATGCTTTCATAGTGATATAACATATTCAAAAGGATGTATAAGTCATACTTCATTTTATTTATATTTATTTATGTATGTATATATATATATATATATATATATATATATATATATATATATATATACATATATATATATATATAAATAAATAAACCTGGACGGAGAGAAGCTCACTTCCAATAATGTGCCTGGCATTTCACACAACCCTTTTCACACAACCCTTTTGTAGCCAATGAGCAGAAAGTGGCGGGTCTTATCAATATGTGCGGAGAGAGTGTTCAGTGCGCATGTGTGACATTAGCAGAAAGCGGTTTTAACATTGACATGCAGGATAAAAGCAAAGAAAGAAAGCGAAGAAAAGCTTACGATAAGGCAAAAAGTAGGACCCGTGTTAATATAGGATCAGCTTTAAGTTCCCATTACTCCTTTGATTTTCCTGCTCTAACAGAAACCTGGATATCACCACAGAACACTGCTACACCAGCTGCTTTATCCTCTGCCTATGCTTTCTCTCACTCACCACGAGAAATGGGCAGGGGTGGTGGTATAGGTTTATTGTTGTCAAAGAGATGGTTAAATGAGACAAGAGGAGAGGTGTAAAACACCATCTCCTCTTTTGAATTCCATGCCATTTCAGTCACATCTACAAATCAACCTTGTTATCATTGTTGTCTACCGCCCTCCTGGTTCCCTAGGAGACTTCCTGGAAGAAATGGACACTGCTTACTGCTTTCCGTTCCAATAGCTCCCCTCTGACACTGCTTGGTGATTTCAACCTCCCCTCTGACAAGCTTCAATCTTCTTCCCTCCTTCCATCCCCACAAACAAAGGAGGCAATGTCCTTCTCCAGCTACAGACGTGACTGTTACCCCACTACACGTCTCTGATCATCACCTGGTATCCTTCACCATCACTCTCCCTACCCTACCTAAAACTACCTCTCACCCCCTCGCTCTTACCCACCGCAACCTACACTCGGTCTCCCCTGCTTCTGTAGCTTCTGGCACTCTTTCTTCTCTTCCTGATCCTGAGTCTTTTTCCTCACCACACTTGGACTCAGCCACAGATACTTTCCTCTCATCTCTTTCCTCAACTATGGACTTTCTCTGCCCTCTGTCCACTAGACCAAAGAAAACTTCTTGTTCTGCTCCTTGGTGTTCAAATGTGCGGAACAATCAAAGAGAGCTAAGATCAGAGAGAAGCTGGAAGAAATCACAACTTGATGCAGATCTTGATTCTTACCATACACTCCTGGCCAAGTTCTCCTCAGATGTGACTTCTGCCAAGACTTCCTTCTACAAGGAAATCTTGAAGCTTTGTCACAAGACCCTTGGAAGCGCCACATCATCATCTCTTCTCTACTCAACCCCCGGCTCCACCTTCTTCATCCTCCCTGACTGCAGAAGACTTTGCTTCTTTCTACCATGAGAAGACTTAGGAAATCTGCCGGCCCTTCACTTCTGCCCCGACTGCACTTACATCTCACAGTATGGATTCCCCCACTCCGTCGTTATCGCATTTCTCAACTGTAGCAGCAAAAGAGATTTTACAACTCCTCCAGTCTTGCAATCGTACCACCTGCCCATTGGATCCACCCCCTCCAATATGCACCAGACCATCTTGCAAGACCTCCTGCCCTTCATTACTGCTATCTTCAATAGAGCCATAGCATCTGGTCAGGGACCAACTGCTTTCAAGTGTTTAAGAGCAAGTGTTATTCCCATCCTAAAGAAACCTGCCACAGTTTGCAACCTTGGGGTACCCATGGACAATCAACTCTCCTTTTCCTCTCATGTTGCTAATGTGATGCACATAGATCAGATTTAAAACAATGATGCTGGCCTACAAAGCTAAAAACTGACCAGCTCTCTCTTACCTCAAAGCCCTCATCACTCCTCGCACTGCACTCGCACCCTCCGATCCGGTGGTGGAATGAACTTCCCCTTGGGATCCAGACAGCTGAGCATATTTTCAAACGGTGGTTGAAGACCTACTTATTCAGGAAACACATCAACTAGCACTTCTTTCCCTATCTTTGCATTTATAAAGAAAAAAAAAGTTTGAAACTTTTTCATTGTAACTTTGAACAATGTTTTAAACTCATGGTATCTTAAGTATTTAACCTAGTGAATCAGCATTAATGTATCAAATGATACAGATTTAAGCATGTACATTGCTCTGGATAAGGGCCTCTGCCAAATGCTGTAAATGTAAAGGAGATCCTTTGCAATTCAGTTTATTTATGAAAGCGTTTCAGTTTTGTGTGGAAGACAAAAACAACAAAGGAGACTGCTTATATTTTCTAAAAAAGGTATACTAAAGGATGTCCAAAGGAAATTGTTCACAGGTGCATGAACGAGACACCTGAAAGGGGCTATCAAAAAGCTTAAACAATGCTTAAACAGCATTTTGATGATCATCATGTGGTACCTGCTACCAACATGGAAAAAGTGATTCAGTAGCCAGAGGAGATGTTAAAGCTCTTCAAGACTATGCAATTTTTCTACGAGTTTGCTGTAATGCAATGTCGGACATACAATACTTACAGAAACAGTCTTTCTAAAACTTCCTTTCAAGCTAAGAGAAAAATGTAGAACTGTGGCATATGATCTTTTGGAACAAAATCAGAGAGTTTATTTTGATGATGTCTCATTCAAGTTAAAATAATTTCTGTTCCAGTCTTCAGATGCATTCAGAACGTAGAGAAAGGAATCATCAATAAGCAAAAGGATGTGACCAAATGGAAACCACAATCTCTTTCAAAGCCCAAACAGCCTTAGTAAATCTAGTGTTAAAGTTAACAGCTTTGCTACTAGCATTACCCCAGTCAGCAAACAAATCTGGCCCAGATTTGGCATTCATCTGGCACAGCTGGCATTCATCCGGCACTGGCATACAGCATGTGGGCCAAACATGGCCCGGTAGTATTCGGCCCAGATATCAAGTATACATATGTGGGCCACATACATATGGCCGATCTTAACTCATATTTCAAATCCATTTCAAATACCTTTGAGTAAAATCCCACTGTTTTATTTCACAAAGATATTTCTATCTTTCTGTGTCTAATGCCTTCAAGTTAATCCAGGCAACAATAAAGATTTATATTTCTGAATTATGAAAATCAACTGTAATTGTTTGATTTCAGTTGATAAGCTTTTTGCAATTAATTTAAACTTGTAGACCAAGACAGTCTAAAAATTTTCATTATATTTAATCCTTAGCTAAATCTAAAACTGCTGGGCATTCGCCCATCAGTATACCGTAATCTTTGTCACACTGTATAATAATTGTGGAACACTTATTTTGGTCATGTCATTAAACTAAGGAATTTTGGTATGATATTGGTGTTTTTGTTAAATTGCAAATGAGAAATGTTATATTTGGGTATTGTGACTCGGACCCCACAAAAGAAAATTTGTTTTATTATAAATTTAATTATTTTCTTAAGCAAAGTTTACCTGTCTTTGTGGTCTTTAAGAGATATAGAACATTATATTAATTTGATTTCAATATCTACTGATAAAGCTATGAAGACTGTTAAAATTTCTACTGTACTAAAAGTTTTTGTGTAAGGAATTTTATGTAAAACAATGGCCCTTTTTTGATTTATTTTATTTATTGATTTATTTTGTATTGTTTTTTTGTTTTTTTTACTGTTATATGTTTGTTGTTGTCTTTCAAGTATCACTACTGTTAATATTTTGTACTGATTTGTATGTTCTTGTTTTCAGCAAAAAAATAAAAAATAAAAATACTGTGAAGGTTTGGGGTAGGTGTAGTCTTTAATAAAACAAAAAATAGGTCGATTTTTTTTTACCGGAATAACTTTTATCCAGTGTGCACCAATCATGATTTTAAAACCTTGAAATGCGAAATTGGCCTATCAGAGCAAAGTTGGCCAATAGGCGCAATTATAATTTGCAATGCTTCACGGGATTGTAGTTTTATTTACCCAGATAGCCGTGACACACATAGTCTCGTATTGCCTTTATGACAAATTTTCAAATATTTTTATTTCAGATCGAATATTTTACATGTTGAAATTCAAGTTGTAGATGGTTGTTATGATTCAAGGATTATAACGCTTTAAGCAACAAATATGAAAAAGTGGGCGGACGCAGTCTTGCTCGGAAACAGCCACTCGCACTGAACCCGGGAAAGGCAGCAGAGTTGGTAAGTTAGAACGTACATAATGTATCAATAAACAAATATTATATTCTTCTTAAATTTAGCCACGGTCACATGTGAACTTAATGATGAATTGATGCATTCACGTGCTATTGAAATAATCGCATTGCTTTTATAATTTTTATTTTTTTTAAATAAAAAAAATACATCCGTACGTGTATGAATAAACGGACAATGGCAAAAAAAAAAAAAAAAAAATTAAACCAGCATGCACTTAAACAAGTGCCCTTGTTTCAGTAGCACGTGAACGCAGTTTTAATGTAATTTAACTGTTACGTGTTGTAAATACAATAAGCTAACATGCCACTACTCCTGAAAAAGTCAGTCATTGTATTATGTCACTTAAATTAAAGCTGAAAAAAGCTTCTCTTTTTCTGGTATTTCATTTTCATTATAGTCTATTAAAACTTTTTAATAATCTGTATTTTTTTTAGGAGGAAGAACAAAAGGCTTGAGTAAAGACACAGTATGGAAAAGGTTTGGAAGTTTGATAGGAGCAATTCCAGAAGGAGGGCACTAAGATTAGTCAGTGAATTGATTGACAATGAGCAACATAGGGAGGGGGAGGGGGAGGACAATTTGGAGTTAAGTGTTTGTGTTGATGATTCAGGGAAATCAGAGATGGAAATTAGTGATGAAGAAGGTGACCACCAGAATATTGAGTTGGATGTTGAAGATAAGGAAGTAAATGAAGAGACTGCAGCTTCTGTTGAAGACCACTCTGATCTCGGAGAACCTTGTAGTCAGAGAGATAGTGATTTGCAGAGTTCACTAGCAGATTGGGCAATTGAATTTGGAATTTCACTAATTGCTTTGTCAGCACTTCTTACCATTCTCAAAGTCCATCATTCCTCTCTGCCTAAGGATGGAAGAACGTTGCTGAAAACGAAAACACAAACGAAAGCTGGTGGTGTGTTCCATTATTGTGGAATTCTGAATTCTGTTTGGAAAATCCTTGATAAAGTTTGGCATACTGTGCCAGACAAAAATGTCTTCAAACTACAGTTGAATTTTGATGGACTACCACTCTTTAAGAGTAATAGTACACAGTTTTGGCCGATTCTTGGTTTGCTGCAAGGTCACACTAAGGCACCTGTGTTGATTGGACTCTTTTGTGGTACTTCAAAGCCAAATTCTTTGGCTGATTATCTTCATGATCTGGTTCAGGAGCTGAAAATGTTGAGAGATGGGTTTCTCTTCAAGAAGAAAACTTTCTTTTTGCATGTTGTTTCTGTTGTGTGCGATGCCCCTGCCCGAGCCTTCATCAGAGGTGTGAAGTCACACACTGGATATCGTGGATGTGAGAAGTGTCACCAAACAGGTGTTTGGAAATCAAATCGAATGACATTTCCTGAGTTGAATGCAAAGCGCAGAACTGATGAGAGTTTTAGGCAAGCAACTGATGAAGAACACCACATCCAGCACTCACCTCTTACAGACATTGGCATTGACATGGTCACTTGTTTCCCACATGATTACATGCACCTGGTTTGTCTGGGTGTAATGCGGCGTCTCTTAGACTTGTGGATCAGCACCACTGGTCCCTTGCACTGTCGCATATCATCCATTCAAGCTTCCATGGTGTCAGATAGACTTATTGCCTTGAGAAATTACATTCCACGTGAGTTTGCTCGAAGGCCTCGGGCACTAGCAGACCGATGTAGGTGGAAAGCAACAGAGCTGCGCCAATTCTTGTTGTACACTGGTCCAGTTGTGCTGAACGATGTTCTACAGCATCAAATCTACGACAACTTCATGCTTTTGTCTGTAGCTGTGTACATTTTGGCAAGTCCAAAATTTTGCATGGAGATGAATGACCTTGCAAATACTCTGTTGCTTTCATTTGTTGCACACTTTGGCCAGCTTTATGGTGAAGAGTTTTTGGTTTACAACATTCATGGCCTGGTGCACCTCAGCGAAGATGTCAAAATCCATGGCAATCTAGATCTTATATCAGGATTCCCCTTTGAAAATTTCTTAGGAAAACTCAAAAAACTGGTTCGAGGGCCTTGCAATCCTTTGACTCAGGTTATGCGTAGATTGTCAGAGATAGAAAATAGCAACTAAAATTGTGATGTTCAAGAGGCAATTCAAAAATTGGATAAAGAACATACAGATGGGCCAGTACCAGAGTGCTTCTCGCAACAAGCTCGTCAATTTAAAGTTCTTGCAATTGATGATATAGTTGTGAAGCTCAATGAGAGAGATTCTTGTGTCAAAATCGACAATCAGTTGGTTTTAGTCCAAAACATTGTTGAGGATGAAGGTGCAGTATACCTTGTGGGCAATGAATATAAACAAGTGGAACACTTCTTTAAATATCCTATTGGGAATCCTATTGGGGGTCGAAGGAGTAGAGGAGGGAGGAGAGTGCACAGACAGAGAGAGAAGAGGAAAGGTAAGAGTGTAGGACTGAGAATAGGGACTCTGAATGCTGGTACTATGACAGGGAAAGGTAGAGAGCTGGCTGATATGATGGAGAGAAGGAAGGTGGATATACTGTGTGTACAGGAGACCAAGTGGAAGGGTAGCAAGGCTCGTAGTATAGGAGCAGGATTCAAGCTGTTTTATTATGGTGTGGATAGTAAGAGAAATGGGGTAGGTGTGGTCCTGAAGGAGGAGTTTGTGAGGAATGTTCTGGAGGTGAAGAGAGTGTCAGACAGGGTGATGAGTCTGAAGTTAGAGATTGAAGGGGTGATGTTGAATGTTGTTAGTGGTTATGCCCCACAGGTAGGTTGTGAGTTAGAGGAGAAAGAGAGATTCTGGTGTGAATTCGATGAGGTGATTGAGAGTATTCCCACGGGTGAGAGAGTGGTGATAGGAGCGGATTTTAATGGACATGTTGGTGAGGGGAACACAGGTGATGAGGAGGTGATGGGCAAGTTTGGAGTTAAGGAAAGGATCCTTGAAGGACAGATGGTAGTAGACTTTGCTAAGAGGATGGACATGGCTGTGGTTAACACGTATTTTCAGAAGAGGGAGGAACATAGAGTGACTTACAAGAGTGGAGGTAGGAGAACACAGGTAGACTACATCCTTTGTAGAAGAGGCAATCTGAAAGAGATTAGTGACTGTAAAGTGGTAGTGGGAGAGAGTGTAGCCAGACAGCATAGGATGGTGGTGTGTAGGATGACTCTGATGGTCTGTAAGAGGAAGAGGTCAAAGATAGAGAAGAAAACTAAGTGGTGGAAGCTGAAAAAGGAGGAATGTTGTGAGGAATTTAGACAGAAGTTGAGGCAGGCTCTGGGTGGTCAGGTAGTGCTGCCGGATGACTGGGAAACTACAGCAGAAGTGATCAGGGAGACAGGGAGAAAGGTGCTGGGTGTGTCATCTGGAAGGAGGAAAGAAGATAAGGAGACTTGGTGGTGGGATGAGGAAGTTCAGGATAGTATACAGAGGAAGAGATTAGCCAAGAAGAAGTGGGATATGGACAGGACTGAAGAGAATAGACAGGAATACAAGGAGTTACAGCGCAGAGTGAAGAGGGAGGTGTCTAAGGCCAAGCAGAAGGCATATGATGAGTTGTACACTAGGTTAGACACTAGAGAAGGAGAGAAGGACTTGTACAGGTTAGCTAGACAGAGGGATCGAGATGGGAAGGATGTGCAGCAAGTTAGAATTATTAAGGATAGAGATGGAAGGGTGCTCACAAGTGAGGAGAGTGTACAGAGGAGATGGAAGGAATACTTTGAGGAGCTGATGAATGAGGAAAATCAGAGGGAAAAAAAGAGTAGAAGGGGTGAACTCTGTGGAACAGGAAGTAGATAAGATTAGAAAGGATGAAGTCAGGAAGGCCTTGAAGAGGATGAAAAGTGGAAAGGCAGTTGGTCCTGACGACATCCCGGTAAAGGTCTGGAAGTGTCTAGGAGAGGCAGCAGTGGAATTTTTAACTAGTTTGTTCAACAGGGTATTAGAAAGTGAGAGGATGCCTGAGGAATGGAGAAGGAGTGTGTTAGTGCCGATCTTTAAGAATAAGGGTGACGTGCAGAGTTGCAGCAACTATAGGGGGATAAAGTTGATGAGCCATACAATGAAGTTGTGGGAAAGAGTAGTGGAAGCTAGGTTAAGGAAGGTGGTGGAAATTTGTGAGCAGCAGTATGGCTTCATGCCGAGAAAGAGCACAACAGATGCAATTTTTGCTCTGAGAATGTTGATGGAGAAGTATAGGGATGGTCAGAGGGAGTTGCACTGTGTGTTTGTAGACTTAGAGAAAGTGCCAAGAGAAGAGCTGTGGTACTGTATGAGGAAGTCAGGAGTAGCAGAGAAGTATGTCAGAGTGGTGCAGGACATGTATGAGAGGAGCAGGACAGTGGTGAGGTGTGCTGTAGGTCAGACAGAGGAGTTTACAGTGGAGGTGGGACTGCATCAGGGATCGGCTCTGAGCCCGTTCCTGTTTGCTATAGTGATGGACCAGTTGTCAGAGGAGGTCAGACAGGAGTCTCCTTGGACGATGATGTTTGCAGATGACATTGTGATCTGTAGTGAGAACAGGGAGCAGGTGGAGGAAAACCTGGAGAGGTGGAGGTTTGCGCTGGAGAGAAGAGGAATGAAAGTCAGTCGTAGTAAGACTGAGTACATGTGTGTGAATGAAAGGGAGGGAAGTGGAATAGTAAGGTTACAGGGTGAAGAGGTGAAGAAGGTACAGGAGTTTAAGTACTTGGGGTCAACAGTCCAGAGTAATGGAGAGAGTGGGAAAGAAGCAAAGAAGCGAGTGCAGGCAGGTTGGAGTGGGTGGAGAAAGGTGTCAGGAGTTCTGTGTGATAGGAAAATATCAGCAAGAATCAAGGGGAAGGTGTACAGGACAGTGGTGAGACAGTGACACTGAAGAAGAGACAGGAGTCAGAGCTTGAGGTAGCCGAACTGAAGATGTTGAGGTTCTCTTTGGGTGTGACAAGATTGGACAGGATTAGGAACGAGTACATCAGAAGGACAGCCCATGTTGGACGTTTGGGGGACAAAGTTAGGGAGGCGAGATTAAGATGGTTTGGACATGTTCAGAGGAGGGAGAGTGAGTATATTGGTAGGAGAATGTTGGACATGGAGCTGCCAGGCAGGAGGCAAAGAGGAAGGCCAAAGAGGAGGTATATGGATGTAATTAATAAGGATTTGAAGCTAGTGGGTGCAAGTGTTGAGGATGCAGAAGATAGGGTTAGGTGGAGAGAGATGATTCGCTGTGGCGACCCCTGAAGGGAAAAGCCGAAAGAAGAAGAAGAAGATTGGGAGTTGGGAATTTATGTGGTTTCCAACCTCTCCACAAATGTTCGGTGTTTCATGACAGGAAAGAAGCTTCAGAAGTATGTGAGATTGCCATTCCGAAACAGATTTGTTGTTGTTCCACTCCTGCATCAAGAGAAATAACTCTTAAGTTGCTTTTGTGTAATATTCGGCTGAGGAATACAGTTCTTTGTCTTTTTAGATGTTTCACATTGTTGTCTTTGACAAGACAAATGAGGTTGAAGTTGTGCCTTCAGTCTGGATTAAAAATGGAGAGTGCATGTGGCCTCCAAATAAAAGTGATATAACAAAAGCTGTAAAATCGCAAGAGAGTCCTGGAGATGATTGGAAGCCCCATAAGGCCAGAATTATTTTCACATCATGTGAGTTATGTTTTGCCACCACTTCCTTTAAATGAATTAATTTAAAATCACTCTTTCACTTTTTACATTTCTTAATTTTGTGATTCTACTTTTCCAGTTAGCTACAAGGAAGCAAGACGTAAACTACCTCTAGCTGTTGATCACACAGACATTGATCAGACCGATGGAGGGAACTCACCTATTACATTTCAAAGAAAAAGAAAGTATGGTTTTGGTTTGTTTGTTTATATTAGTGTTTTGCACCACATTTAAAAATAAAAGTATATTTTGAAATTGATAAATGTGTTATTAGACCCAAGAACATTCTTTTCCCTGGAGAAGATGATGATGGTGAGATGGAAGGACACCAGAAAGAACCAAAGTCAAAAAAAAGGGTAAGAAGCATCTGCTTTTTATAATGATAATTTATTTTACCACAGCAGATAAATGACTGACATTTTGTACTTTTAAGCAGAAGATATTCCATACCTGATGCTCCAAAAATCGTTAGACAACACAAATTAGACCCAGGAAAGCCAAGCTGCACGAAGCTCTGCCACAGTACTCCTGACCTCCCTAATGATGAGATGAAACGCATTAAAGGAACAAAGTCAAGAAAAAGGTAAGAAACATCAGCCTTTTTAAATTACAGTGCATTTTGTCACAGCTGTTATAGGACTAAGATATTTTGTACTTTGCAGGAGGCATGCCTTACCTAATGCTCCAGTGATCACTAGGGAACAGATTTCTCCTGTAGTAGACAACCTCCACCTAAGTGGCCAAAGCAGTCCTGACCTTCATTCACATGGCCAAAGCAGTCCTAATGTTAGCCCACCTGGCCAAAGCAGTCCTGACGTTAGCCCACATGGCCAAAGCAGTCCTGACGTTAGCCCACATGGCCAAAGCAGTCCTGACGTTAGCCCACATGGTCAAAGCAGTCCTGACGTTAGCCCACATGGCCAAAGCAGTCCTGACGTTAGCCCACATGGCCAAAGCAGTCCTCACCTTTGTCCAGACAGCCAAATGCGTCACAACCTTCGCCCAAGTTGCTACTACAGTCCTGACTTGTATGCAGATGGTCACAGCACTCCTGAGATCCACTCAAGTCCCCAGACCAGCACTACTATGTTATCCTCCGGCTGGCATGTTCACGCTGAGAGCTGTACATCAGGTAAATCAAGCACTGAGACCCTTTCAAGGCATGCCGACGTTGAGGTCAGAAGAACAGCCCACAAAAGTAAGGAGATGCATAAAAAAAGGCACTCTGAACCTTCGTCACACCACACCAGGGACATCCAGCAAACATCCAGTCACCAAATTTGTGCGTATATTAGTGTTTATCACTTTTCACACAGAGAATGCACTGATGTATGTCACGGGATTAGCTTCAGGGTCATCTGATTTTGGTTCATTCACATGCCAGTGATTTTAAAATTGATGAGCTTGTTGCGAGAAGCACTCTTTTGACAGGGCCATCCATATGTTCTTTATCCAATTTTTGAATTGCCTCTTGAACATCACAACTTTGCTATTTTCTCTCTCTGACAGTCTACACATCACCTGAGTCAAATGAGTATAAAGAATAAAAACATTACATGGCATTTACACATGGCACAGCAAACAGTGGGATCACTACATAGCTGCTGGTTTTAAAGAGGAAGGGTTTTGTGCACAATATGTGACAGGATGTGATGAGTAATGTACTGTACGAATAAGTGTTGTGTAATGTTCCACTAAGCTCAAGCTTGATCACATATGGAAAAACACTGCATTTTCTTTGTCATTATAAACTGTCTATAAAGAAAACTATGCTAGTCATGTTCTCATGAAATGATTAATAACATAAACACACAATCAGTCTGTTATGTTTTCAGTAACCAAATGTGACCTTAGTAATCTCAGCCATGGCAAAGTGTGACCAGAGAACAATGTAATCACAGCCTGATCTGCACAAACACTTCCTCTATGAAAGCGTCAGCTATATAGTGATCCCAATGCTTGCTGTGTCCCATGTGAATGCACGTGTAATGTTGTTTTTATAATTATTCAATAATATGTCAAGACCAATGTCATTTTGTTAAATAATTGCAATGCATTTTTCTTACAGGTTTCTGAATTTATTTACCATAATGTTTTCTATAGTTCGGTTGGGTGTGTGGCAAGTATACAGTAAAATTTGAACAACAAAAAACTAATGTCTGTCTTTCTCTTCTTTTTTCCTCTTAGTCCTTCTTCGTAATATATTAACAAAACAGGAAATGCTGATGGACCAATTGCGAATTATCTTTAAGACCCTCCAGTGTATGCAATCATGTCAGGAGACAGAGATAGGCCTGGATCAAAATTTATTACCACTCAAAGATCTCAGTTCTCTTCAGAACATGGAGGACAATCTGCGGAGTACTCCTGATCTCCATAAGCAATTGGTATGTGAGCATTTCATTTTATAACATTCAGACTTATTTGGCTAGCTTTTATTTTCCTTTTTTTCTCTTCAGCTTTAAGGTATATTTAACCCAAAAATCCTTAGTGTATTCCTCCTTTCAGATGAATACAATTGGAGTTATATTTGAAAATTTCTTCAAAGCTTTATACAGTAATTGTGATGAGCAGTCAACATAGAGTTTGGTTGGTTAAAGCCTAAAAAAGTGCATCCATCCATCATAAAAGCAATTCACATGGCTCTATGGTCTTAATAAAGGCCTTCTGAAGAAAAACATTTTTGTAAGAAAAAATATCCATATTTACAACTTTATAAACTAATTAATAAATGATTTCAGGTAAACACATTGGCTCTTAAAGGTGGGACGGACGTTCAGGAGTGTGTTTGGAGAATCATGCAGGGACTGTTTACAAACTCCTTGGCGAGGAAAGTTAACATGAGAGGAGTGAATGGAAAGACTGGCTTCTTATGCCTACAGATACGAGATGTTGTGATTGGTAAGTTGCCATTTATGCCCAATATATACTGTCATTCATACTTTTAATAAACATGGGGAGGAAGAAACAATAATTAAAACGGGAAGACAGGTAGACAGGAAAAGACAACACCGCAGTTTATCCAGAGGTCCTAGGTGCAGTTTTTCTTGTAATATTGTATTTTATCCAATATCCACGTTACTTGTTGATGCAAAAGTTAATTGCACGCCATGTGTGCTTGTGTTTTTCAGTGGCTGTGAGGCATAACCGTCTTACATCTGAGGCAACAGAAAAAGAAATCGATTCCACAGTTAAAAGATGGCTATATCTGGCCCCAGACAGAGATGGTGGCCGAAAAGAGAGAATGAAGAACAAGGTGAGAGAAGAGAGTACGACTGGTTAACAGACTTCAGGAATGGATGTTCAAAAGCTCTGTCCAGAGTGTGACTTGTTCGTTGACAGAATCATTAATGCTTCAATGTGAAGTGAAACTTGTTGATGATGTTCAAGCGTCATAGTTCTAGTAAATCTTGTTATTGACCAGGACGTTCAAGTGTTATACTGTACATGGTGTGAAACTTGTTAATGACCATAAACATGGATATTCAAGTGTTACATTTAACTTTATGAACAAAAACATAGCGGAGAACTTCTTGAGAACTTGTTTTATTTTTGTTTTTATTTTAATTGCAGAACTGATGGGGTGGTATTTTATTTGTGTATATGCCAGTTTTCAAGTTAAATATAATTAAATATTTGTTCAGAATACTGTCGTTGTTGTGACTATTCATTTGGGAGGGGTGTCTATCAAGTGGCCTGGTTATGGTTTTTTTAAGGCTGACATGTGGAACCTAGCTGGTCCAGTGTATAGGACCACAATAGGGCCAGCTATGGTCATACAGGGGGGTGAGATATGGATCTGTCATGGCCCTTTTATGGCCCATATTTTGGCTGCCAGGTTTAGTTAACCTATGAATTATGCTCAGGAGGGGCTAAGTTTTGGGCTTTCTGATGTTGATATGGTTTACTTATGGTTGTATTTTGGTTCCAATGTCATATTTTGACCTGGCCCAATTCAGGTCCAGTTATGGGTATTTAACTTGGCCGAGACTTGGGCCAGTTATGGCCCATGTGTGGCCCTTGTCTGGAATCCAGACCTGGTCCACACTAGGACCGTAATTCATTGCGGTATGTGGGCCAAGCAAAAGCTGGTTGTGTGGGCCGGAGCTGGGCCAGAGAAAAATTGCTATGTGGGACTGATGTTAACAGAACCACAGTTAAGGACGTGAAGGTAATGTCTGAATATCCAGCTCACCAATTAAAAGGTAATCCCAATAACCCTGTCACTTGTCTGTTTTGTTCACAAAATAAATTCTTTAGAACAGTGTAAACAGTTTTAGAAAATAAAGCAGCAGGACAAGGTCACCTTTATAAAGGAGAAAGCTGTCTGCTGTGGTTGCCTACACATTGGACATCAAAGCAAGGAGTGTGCAAAGCATTTAACTTGCAAAACCTGCTACCAAAAGCATCCCAGTGTCATGCATATACAGTACACTGTAAATTCGAATTAGTCCAGTTTACTAAAAAAAAAAAAAAAACCTTTGGAAAACGGTTGCCTTATTTTTTCAAAGCAAACTTAAGGCAAAAATCTAAGTTAGGTTAATAATTAGCTACAGGTAAGCTGAATTTATTATTTCTGAGTAAATTTATTAATAAGTATACTTCTAAATGTTATATAAATAAATAAATAAATAAATAAATAAATAAATAATACTTAATATTACAGAAAAAAAAATATAAGTAAGCCTACTATATTAAGTTATTCCATTTTAAGTAATGACAACATAAACTATGTGCAGTTTCCAAAGTTTTAAGGTAAAGTGAATGATTATTTGTAAGTAGTGCTAACAGAAAAGACAAAAGATACTCATCACAAATCTAAAACTCTGAATTTTTTTTAAATAAAAGTAGTTTTAAGAACAATGCAGAAGAAATACTAAATATATACTTCTACCTAAATAGCATTTGGACCTAATCAATAAATGCCAACATGCAGAAAAACAGTCAAGTGATCGGTCACCCCAAAATGAAAAATGTCATCATTTACTCGTTTGTCATTTCAAACCTATTAGACTTTTTTCTGCAGAACACAAGATATTCTGAAGAATGTTGGAGAACCAAAAAAAACCCGCTGACTTCTATTGCCAAATGACAAGTGAAAGAGTGCCAGCAGTTTTTTTGCTACTTCTATTTTTTCATCTTTTATGTTCTGCAAAAGAAGAAAAAAAAAAAAAAAAAAAAAAACCCAACTGATCCTTCTGATGCTGAAAGAATTTTAAATCTTTGTAACCTTTAATTTGTCAAAAGCAAAAACAGCAGCTTAGTTTAAAAGCTGTTTTAAGAGTTTGAAGTTTGGCCTTGAGATTCTTACTTCCCAATGACAGAAATACTCTCTGAATAGCATCAAATGTGCTTCTCATAGTCTTTGGGTAGTCTAAATTTAGAGCATACTGTAGATCAAAGCAAAGATAAGACATACAGCATATGGCAAGTTTGGGACATCACCAACCACAATTTTTCCCTCGAGAATAATTGCCCTTAATGAGTCGACATCGAGGGCATGTGGACTTTGGGCAGGCATGTCTTCTGGTAAAACTGAGCAGGCCAACATCAGCTGCACTCAGGTCTACATTCACATCTGAATCCTAAACAGAGAAAAGTAACAAGTGGTAATTTCTCCATACCTTGGAACAGTGTCCTGTGTAAGCATAAAGCATAAGAAAGTGTGATCTTGTTTTAAAGGGAAAGATGATTGAAAAATGTAAATTCTGGCATTAATTACCTTTATATTGTTTTACACAAGATACCAATTATGATATCTTGACCTTCCCTGCCCAGTTTTGGACATCATTTTCAGTTTCAACATCCAGAAAGATAGCAAAGACATTGCTAAAACCAGCCATGTGATCATAGTTGTTCAAATGTAATATTGAAGTCACAGGAATACTTTGCTTGCAGAAAAACAAACTTTATTCAACAATTTATCCCGTGTTAGCCTCCACTGTTAGTATTGTCACTTCATCAAACTACATTTGAATGACTATGATCACAAAGACTATTTTAGTCTACATTTCTGCACATTGAAAGTGATCGCTGAGATGCTGGCTAGGTCAAGAGACAAATAACTACTGTGTACTAGCATTAGCACAAATAACAGAAGTAAACACCAACATATACTTACAAAGCATGTCCAGAAAAATTCCACAGAATCATCCCCCAGGAGGATTGGAAGGCCATGAAGTACTGCGGTGTGCACACAAGTTACATCAGATGACTATAAAAAACAGAATGAGGTTATACAATAAAGACACTAACTACATAAAGGTTTACCTTTAAATCAACTTGACACAGAATTGCATCAAGCATTCTTCCTTGGTTTCCTCCTTTTTTCCCTGAAAATTTCAATCAAACGTGTAGAGTCTTTGTCCAATGCTTCATAGAACTCGGATCTCAGATTTTTTCCAGATATGCGATTAAATTCTGCAAAGATCTGAGAACAAACAAAGTGGTTATTTACAATAAAATAAGATATTGAATAATATGTTTAGATTGTAAAGAGAATATACATACCTGGCTTTCGGTGAAAAGTGCAGACATGGTATTGGAACAATTTGAGTATGGTTTATGCGATAGTGCTTAAGAAGTTGTGCCCTCTTTTCAGATGTAAAGAAGCAAAACTTACAATTCCACTGCATGGCAGAAGGCAATCAACAGGAAACAAAAAAAAACAAAACAAAAAAAGAATTACTTAAGTTAAAGGCAAGGTAAAGGCAGAGTAACTTGCAATGAAGTTCACATGCTCATTTCACATAAAATTTTTACCAATAAAATAATTAATCCACAACTTTAACAATGAACAATATTGAAAAAAAATCTAATTATCATGCAAGTCATATGAAAAATGTTTGGTGAACTATTTCTTTAAAACTAAAACATGCAGCTTTAATCTGTACTATTCAGTAACCTACACTTCAACGCTGTCTACAACGCTGTCTTTTAAAAATGCACGCACAGTGCACGCGTTGGCGACATTCAGACCGGCTGTGTAATTAACGTTACTTTTGTATTTTCGCGCGGTGGTTACAATTTGACGGTGTATTCAGTCAAAACTTGCGCCCTCGGTTTAAGACAATTTTTTTTTTTTTCCTCCCCCTGCTCCACACCACACAAAACCACAATGAAAATGGCTAGATTTTATAAACGCATTGCAATTATAGACGAGTTAAGTTACACTGCCAGGTCCCGCATTGTCACGACCAAGTAATCAAATTAACAAAAATAAAGCATTTTTAAATAATTTACCGGCAATCCGATTTTACAGATCTAAAGTGCAAAATAACATTTTAGATGTTGGTTTCCAACACGAGGTGTTCAAAGCTACAAACGGTCCAAAAGATGTTTATGTAAAGACAAGTTTAAACGTTCCTAATATGTTCTGAAAAATAGTAATATTAATTGAAGTGTTGAATGATTATAACTAACAAACAATAAAAACAAAAATATGCCTTAATTAATTACCTTAATCAGTGGATGCTCAAACCGTCTTCAGTCCATGAGCTTCAGCAAAGTGTGGGGGAGGGGAGTTGTGCTTCATTGCGCATGCCCAATGAAATGTCTCAAACACTGAGTAATATTGCTTAATTTTTATTAGTAATCTCATTTATTTTAACATTTTACCAATAATTAACTATTTTTAGTAAACTCAATTTTAGTCAGATTTAAGTAAACAAGCATTTTTCTAGTGAAGTATAACATTTGATTTTACAGTGTACACTTCAAAAAGATAGCTGATAAAGCTGTGAACACAAATGTTGAACCGAAGATGAAACCAGCTGTACCAACAGTAATCAATACACTTGTGTCAGCAGTGCAGGCATGTAATCATACAGAGGCCGGGAATAAAAGTGGCATCCTTCCTATACAAGTTAAGTCAACAATGAGTAACAAAGTTATCCAGACTTATGCTTTTTTGGATACAGGTAGTACTTCTACATTTTGCTCAGAGAGTTTGATGAGAAGGTTGAATCTAAATGGACAAAAGACAACGAACTCATTATGACTGAGTCCCAAGTCAACTGTCTCAAGCTATGTTGTTAATAAGTTGGAGATTTCAGGCCTCATTGGAAAGGAGTTTTACAGGCTACCAGAAGTCTACACGCAAAAAAAGATGCCTGTAAGTCCAGCTAACATGACTTAGCAGAGTGGCTATACCTGGATGCTGTTCACATTCCACACATTAAAGCAGATTTATCTTGAGCTAAACTCTAACTCCTTACCCTTTGACACCTTTATTAATTTGTTTTCCCAGTGCCCGCTGCTAGCTGGTTAGCACCGCTAGCCTATTAGCCCGGTTCCGCTAGTACACACTACACTCTAACTCCCTATTTTTTTTACACAGGGCGAACACATCTGCAATACTTCTTAAAACCTAGAATAATCACGCGATATACATTTCGATATCGTTACATCCTCTTTATTTGTTTTCCCAGCGTCCGCCTCTAGCCGGCTAGCATAACTAGCCTGTTAGCCGAGTACCACTAGTACACCTTTCACACCAATTATCTCTGTTGCTCTTACTATATAACACCATGTCGGTTACGTCTCTGCCTTTGAGTGCAGGTGAGGACACGTTCGAGCTGCACTCGGTGGAACTGGAGCTGGAGGCTGTGGAGAAGCAGATCCGCGACCTACAGCAGGCCGAGCTGCGGGAGCGGAAAGCAGCACTGGAAGCACCCCGGTCTCAGGTAAACTCCCGGCATTTAATTACTACTCCTTCCACCTCTACTCCGTGTGTTTCTCTGTCCAGGCCCAACGCACCCAGGAAGTGGCCTGGCCAGGGGCAGTTCACTCCAGCGCCGGGGCACCGCGGATCCTGGGTGCAGCAGCGGAGGACACGTGCCGGGCCCCGGTCGAGGACCTCTCCCCGGAACCGCTTCGCCCCCCTTCGTGAGACGGACCGCAACACTGTGATCATCGGAGACTCCATCGTCCGCCACGTCCGTGCTACTGTGGCTAAAGGTAAGGCTCGCACTCACTGCTTACCTGGTGCCCGTGTTCTTGATGTCGCTGCACAGGTACCTAGGGTCGTGTGCAGAAACACCGGAGCTGTGGTTCTTCACGCCGGCTCGAACGACACCAGCCTGAGGCAGTCGGAGATCCTGAAGAGAGACTTCAAGACCCTGGTGGAGACGGTTCGCAGCACAGCGCCCACGGCGAGGATCATCGTGTCCGGACCACTTCCAACGTACCTGCGAGGAATTGAAAGGTTTAGTAGACTTTTTGCTTTTAATGAATGGCTTCAGTCATGGTGTCCGGGTCAGAATCTACACTTTATTGATAACTGGAAAGTTTTCTGGGAGCGTCCTAGGCTGTTCCGCGCTGACGGCCTGCACCCCAGCAGAGTTGGAGCGGAGATCCTCTCGGACCACATCTCCAGGGCGCTGCACACCTTCTGACTGATAAACTACGCCTTAAATTTAAATTTCAATAGCCATCCTTCACCTCAACACATCGATACAAATGCACACATACCTCTCACCATAGAAACTGTGTCTGGTCCCCGAGCAGTGAGATTAAAAAGTAATTATGTAAGACGTTCTCGAAATAATCTTACTGTAATTAGACCAGAAAAATGCCAAAGAAACAAACAAAAACAGTTCCTAAAATTTGGGCTTCTGAACATTAGATCACTTGCACCCAAAGCACTTATCGTAAATGAAATAATCTCAGACAATAGCCTTACTGCATTCTGCCTCACCGAAAACTCGATTAAACCAAATGACTACATCGGTCTAAATGAGTCTACACCATCAGGTTATATCTATAAGCACGAGCCTCGTCAGACTGGTCGTGGAGGTGGTGTCGCCACTATCTTTAATGATTGCCTTACTGTTACCCAGAGAACACAGTATAGATTTAAGTCTTTTGAAGTGCTTGTCCTTAATGTTACACTATCGCACACGCACACGAAAAAATCCCTGATGTCTCTTGCGCTAGCGACCGTGTATAGACCACCAGGGCCCTACACCGATTTTCTTAGAGAATTCACAGATTTTCTTTCTGACCTATTGATTAACTTCGATAAAGCATTAATTGTAGGAGATTTTAACATTCATGTTGACGACACAAATGATGCGCTAGGACCCACATTCATGGACTTACTAAACTCACTTGGGCTTAAACAAAACGTCACTAGAGCAACTCACCGTCGTAATCATACGCTAGATTTAATAATATCACACAGAATAGATGTCACTGATATAGATATTATTCCTCAAAGTGATGATATCACAGACCATTATGTCATAATGTACACACTACCTGTAGAACAGGCTAACTGCGTTTCACCACATTATCATCTCGGTAGAACTATTATTCCGACCACTAAAGACGGATTCACAAATAACCTGCCTGATCTGTCTGGACGTCTTGCTGCACCCTTAAACACAGACGATCTAGATGAAATTACTAACAGCATAGGCGCTATATTCACTAGCACACTAGACACTGTTGCCCCAATCAGATACAATACAGAAGGTTAAAGATAAAACGCTTGCACCATGGTATAATAGTCATACTCACACCCTCAAGAGAGAGACCCGTAACCTCGAGTGAAAGTGGAGAAAAACTAAATTAGAGGTTTTTAGAATTGCATATAAGGAAAGTATGTCCAGCTATAGACAGGCTCTAAAAGCAGCCAGGGCTGAGCACCTGAGCAAACTCATAGAAAATAACCAGAACAATCTCAGGTTTTTATTTAGCACAGTGGCTAGACTAACAAAAAAACAAAAATCTGAACACACAATTCCATCACAGTTCAGTAGTGATGATTTTATGAGATTCTTCACTGATAAAATCGAAAGTATCAGGAATAAAATAGGTGACGCTCAACATATGA
The DNA here is from genome assembly GCF_030014155.1 of Tachysurus vachellii. Taxonomy (NCBI): domain Eukaryota; kingdom Metazoa; phylum Chordata; class Actinopteri; order Siluriformes; family Bagridae; genus Tachysurus; species Tachysurus vachellii. Next base: position 32,041,795 of record NC_083465.1, read on the forward strand.
GAGCAACTAGCATCCCGGTCTCACCTAAGGTTCTAAACACACAACTACATTGCTTTACAAGTACAGGTCAGGAAGAGTTAGTTAAACTTATTACTACAGCTAAATCAACAACTTGTTCACTAGACCCCATTCCAACTAAACTACTGAAAGAAGTGTTATATAAAGCCGGTGAGCCTCTTCTTAATATTATTAACTCCTCGTTATCTTTAGGTCACGTCCCTAAATCCTTCAAGTTGGCAGTTATTAGGCCACTCATTAAGAAACCTAATTTAGATCCTAATGGACTTTCAAATTACAGACCGATTTCACACCTTCTGTTTATGTCTAAAATACTAGAAAAGGTTGTGTCTGTTCAACTGAGCTCCTTCTTACAGGAGAACAATATCTCTGAAGAGTTTCAGTCAGGTTTCAGGCCCCATCATAGCACAGAAACTGCACTTGTTAAAGTTACAAATGACTTGTTCTTAGCTTCGGACAAAGACTGTATGTCACTATTAGTTCTACTTGACCTTAGTGCTGCATTCGACACTATAGATCACAACATTCTCCTAGATCGCTTACAAAATTACACAGGTATTCATGGACAGGCTTTAAGTTGGTTTAGATCCTACCTGTCTGATCGATACCATTTTGTAGAATTAAATGGTGAATCCTCCAGTTTATTACCAGTTAATTATGGGGTCCCTCAAGGATCAGTTCTAGGACCTCTGCTTTTCTCGATATACATGCTTCCATTATGGAACATTATTAGAAGACATGGGATTAGCTTCCATTGCTATGCTGACGACACACAGTTATACATCTCATCAAAACCAGATGAAATAACTAAATTGTCGAAATTAACTCAATGCCTTAGAGAGATAAAAGACTGGATGAGCTGTAACTTTCTGTTGTTAAACTCTGATAAGACAGAAACACTACTTATAGGCCCAAAAACTAGTACACAGAAACTCTCACAACTTAATTTCCAATTAGAGGGATGTACTGTTACTTGTAGCTCGACAGTGAAAGACCTGGGTGTTATATTAGACAGTAACTTGTCTTTTGAAAATCACGTCTTTTGAATGAATTTTTATTATATTAATTCTTTATACTTCTCCTTATGTTTATCTTTTGTTCTATGTTTATGTTCTGTAAAGCTGCTTTGTGACAATGTCCATTGTAAAAAGCGCTATACAAATAAACTTGAATTGAATTGAATTGAATTGAAGATCTCTGGTGAGGTGTGTGATGCACCCCTCTCTTAGCGGTCGTCCGTCTATCGCCTCCACTGCTAAAGGAAACACAGAAGGGATCACCGGAACGTTATGAGCGTGAACGAATTCCCAAGACATAAAATTACCGAGTCGATAAGTGCACAGACTTCCACACTCTCCCCATGAATCTCGAGCTGCACATTGATTTGGGCGCAGCTCGGCAATCGAGGGGTGATGTAACGTCGACTCACCAGGTTATTTCGCCCTCGCGGGGGTCAGGTTGGGCAGGCCGGCAGTCGGTGTCCCGGTTCTCCGCAGTAGAGGCAGAGGCGGAGGCGGAAGTGGCGCTCTCGTTCCACCGGCGTGAGGTGCGTATAATCGACCTGCATGGGCTCGGGGTATTCGTCTAGTTGGATGGAGAGATCCACGACCTCGGAAAGGCTCCTTCCCTCATCCCGACAGGCCAGCTCAGCTTGGAGGTCCGGATTTAAACCCTTGCGGTAGAGCAGTCGCAGGGGGCGTTCCTCCCAGCCTGCTTCGGCGGCGAGAGTGCGAAACGTTAGAGCATACTCCGCCGTGGTGCGATCGCCCTGCAACACGGCCAGCAAGCGCTCCTCCGTGCTCTCCCCAGAGGCGGAGTGATCAAAGACCGTACGAAACTGGGCGAGGAAAGCCGCGAACGTGGGGAAGGCGTTCTCTCTCCACACCGCGGTGGCCTAATCCAATGCCTTACCAGTGAGCAGAGAGCAGACGAAGGCTATACGGCTGTCCTCCGTAGTGTACAAGGTGGGTTGCTGCGCCACGAACAGTGAACACTGCATCAGGAAGCCCCGGCAACCTCCTGGTTTGCCGTTAAACTTTTCCGGGAAGGCGAGACGGGGTCCCTTGGCAGCAGGAGCGGGATACGGCGCGGCCTGGGGAACCAGTGCTGGTGCTGGGGGAGTCGGTGCAGCGGCGGCTCCTTGTAGCCCTTGTAATGCCGCAGCGAGCTCCTGTGTGAGCTGAGTGAGGCCTGTTAGCTGCTGGTGGTGTCCGGCGAGCTGCTGGGCCTGACTGGTGATCTGAGTGGTGAGCTGAGCGACAGCTGCTGGGTCCTCGGGTGGCGAGGTCTCCTGTAATGAGGAGGAGGCATACGGCTGGGGATCCATTTCCAGCATTAGTTTATTTATAATAAACACAGGCGAAGTCAAACAGGCAAAGATCGGTACCGGCAAAAACACTATGTCAGACAGAGAGCAGAATCGGAATCAGGGACAGGCAAAAAGGTCGGGGCAGGCGGCAAACAATCAGAAGGTCAGAATGAGAAAGCAGAAGTAATAAAAGGAAAACAGAACACTGGAAACGCTCAGAATGACTGCACGAAAACAAGTCGAGACCTTGCGCAGGTATGAAGTTCAAGCATGGTTTTATATGAATGGGAGGGAGATGAGGAACAGGTGGCGGTGTAATCAGGAGGAAGGGTGGCTGATGGGAAGTGTATTCCGGAAGCGCGCTAGTACTCCGACTTTTATGGTCCTGCCATCTTTATATACCTGAATATCCAGGAAACTGATGCGATGTTTATCATATTCCAAAGTAAATTTCAAATGTTCATTACAAGACTTCAGATACTCAAGGAAGCCCATTAATTAATCTAATGTGCAATCAATAATTAGAAAAATATCATCGATAAATTGCTTGTAGAATAAGAATAATAGAATAAGAATGTAGAATGAAAGAATGTAGAATAAGAAGAATAGAATGAATTTCTCTGATGCAGCACAAATTGATTTTCAAAAAGACCCATATAAAAGCAAGCATAGTTATGGGCCATTTTGCTTCCCATAGCAGTGCCTTTCTTTTGTATATAGAACTCATCTTGGAAACGAAAAAAGTTTTTGTTAAGAACTATGTTTGCCAAGTCTAATATGCACTAAGTGCTAGGTTTTGGCTCAACCAAAGGGACTTCAGCTAGTTTAAACTTCAGACTTATTTAAAGAGAGAAAATACTGGAGTGCTTTTAGGCCACCGTCATGTGGAATATTTGTATACAAACTCTGAACATCAAAAGTGGCCAACAGCAAGTTGTCAGAGTTAAGATAAAAGGTTTTCAGCGAATTGATAAAATCAATGGAGTCACGTATGTAAGAAGGGAGGGTAACCACTTCTGATTTAATAAAAAAGTCAAAAAAAGCAGATATTTTCCGTTAGGCTACCAATCCCACTGACAATAGATCTTCCCTTTAGAGGGATATCTAAGCCCTTGTGGATTTTAGGGAGTGTGTAAATTACATGGATCACTGGATGTTTTACCTTAAGAAACTCAAAGGCATTTTTATTAAACTCACCATTATTAAAATGATTTTCTAATTTGGAATATACCCCGATCTTCAACCTATTAGTGGGATTGGATGATAATTTCTCGTAAAATGTAAAATCACTTAATTGTCTTTTAATTTCATTTTCATAATCCACAACATTTTGCAAAACAATAGCTCCCCCCTTATCAGCAGGTCATACCACAATCCTATTATCTTTACTCAAATCCATTACAGCTTCTCTTTCCTCTTTAGACAAATTATTGTACACTTTATATTCTTTTTTCTCTTAATTGAGTAATGGGTGAGGCTACTAGGCTTGTTTAGACCCAATCAAGCTAATTGAAATCACAGGGTGGGTCAGTTCATTGTAAGACCTATATATCCCTTTAACAAATGTGTTCACCATTTGCCTGAAAAAGACCCAGTAGGGTTGAAACGTTGCCTTTTATTAAATATGGGAGTTAATAGCAATGTTGCAGACATTTCATTTTTTTCACTTGAGTTATTGATTGGAACCAATGCCTCCAAATTACTTGAACCCTGGGAAGTTGTGAATAGTTGTGGAGATGGACCCTATGTCATTCGAACCCTATAGGGGTGGGTTATAAATGGTACCGTTGGCAATTGTCAAAGTGAGTGCCGCACTGCTACAGTGAACAGGATTGATGTAAAAAGATTGGAATTGCTATTAGAGAAGCAATATCAACATGGTTTTGATGAAAGGACATGTGATGATAATGAGGAAATGTCCAGAGAAGATGCCAAGTTCATGAAAATTATGGAAGAGTCTTTTAAACTCAAGGATGGACATTAGAACTTGAAACTACCTTTCAGAAGCATGGATGTAACTCTGCCTGACAATTGCTGCATTGTCAAGCAGCGTCTCCTTGGAATAAGGAATTTTTTTTTTAAAAGAATAAGAAGTTTCAGCGGGGGGCACGGTGGCTTAGTGGTTAGCACGTTCGCCTCACACCTCCAGGGTTTGCATGTACTCCCCGTGCCTCGGGGGTTTCCTCCGGGTACTCCGGTTTCCTCCCCAGGTCCAAAGACATGCATGGTAGGTCGATTGGCATCTCTGGAAAAATGTCCGTAGTGTGTGATTGCGTGAGTGAATGAGAGTGTGTGTGCCCTGCAAGGGGTTGGCACTCCGTCCAGGGTGTATCCTGCCTTGATGCCCAATGACGCCTGAGATGACACTCAGGCTCCCCGTGACCCGAGAATAGTTTGGATAAGCGGTAGAAAATGAATGAATGAATGAAGAAGATTCAGCAAGAATATACAGACTTATAGAATGATTGATCAGGGCTATGCTGAAGAGTTGTCAAAATAGAACTTGAGCGACATAATGGTAAAGTTTGGTACATTCCCCATCATGGAGTGTACCAGCCCCATAAAGGCAAGTTGCATATTGTATTTGACTGTGGAACAGAGTTCAAGGGAACTTCTTTGAACAATCAGCTATATTTGAGTCTGGTTCCTCTAAAGGTTTCTTCCTTTACCATCTAAGGGAGTTTTTCCTTGCCACTGCTGCCTGAGTCGCCTCAGACTTGTTCATTGGAGATAAATACATACACATTGTGACCTATATACATATATCTAATATTAATCTTGAATTTTGTATCCTATTAATCTTTAAATTATTCTTTATAATAACCTTTTTTTATGTTCTGTAAAGCTGCTTTGAGACAATGTCAATTGTAAAAAGTTTGTAAAAATAAACTTGAATTGAATTAAATTGAATTACAAGGCCCTAACCTCACTAGCTCATTGATTGGAGTTCTTAGGTTTAGACAGGATCCAATTGCCTTCATGACTGATGTCAAATCAAATCAAATCAAATTTTATTTGTCACATACACATACATGCAGGGTCCGATATGCAGTGAAATGCTTTATGCAACTGTCCGGTATAGAATAAAAAAAAAATATATATATATATATATATATATATATATATATATATATATATATATATATATATATATATATATATACATATATATATATATATATATATATATATGTATATATATATATATATATATATATATATATATATATATATATATATATATATATATATATATGTATTAGGGATGAGCGAGTACAGCATTATCTGTATCTGTATCCGTATCTGTTAACCATATGAATTATCTGTATCTGTATCCGAAGTAGACGGGGCTTGTCTAGAAAAGGGCGGGGCTTTAACCGGTAATAATTAATTTGTAATATTTATAACACTAGCTTACTACCTTTATGTTTTTATGAAATACAGCAAAAACGTGTCAGACACTCAGTGTCTGGTTACTGGTTAGAGACAGCTGAAGGTTTAAAAAAGAAAAAATCTCCGACAGGCAGAGACGCAATGCGAGTCGCATTCTACCAAGCAAGCACCACGTCTGAACGAACCCACGTTTACCAGAACTCTACTGGTTAGTAAGTACGTATTATTAACGTTACAACCCGAAGTAAAAAGCTGAAGAAACCCTAAACGTTAACGGAAAAGACCTGCGAACCCGAGTAACTGAGGGAGAGACAGAGAGCTGTTCTGTGTGTGACTGTGAGTGAGCAGAGCGAGACACAGCAACACAATACATCTGTATGTGTGTAGGGGAGGGGCGCTGTGACTAGCCTATCACAGAACGCTGACACAATCAGCTACCCAATGAGGATTTTCATTCAATCCGAGCACAGATATTGACTCGTATTACTCGTATAATACTCGTACTCGGCAGAAGTGCTTTATCCGTACCGGATACTCGTTTCAGCCGAGTATCCGGCTCATCTCTAATATATATATATATGTATATATATATATATATATATATATATATATATATATATACGTATATATATATATATATATATATATATATATATATATATATATATATACGTATATATATATATATATATATATATATATATATATATATATACGTATATATATATATATATATATATATATATATATATATATACATATATATGTATGTATGTATAAAAAAAAGCAAGAAATAAAATAATAAAAAGTATAAACTATATAAGAAAACTTTGTAAGAAAACTATATAAAAATATGAAAATACAGATGAAGAAATAATGTATATACGTATGCATAAATATAAATATACATACATGTGCAGTACGGTGTGTAAATAGTGTATAAAGTGGCACTGTGCTGTGCAAGTCCAGAGTTTAAAGTGTCCATAGAATGTCCAGGTGAAGTGTGGTGTGTAAATAGTGTATGGAGTGTATAAAGTGTATAAAGTGGCACTGTGCTGTGCAAGTCCAGAGTTAAAGTGACAGTGACAGTCCAGAATTAAAGTGTCATTGCAAAAAAAGGGGTGGGGGGTGCATAGAACAGTGGGGATGGAGAGAGAGGTCCAGTGCTAGATCCTGGGTGTTTCCTGATTTAAACTCCGAATGGCCTGCGGGAAGAAGCTTCTCCTCATCCTCTCTGTGTTTGCTTTCAGGGAGCGGAAGCGTTTCCCTGAACACAACAAGGAAAGGAGTCCATTGTTGGGATGGCTGAGATCTGCAATCTTCCTGGCTCTGGTCCGGCACCGCGTGCTGTAGATGTCCTGCAGGTCAGGGAGCTCAGTGTGGATGATACGTTCAGCTGACCGCACCACCCTCTGGAGGGCTCGCCTGTCCTGCAAGGTGCTGTTCTCAAACCAGGAAGTGATGCTACCCATCAGGACACTCTCAATGTTGCATTTGTAGAAGGTCTTTAGCACCTGAGAGAGTAGTCTGAAGTCCCTCAAGCGTCTCAGATGGTACAGACACTGCCGGGCCTTCTTCACCAGGGTGTTAATGTGACAGGACCAAGACAGGTCCTGTGTGATCTGAACCCTTAGGTACCGGAAACTGTCCACTCTCTCTACTGGGGTCCCGTTGATGTTTAGAGGTTGGTATGACCGATCCTGCTTTGTGCTGAAGTCCACTATCAACTCCTTAGTCTTGCTGACGTTCAGGAGAAGATTGTTCTCCTGACACCATCTCTCCAGGTTTTTAGTTTCCTGTAGGTAGGCCGTCTCGTCGTTGTTGGAGATCAGCCCCACCACAACAGTGTTGTCAGCAAACTTGATGATGGTGGTGGAGTTGGAAGTGGCCACACAGTCATAAGTGTACAGTGAGTACAGCAGGGGGCTCAGAACACAACCCTGGGGGGCTCCAGTGCTGAGAGTGAGGGTGTATGATGTGTGTTTGCCCACAGCTTGTTGTCTGTCTGTACAGCTTGTGGTCTGTCTGTACAGCTTGTGATGTTTGTGCAATGTTCTAACAGGTTAAAGTGAAACAAGAGGATAAAGACTTCCTTAGGTTCTTCTGGTGGCCCAATGGTGATGTAACAGAAAATGTCTCAGAGTTCAGAATGAATCACCAAGTTGTGCATGCTTTGCTCTAAGGAAGACTGCTGAGGACAATCAGCACAGTTTTGATCAAGAGGTGATCGACACTGTCTACAATAATTTCTATATGGATGACTGCCTAAAGAGCCTACCATCAGAGAGCGAAGCAGTCCACATGGCCAGAGATGTGGCTGCTCTTCGTCAAAAGGGTGACTTCTATCTCACACAGTGGATCAGCAATAGCTGTGAGGTTCTGCAATCCATTCCAGATCAAGACAGATCCAAGAACATCATTGAGCTTAACTTGGACTGAGATCAACTGCCAGTAGAACAGGCTTTGGGGCTTCAGTGGTGTGTGCAAATGGATACATTCAACTTCAAGTCTGTATGAAAGGAAAGGATGCACAGTAGACGTGGGATCCTGTCAGTGTTCAGTTCAGTTCAGTCTATGATCCTTTAGGTTACCTGTCACCAGTGATACTACCTGTCAAGTTCATTCTACAGGAATTATGCAGAACAAATTATAGCTGTGATGAAGAGATTCCTCCAGTTCTTGATCAACAGTGGATCAAATGGGTAACTGATCTGGATCTCTTAAGAGTGTTCACAGTTGACTGATGTTTAAAGCCACATGGTTCTATACAACCTGTTGAAGCTCAATTTAATAATTTCTCAGATACCAGTGAAAAGGGATATGGCTCTGTAACTTACCTTAGACTACAGATGTGGCCTTTTAAAAAGCCCGCCTCGGAGAGAAGAATGCCGTGAAGACTCGCGGCAATTTGCGAGACTCTAACGAAGGGGGGTCAAATTGTTCAGCGCAGGAAATACAAAACCTGTAGAGGGCAGTTGTGTTTCATGTAGGCTGACGAGTCGACAATATGTGTTATTTTCTTTTGCCGGTTACATAAACAGTCACATCTGCGACTATCTCCGCTGTCACGGCTGGCTTTGTGGTACCGCTCGATGCAACTTTGGATTTCCTCAGGCGACGTGCGGTGTGTTACGGAAAAAATGCTTCTGTTGGTTTGTTGATGGTAAACATCATTGTTGATGGAGTTATTAGCGATAGTTTATCAGTATTGCAGCAAATAGTTTGTTTTGTATTTCCAAATCGCTTTTAAATCTGAATAAAGAGTGTTACTTGGTGTAATTAGTGGTTTGTTTTTTATATATTATGGTGTAGTAGAGGATATGGCAAACAGCTCATCCTGAATGAAATCCCTCATTCCATATCTAAAGCATTTTGAGCGCAATATAAATGTATCATATTGTTATTCTTATTATATATGAATAATAAGCTAATTTATTTAATTTAATTAAGCTACATTTAAACAAAAAATTTGTTAAAAAAATGTTTTTTTATAATTTTTTTGTTTAAATGTAGCTAAAATAAATTGACTGCGACCACTTACCTTAAATAAATTTAGTAAATTGAATGAATAATTTTTTTTCAGTGTGTGTTGTAAGATCTGTAAAGTGTTATCAGTCAATAAATATCTGTTTTAGTTTTCTATATCGTGTTTAAGTCATTATTTATATATTTTATAAAATACAATGTTATCTAAATACAATATGTGATGCTGAGGTATTTTGTAATATTTTTATTAAAAATAAGTTCCAGTTCATGTTCTCTAAACAATAAACACTGTTTAACACATGACTTTTAGTCTGATTATTTGCATTGAGCATATCGCAATATAGAGGTTGTTCTTATGTAGTTATGTACTAATTTAGCATTTTTGTCTGATTATTTGCCATTGAGGCATATCACAATAGAGAGATTAGCAACCTGCGCGGCGCAGATGGATTGACACATGAGATCAATGTAACGCGAGAGTGATAAGCTTTTGAATGGCTCTCGCGGAACTTCGATGTCATAGATTGATTTGTCTGCGCAGTGCTGCATGCAGTCAAATACATGTAAACAATACGCCTGTTTCATTACGTTCAGGCCGAATACAGATGCCCCTACACCAGGGCAGTTCTAGACCTTTTTTAGGGTGGCTTCAGCCCCCCTGTGTGTGATCTCAGCCACCCTAAAACTATAAGGATAATTTTTACTTTCATAAATAAACAATAAAAATTACGTTAAAATGCAGGACATTCAGCTTTTTTTTTCTGGAGGCCTAATGAAATGCAATGCCCAATTTGTGTGTGTGTGTGTGTGTGTGTGTGTGTGTGTGTGTGTGTGTGTGCTTGCGTGTGTGTGTGTGTGTGTGTGTGTGTGAAATGTTTACAAATGTATAGCTTTTGTTCTGTCTTGAGGCCAACTGAAATGCAATGCCCAATGCTTTGAACAGTGTCTGTGTGTGTGCGTGTGTGTGCATTTTATGTGTGCATTTTTGTGTCTGTATGTTCATTGCCAATGAAAATAGACAAAATTAATTTTACTTGCAAAGTTCATAATTTGGAACAATCCTGGTAAATTTCAGGCAAATATGTGGAAGGAAACCCAAGTTATGACACATTAAACTTTCCAGATGAGTCAAGTAGACCCCAGGTCTGCACAAGTTGTCATTGTATTAGCAACTTTTCATTCTTTTTTCACACAATTTTTTATAAATAAAACAGACTATTTTGTATAGACGGCAGACATTTCTGAAGGTTTCCATGTCACACACAGAGGTTTGGCCAGCCTTGGATCTGAGCTACTCTGAGTGAACAAATGCAAATGTGCCAGGCCTCATGGGTGATGGGTGTGTTTGCACAACAAAAGCAGGAGGAGAATCGAGCTGAAGAACTGTGAAAATCTCAACGGGGGGAATCACACTTTGGGACTCGCACCAGAAAATAAAAAAAGTCAGTAAATCTAGTGTTAAATGCTATTTTACATTACATTTACAGCATTTAGCAGACGCCCTTATCCAGAGCGACTTACATTTTTATCTCATTTTTATACAACTGAGCAATTGAGGGTTAAGGGCCTTGCTCAGGGGCCCAGCAGTGGCAGCTTGGTGGACGTAGGAATCGAACTCACAACCTTCCGATTGGTAACCCAACACCTTAACCACTAGGCTACCACATCCCCACATATTTACTGCATAACTTATAAACATTCATCTGAAATACCCTATAACTTATAAAAAATGGGTCGATATTGCATAACTTAATTTGACATATGTTGATATAACCAACTTAAATTTACAGCAATAAGTGGAAAGTTTTACGTAATCAAAAAATGGTTAATACAAAGCACAAGCTTTTTCTTGCAGTTACTTAGTTTAAATTCTATTTACTGCATAACTTAAAGGGTATTTCAGATGAATGTTTATAACTTATAAAAAATGGTTCCAGAGCCGATCCTGACCTCCCTGGGGCCCTAAGCAAAATTCTGCTAAGGGGCCCTCCTACCTGACCCGTGAGCCATGTAAACCATTTGTCACAGATTCACACTTGACAGCATCTCCTCTACTAACAAATTTCAGCATAGCACCTGTAAGGTTTAGATAACTACTATTATTCATTTTATAAGCTGCATTAGGCCCCACTTAAACTGCCTCCCTCAGATTCCTCTTTATCCATTTTCAAATATAAAATACTATTTATAATATGACTTGGCTCTTGCAATATTCAACTAGTGAATATTCAATAGCAGATATCAGCAATTACATTTTTCTAGTGTAAAATGTAATTCTAGAAATCACACTCAATATTTACATTTTAAGTATTGAAAACTGAATTGATATCAAAAATCCATATCATGTGAATGTATAAAAGCTAAAATGCTTGCCATACAGTATCACTGTGTTTTATAGTATGCAATAGAGCAATACTTGATCCCTGATGGTTATTATTTACTGAGGAATGTGCATTCATATAGACCTGGCATTATGCTCATTCCAATTTAAATCCATTGGTTTCCATATTGCATTAACGTAGTTGTAACCTTGAGAGACTATAGGGGTGCTGAGCTCCTTTTCAGGGGTGCTGAAGCTAAGGTTATGATCAAAGGCACACCGAGGCGTGTCATTTTAAATGTCTTTATTATTATTATTATTATTATTATTATTATTATTATTATTATTATTATTATTATTGGGCTTTTAACTTTTTATTAAATGACAAATTCCTTTCACAAGATCATTATGGACTGTCCCTAGTCTCTCACCTGATTCTGTCTTTTTTCTTTTTTCATGTCCGTTGCGCACTGGCAGGCCACACACAGACACACAGACACACACAGAGAGAGAGAGAGAGAGAGAGAGAGAGAGAGAGAGAGAGAGTGTGTGTAATGCTAGGAGTTCAGGAGTTAAGCCTGGTTCAGGTTAAATCTTCTGTGTGTGAGGAATGAATAAATACAGCAAAGTGAGTGAGTGTTTTCACACATTCTGGTGATATACAGTGATATGTCGTTTATTTTCACTCTGGTCCAAACGCCAGGGCTTCCATGTTTCCAAAAGACGCACGTGACGTCATGTTTACATGATTCCCGATTGTTAAAATGAGTATCAAATTAACGATAAACTTTACCAACAGAGACACACGTACACACTACACAGGTACGCAGTTTATTTGTCACGCTGCTGTTTTTGTTTCATGCTCTAGCAGTTAATAAACAGAACTGCATGCGTCTTGCGGAAGAACATTGTAACCGGCGCTACTTCTCTCCGTTTATGACTATGGACGAGTCACTCAGGTCCTGTGCTACTCCACAGCGGCGGCGACCCACTGGACTAAAATATCAATAAAAATTTTAGGGGTGCTGAGCTCCTTTTTAGCCTCGCCCATGCTACACAGTAAACATTAACACACGCTGTAAAACGAGGCAGGGGAGGCGGGGCCTTGCGTAATTTGCGGGGCCCTACGCAACTTGCGTATAGGGCCGATCGGCTCTGAATGGGTCGATATTGCATAACTTAACCCTCCTGCAGACCTCATCTGAATTCCTATACAAATTAGGAGCGCTGAGTCAACTTGACCTTATCTGTTTTGACTGCTTATAAAAAATGAAGTATATATCATAGCCTTTTTTTTCACCTTTTTTGTCTAACTTGTTTACAACATATTAACATATTTTGCGAAAAAATTTGTAATATTTAGTATAATAAACCTCATTAATATTTGGTATAATAAACCTCAATAAAATTCCTCATTTTCTAGTAAAAAAAAGAAATTTTGAATTATTTTCACTCTAGAGGCACAAAAGTTAATGCACAATTACAGGCTGGTATATTTCAAAGCCAGGAGATTGTTTTGAAACCATTTTGACCATTTTTAATGTCAGTAAATAATAGTAATAATAATAATAATAATAATAATAATAATAATAATAATAACAAATTGAATAACATGGTTTAGGCTTGTTAAGTACAAATTTATAGAACATCGATCAATACAGAACACAGCAGTGTCTTAATGAAATTAAAATGAGCCAGTATTTGTGCACCTGTAAATGTACAAAACGAATGCAATACAGAAGGCAATGAAAATAAATGATTTTAGAGATATTTCTATAAATATCTCTAAAATAAATGATTAAAGTAACTTAATAAAATCTCTTAATGTCACTTATGTTATGTTACGCCTAACTTGAACTGTGATTTCCTTTATATTTTACATTGCTATTATTTGAGTAAATGTAGGCAACATATAATAATAATAAGAATGTTTCATAAGTCTTTATAATTATATTTTATTGTGGATGTTTTCTCACAATTCTGATGTAATGTGAAGTAAAATAAAAAATCTATTTTTTTAAATGTAAATTAATAATATAAACATATTATACAATCTTAAAAAACCTTTGAGTGCTTAAGAGAAACAGGGTTCTTATGCCCCACCTGGTGGATATTCTGTGAAGCGAAACACATTAAGGTGATTGCTAAGATAGTCCCCCCGAACAGAAGTGCGGTAAACCGCGGCAAACTGCGGCAAGAATTGCAGAATGCCGCAGCAAAAGACGTTCGTTCTTAAAGGCCACATCTGTACAGAATAGCCATGACACTATTCATGTCTAATTTCTTCTGGGTAAATCCAGAGTGACACCTCTTAAACCAGTCACCATTCTGCACCTAGAGCTAACTGTTGCTACTCTAGCTGTTCGCATAGATAAAATGCTGAGAACAGAACTGCAACTGAATTTGAAGGAATCATGTATCTGGACTGATAGCATGTCTGTCCTGAAATATATAAAGAAAGAGAACAAAAGGTTTCGTACTTTCTATGGCAAATAGACTCTCTATTGTTAGAGAGGCTTCTGATGTAACACAGTGGAAGTACATCCATACTTCTCAAAATCCAGCAGACAATGTGTCTAGAGGAATGACTGCACAGAAGCTTATAGCTAGCAAGAGGTGGCTAAATGGTCCAGAGTTTCTGTAGAAACATGAAGAGGAGTGGTTAAAC